>NC_090023.1:103678865-104278865 GCF_037176765.1 Anolis sagrei | reverse complement strand
TCCTAATTATAGTACCATGCACTTTATTCAGGATCACTGTTGAAGATTACTTGGAAACTTCAGCTAGTACAAAGTGCAGCAGCTCAACTGGTAACCAGAACATCATACAATAATCATATCACACCAGTTTAAAAGAAGTGCAATAGCTGCCAATATGTTTGCAATCTGAATTCAAGATGGTGATAATTGCATGACCTAAATGGCTTGAGTCATTAAATCTTGAAGAAGCACCACTTCATATACATACCTGTCCAACATGTATTTATTTATTTGTTTGTTTATTATATTTATATACCATCTCTCTCAATCCGCAGGCAACTCAAGTCCGCAAGGTGAGCCCTCCTCTGTATCCCATCAGTCAGGGAAATATGTGGCAGAGAGCCTTCTTTGTTATGGCATCCCAATTATGGAACACCCTTGAAGGCCTGATTGTCACCAGCACTGTTGTCATGTCAATGTCAGGTGAAAACGTGGGAGCTAACTAAAGCTTTGAGGGCCTGATTTTCCACAAACCTCACTTGTATATTGTTTTACATTGTTTCAACACGTTTAACTGTTTCAACCAGTCTTTCTAACTTGTTAAAATGTTTCAGCTTTTGAAAGCTTTGCTATTATTTACACCTTTTCAATTTGTCAGACTGGTCACATTGTATCCTACCTGGAGATCTCTGGATAGGTGAGATTTGTAGTGGTGATAGCAATAAAGAAACTAACACTTAAAATATGATAAAGGATCTGAAAAACTCCTTTGGATATGTTTCAGTCCTAAAATAAACCATAAATGTATATAATAAATGCATTACATGTGCATTATGTATAGCACACTACATTATTTCCTATTACAGAAGAAAAATGCAGCTACCCAAATGAAAATTCACTGCATTTCCAAGTAGCACATTATGCACGCAAGCTGTAAACATACCCGACAATAAATTTCTTCACTGACAGCAGGTTGCTTTTTATTTGCTTTTTTAACATCAAGAAATTCCACAAGTGGGCGAATTGTTATTCCCTGTGCAAAAGACAACAGCAACAAGCATAAAAATTAATTCAGCCCTTGAAGTTATTTTCCATTTGTTATTTTCATATTCTGTTGGATAAATACATTTTCAGCATGTGACATAAGGGTGTGGAGTTATTCAAAGGTAAAAACAAGAACTTTGTGTTTCATAAGAGAAGGTATGGCATTAAGAAATAGTTTAATATTGTCTGGAATGGAATTCTAGACTGAGCTGCATTCTAGGCTACAGTGTATGAGGAGGAAGAAAAAGATCTGGTACTCCAGCAAGAGTACACTATAATCCAGAATTTAGATGAAAAGGAGACAAATTCTGGATTTTTCAAGGGATTTACTGGAGAAAATCACAACTAAATATAATGCAAAGGCAATGGAGGCATAAAACCCATGTCTAGTTAATGTAGAGTTAGCAACCTTATAACCAAATTGCTTGGTTCCATTTCAGCTGACTCCTTATTTGTTTTTCCCTCATCTACTTTCCTCACTTTAATCCTGTCATTTTTTTTCTTCCCACTTTCCTTTCCATTAGACAGCATTTTTGAATTTTCACACGTGTCTGTATGTAAAGTTCTGAGTCCCTTTTGGGTAAGAGGGGTGGGATATAAATATAGTAAATAAATCAGCTACTGGGTTGTTGGTTTTTCAGGCTATATGGCATTATCTCCTGACATTTCACCTGCATCTATGGCAAGCATCCAAACCTCACAACCTCTGAAGATGATTGCCATAGATCAGTGGTTCTCAACCTGGGGTCCCCAGATGTTTTTAGCCTTCAACTCCCAGAAATCCTAACAGCTGGTACACTGGCTGGGATTTCTGGGAGTTGTAGGCCAAAAACATCTGGGGACCCCAGGTTGATAACCACTGCCATAGATGCAGGCAAAATGTCAGGAGAGAATGCTTCTAGAACATGGCCATATAGACCAAAAAAGCTACAATAACCCAGTGATTCTGGCCATGAAACCCTTCGGCAATACAAATAAACTACTTTTACACATTTTACATTGAAGCCCCAATCCTGAGTTTGCAAAACTTGAGTGAGGCTGTTGGTAACAGGGTGACTTGGAGATCTCTCATTCATATGTCCTTTGTTTGATATCCCCTTCAAACAACACTCAAATGGCTTAAGAGCCTTTTCAAACTACAGTTACAGCATTAAAGCTCTCTTTAACTATCATATCCCATCCTATGAAATCCTGGGATTTCCAACTTAGACATCAGTATTTAGAACTTTTAGCCAGAGAGCTCTAGTGCCTCACAAGACTGCAAACTCCAGGATATTTATAGGTTGCAGTCATGCCAGCTAAACTAGAATCATAATGTTAAGTGTAGTGTGAAAAAGCCATATGACAAGATCATACAAGATGATAAGAGTAGACATTATATTAGTGCATTATTAACTAATTTATCAATAAGCTCGTGTGTTTCTTTTTGAATGAAATCTTTGATAATAGGAACTGGGCCTATTATAGGATTGTAAAGCAAGTAACTATTTAGTTCCATCATGTTGGAAAGTACTATGTACACAGTCTCACCTGAATGAAGACAGTAAAGAATATCACCACAATAGCAGCTGTAATGAAAAGCTTCTTTCTGGGGAACACAGCAGATGGAAGCAGGAAAACAAGTGAAAAACATATGGCTCCTCGGAGGCCTCCATAGGCAATAATAAATTGGTCCTTAAATGTTATAGGAATTGTCCGGAACACATTAATGATTTGAGTCAATGCAAAAACCCCTAAAGGAAATAGGAAAACCTTACATTTAAGAACCACTCAGAACCTTACATTTAAGACAATGGAAAGCTTCAGAAACAAAGAAAAATACACATATATTTCTATTTGCATTTTTCCCCTCCTTGGGAGTTTCTCTCCATCCTTTCACAAGGGTGGAGGATTTTCTTGATAAAAATCTCATACCTACAGTATGTAAGAGAAGGACCCTTTTCCACTAGGAAAAAAAAATCCCACGTCTGCTGCACTTAAAAGAAATCAGATGCAAGGATTTATTTATTTATTATTTGTGGTATTTGTATACGACCCTTCTCAACCCCAAACGGGACTCAGGGCAGTTCATAGTATTGGCAACAATTCAATGCCATTGATAAAATACAGTATAAACATCAAAATTAACCCTTCCCTGAGAAAACATTAAACATTATTAAACCCATTGCATAAAATCACATATCAAACAAAGACATAGCCATGGTTCGTAAACAGTCCTGGGTCATTGCACTTTCAAATTTCACTTTAACTTTAAATATTCCTATGATGGGATTCTACAGAATTTCATTTTGTTTTATAGTGCTATATCATTTTTTTTCTATTTTCCATTCTGATGTTGCTGGGCCACAAAGAGAAAATGGCTGACTCTTCAGTTTTGGATCACGGATTTATCAATTTTGATGCTTAAAAGTCCTTAGGAAGGATCACCTGGAAAGTCCCATTATTTTTGTACCAAAATCATATCTTACAAGCAGTTTTTACTTCCCTTGAGATTAGCTTTTTCTTTGTCAAAGGCACCACTCCATTAAATATAACATTTTCTGTTATAAAGTGTGTTACAGAGCAAGTGAGAATGTATTCAGTAACTCTTACCTAGTGCACGCCAAACCAAACAGAACAGGAGAGTGAAGCAAACAAAAGCCCAGTTCCACTCATGATTTTTTCCAATTGTAGATACTCCCATGAAAATAAAGATAAGCGTCTCACTGACACTGCTCAACATCTTCATGAAATATTTTATTGTAGTGTACGACTTTTGAGAAACATTCTCCTCCACATATTTGTTCATAGTCATAGCACAAGCTGTAATCCTGCAAAAGAAAACCATATTCCGTTTCTTTGTAATCATAAAAACGCATTCACTATGATCCCAAAAACATAGACTATTATCCCAAACATTTTCTAAGAATTGTGAAAGGGTATTTTCAAATTTTCAATTTTCAAATTTCTAGTGAAATTCTCACTTAAACAACTCAGTGCACTGTGTATATTTTCAGCTTCACAGAGATACATCAAACTGTGGTTAATAACAAACCCTATTATTTTCTGTTGGACAATCAACAGAGGAGTTGTTGAAAGGACATAAATGAATAAAACGTTGCTGCTATTATTATTATAAATTAATAAAATGTTGCTGTTATTATGACCCCTTGCTTCTCCCAATAATAGGACTAAAAGCAGCTAATAACATATTTTTAAAAAATAGTAACATCAGTACTGCTCATTTTATTTTCCTCCTGCAAGGGTACTTTAGAATAATTGTTCAAGGGTACTTTAGAATAATTCCTGAAATATACGGATTGTCTCAAAGCTAAGGCTAAACTTTTAATTTTTTTCTTGTAGAAAAAAATTAGAAATGAATAACCCTTAAAGGAAAGTCATTAGTCCTTGATGTTTTGGAAAAATATTTCATACCATCATACTGACTAAGCATGATGAGCAACTGCTATAATTAAGTGTGCCTTATCTGTTGTTCAGCTTTGTGGGATGTGATGTGTCATTATTTCACTTTTCATGGGATGGCATTCCATGACGTTGGATGAGCTGCAAATGCATATCTTGTGTCTGTGGCACTAGGCTTCCATTTTAATTTTGAACTTTGAGCTATTTTCCAAGATGTGCCATGACCTACAAAATATTTTCCGGATTGACATCTGAAACTTCTGCTTTGTGTAAATTTCAAATGTTTGCAAAAACAAATCTGTCTTTGCTACAAATAAAATTATGACTCATCAGATCAGATCTCAGAAAAGTTATTTTTGGACTATAACTCCCAAATTTCCAACAAGCATATGACACAATGTGTGTTTTTATTCTTGTTAAGTTTATCACACATGCAGATGTATACCAGTGAATACTGCAAATGAGATACTCAAAAATATAATGCATGCAAGGCATAAGCTGCATCTACATTGTCATATAATGCAGTGTGAGTATCACATTAGCCTGGTGCATCCATACAAGGCATACAGGCTAATGTGATTTACCTCTAGGTAAGTGACAATGCAGCTGGATCCCAAATTTACAAAAAAGTGGAGAATGTCTGAATTCTGCAGCAAGATTGACATCTTCCCCACTTTGGAGCAGAGGGGACGCCATTCCAGATCCTGATGAAGGCTCAAGAATTGTGTCCCCACAGCCGTCTCATGCTCCCTGGGCCTAGCTAGCCCTAGGAGGTGAGATGGCAGTCCCTTCCTGCTCCCAGCATTTCCCTCATCAAGAAAATCTCCCCTTTACATCCTATTCTTCTCATCCTGTTTATTTATCATTAAGTGAGCCTGATAGCTTTTGGAGGAGGAGAGGGTGCTCACTCCTCCCAAACTGCTTTTCTCACTTAATGACCAAAACAACAGGAAGGGAAGAGCAAGCAGCACTGCTATTGGGAGATTTCTTTGCCTTTTTCAGAGGAATGGGGGTGCTGGGGAGGAGGGTTGGAATCTTGCCCCATGTTCAGATATAGTAGCTTCTGCACAGCTGGCCTGTAGCACCAGTGTCCTGTCACAGATGCAGACCAGAATACCCTATGTGGTCTCAGTGCAACTCAGAACTGTATGGAAGGTCCCAGGGCCACTCTTGATTTGGAAATAGGAAGCAGGAACCTTCTCTGATTTTCCATTTTTACCCCATCAGCTAGAGTCCCTAACCAAATTTCAGCCAGTTTGCAGTGTGGCACAAATAAATTGACAAAAAGGAGGAAACTACAGTGTGTGGCCTGAATCATACTATTGTCATCTAAATTTAAGTGGTCCTTTGATATTCACATGTCAAGTAACCACATTATGCTCACCAGAAGATTTCATCATCAACTGCAACTTCTTGGGGAGAACAATGGGGATATCACACCCAACCAGTCCTGGGTTTCATTGGATGTTTTAAGTCTATTGGGCCTCACAGACATTCCAGAGTCCAATTATTTCCAAGGTTTGCCAGTCATTCTACAGACTGATAATTACAGCACCATTGTGAATTGTAATCTTAATAACTGAAATAAATTATAATTGTGCACAGTTTGAAGCTATAGTATGTTTACCAGCTTTGACAGTGCAATGTCATATGAGTACATGGCCTCTCAGAAATAAGTCCATTGAATTCAATAGGCAATGCTCCCAAAACACTGTGACCTAACACTGACATGTCCAGGAATATGCCAGTGTTCTACTTTTTTCCAATAAAAATAAATTAAACATTGGATTATTAAAATATGAAAACAAGGAAATGAAGCAGAAGGGAAAGAGGGAGAGAAAGAAAAGGGAAAGAGAAGAAAAAATATGTAGGATATTTAGAAGGGCTAGGCATAGCAATTGACTATAATGTCCAAACTGCATTGCTAAAGCAGAAGGATCCTCTGTAAGAAAGATTTCAGCTGACTTAAACGTACCTAGAATAATCACATTCACTTATCTAAAACCATCTTTAAACAAGGAAAAATGAAACTGTTTAAGGGCAGTGTATGCATATATTTTATAGGTCCACCATGAATGCAAGTCACCCTTGCACAAACAAGGCAGTTTCTGTCTGGTGACTGGAAAAATCTAGATCACTAGCTGTGGTCATCAAGTTTCTTTGACCTACTACTAAGACTTACAATAGTTTCAGTGTGCTTCTAGCCATTCTAGTTTGGAGCAAAATTAAAATAAAATAAAGACTTTAAAATAACATAAGAAGAGTTAAAAGTATGTACAGGTAAAAATCTAATTTTTCCAAAGCAAAAAAATTCCTGGGTTATCTGTTCTCATTAAGTTTTTAAAGTAAAAAAAAACAGTTAAGAGGAATTCAGGAGCTGGATATGAAGCTGCTCCAAAAACACATCTGAAGCTGGGTTGTTGTAGGGTTTTTTTGGGCTGTATGGTCATGTTCTAGAAGCTTTCTCTCCTGACATTTCACCTGGATCTGTGGCTGCCACAGATGCAGGCAAAACGTCAGGAAAAAATGCTTCTAGAACATGGCCATACAGCTCAAAAAACCTACAACCCAGTGATTCCGGCCATGAAAGCCTTCAACAATACATCTGAAGTTGCTCAGTGTTGTGTATCTTCCTCTTAATTCCCCATTTTTAAAAAAGAGTTGGAATCAACTTTAACAAAGTGTGGCCATTGTAATGAATATGCTATTAATTAAGGCTATTAATTTCAATGAATCTGATCAAATTATTACTAAGCGTGGTTCTGGCTCTATTTATCTGCTTGGACAAATGCAAGAGGATTCCAGGCCATCCCCACATTACCTCTTCCTCTGGGAAATACCCTTGTTGTTGCCATTGTGATGGACTTAGGGTAGCAGTCAGAACAGATGGACATCGTCAAAATATTTGGCTTTTGAGAGGAGGGGGGACCTTATTTTTGAAAAACCAACTTGTCCAGAGACTTCAAGGTTTTCTTGGTAGTTTCCAGGGGGCCAAGAATGGCTCCACTAGGACAATATGTGGCTGATGGGATACAATTTTCCCACCTCTCCTATATACCAGTAAGATGCCTAAGTATGACTGCAACCACCAATCAGATAGGGAAATATATTAGGAATAAAATATGAAGAAGTAATTTGTTGCCATCAAATCATTTCCAACTTAAGAAGACTCAAATGCAAAATCATCAAGAGGATTTCCTGCTAAGATTTGTCTGTAAGGAGTTCACCATGACCGAGGAGGGATTCATGCATTGGTCTCTCAGAGTGCTAGTCCAACAGTAAAATCAGTGTACTATACTGGCTTTCAGTTTCTAGGTTAATGAACTTTTAGCACAGCACTCTGTCTGTTAACTGAGTTCCGATTACAGCATGCTATATATGCAGCTTATCAGCAAAGAACATTCTTGTAGGCTCTAGGTAGGAGGTTGGACTTTATTCTAACCTTCTTTATTCTGCTTGCTAATTAATAGCTGGCTAATTGTTATCAGTTGTTGGTTCTGGGATTGCAGCCTAATGTAGGGATATCCTGAACTACATGAAATAATAGTTGGCTACTGGAATTTACCAGAACAAAATGTTATAGCAGTACTGAGGTTAACAGCAGTTAAAATTAACTTATGTTCCAGCAAAACCTGTCTTTCAAACTGGCTGTGTTAGCATTTCCAGAATAACTGCCTTTCATTTCATATAATTACAATACATCACTAAGAAAACAAGTTTCCAGTGAGGGTCTATGCTAGCTGGATGCAATAAAGAGTTATCTCAGCAAATGACCAAGTATCATAAAACAGCAATCACCCTGTTAGTGCCTTGTGAACTCATTCTGTTTGCAGTCAAATCTCTTAGAAGGCCAGTTGTAGTCCTCTGTTATAAGCACAACAAAAAATCTCATGGCAATAACAGATTTATGGTGGCATAAGCTTCCATGGACATTGTCCATATAATTCGAATTAGAAACAGGAGGAAACTGGTAAGTACTCATATACTATTAATAGTATCTGAAAGTCTAGATGGGGCTTTTCAGAATGGGGTCACACAGTTTAATCTGTTGCTTTATTTGGATTTGTATCTAAGAAAGAGGCATATTTAACCTTATTTAAATTAATATATTTTCCCATTGTTCACTTTATGTATGACCAAAAAATCTTCCAGAGCAAATTTTTTGCACCATATAGAGATATCAGAAGAGTTGCATTGCTACTGGAGATATAGATAAATATATATAAAGGAGATTATCACACGACATTGTTAAAGCACTACTATACCATTTTCATTCCTACAGCTGCCTCTCATGTAATTATGGGGTTCTAGTCATACTAGCTACATGATCTAGGAAGCATCTATGGACAATGCTGGCTCTTCGGCTTAGAAATGGAGATGAGCACCACCCACCAAAGTCAGACTCCACTAGACTTAATGTCAAGGGGAAACCTCTACTTTACTTTAGTTCAGTGATGCCCATGAACTCTCTGACTGAGAGTTTTAAAGAGTCCTCCCCCAAGCCGCAAGTCCCAGGATTCCATAGGAGGCACCCATAACATTTAAAGTGAGATAACAGTGCTTTAACAGTGTAGTGTGAAAATCTCCAAAGCCAAGTTCCAGCACTTCAAAGTGAGATTATGGCTCCTTCTACACTGCCATATCATCCAGTTCAAAGCTGATAAACTGGCTTTTAAAATTGTGTGTGTATTTCCCAAAACAATGAAAAAGGACATTACATTAAAACATTCACCATCTGGTTAGAGTGAGCAATAATCTGATAAATGATAGGGATCATTTAGTCATTTAGTCCGGAGACTCAACTATGAGAGTCTTGATGGTCAAATTTTATCATTACAGGCTAGTTTTAGGGAGGCTGAGCCTATGTTCATGGGTCTACAACTTAAGTAAATCTAATTCTACTCACAAAGAATATTGAATCTATTATTGTCCTTTGAACATTCATAACTCACAACTATATCCTGGTGATCTCAAAGGAAAAACTGAGATTAAAGATTCTAATGAATTCATAGTATTCTTAGCACTGTATATATTTTAATGGATACTTACGCCATAATGCCTGAAAGGTGAAACATTTCAGCTGTTATGTATGCCAAGTAACTGTATAAGAAGACAAAGAGTGGCTCAATCACTCGGATTTTGTGAGTATAACGAGTAGTAAATGCTGCAACAAATCCCAGTACGATTCCAATCAAGACTCCACCAATGCCAACTACAAAGAAATTAGCAATTCCAGCAAATACGTCAATGGCTTCAATTGTACGCATCTGGCAAAAAGACTTGAATAAATTGTACAGGACCTATGAGGGGAAAAGGTTGACCTTTTAGAATTCTATTAAGATCAAATCAGCACAACATTAACCCCAAATGTAAAACTGTATAATTTAGATGTAACATAACTTCCAACAACATAAAGTTTCAAAATAAACAAATAAGAATTTTCAAAAAAGGAAATATGTGATCTTGAAACACAAACTACTCAAATCAAGTTACTTCAATGTGTATTATTTATTTGTTTGTTTGTTTGTTTGTTTGTTTGTTTCACATATTTGTATCCCATCCTTCTCACCCCCAAGGGAGGACTCAGAGCGGCTTCACGACAGGCGAGCACAACATGGGATACCTCCCGTGTTGCTAGGAAAAGTGCCTCACAACACTTTTACCCCGGTTGGCAGAGGTTGGAGGTGGACCCACAGGTGACATCTGATGGCTGCAGTGGATCTCCATCCCTGAAGCATCTTAGGATGCTTCTTAGATGCTTCTAAGCATCTTAGGATGCTTATTTGGAATTGTGTGACGAAGTCACTAATTTCAATGCAGGTTGCAAAATATGTTCTGACTGCTAGAAAACTAAGGGTCAAACAAGGTAATTAGAACTGGTGAATAGAATGCATCTCTTTCATTTTCAAGCTTATACCTATGCTTTAATTTTGGGAGGATGTTAGTGTAATTATATGAGAAAATAAAGTTTTATTGCAAATTTTTATTGTTATAGATTTAGTTTTTTTTACATGTAAGGCCACTGTATGATAATTATAAATGTCACATTGAGCTGATTTGTATTATTATATGTATTTTGCATTGTTAAATACTTAATAATGATGGTCCATGGTGAAAATAATAATAATAAAGTTACAAGTTATAATTACAGTTACTTAGATAGAGATGTTTGAGGAGAAATTGCCAAACTGAAAGAGAGGGTAGAACACTAAAGCTCCCTGACATGGGGTTTGTATCTATTGCACAAGAGAGAACCTGAACTTTCTGAAGCACATTCCCATCTCACATTAAAGCTGCTTGCTCACTTCCTTGTTCCATTCCCCAGACATTCCTCCCTCCTATCAAATATCTGCCATTAAACTTGGGAATTGGCCCAGTTTATTTTGAACATAATGAAGCAGTCACTGAGCCGTGCCATTTCACATTACAAATGCAGAATCTCATGTTTGAATGATCCCATTTAAAACAAAAACAAACCCAAAATCCTACTTATAGAAGAATGCCTTTTTACTGTAGCTGACACTCAATTTGACATTTATGAGTATTTATGAGATATGTTTTAAGGGTTCCTGTCTCAGGCTGTTAAATGACCAAATGTCAGAACCAAAACTTACTACTTAAACAAAAAGCTGTATGAGATATTAAAGATTACAGTACTCGATTTGTAGCACACTTTGCAGCAAGTAGCTTTGGAATGACCCGAGGGGGGGGGGGGGCTCTCTCTCCAGCTGCTTATATCACTGTCTCCCACAACAGGAAGCATTCATCATTTCTAAATGCCCCAAGTCTTAGAAACCCTTCAGCTGAGATGCTGGCCTGCTTACAAGCCAGGTTTTGGTCTGTTTGAATCTTCAGAAACAGCTACAATAATGGAGCTCATGGCTGGAATCACTGGGTTGTTGTAGGTTTTTCAGGCTATATGGCCATGTTCTTGACGCATTATCTCCAGACGTTTCACCTGCATCTATGGCAAGCATAAAGAGAGCTTTTCAGGTGAAGAACCATTCTAATATGAATCTCCACCTCTGGCTACCTAAAGTGGTTGAATTTGTTATCATATAATAGGCATAGTCTCCTAAATGTACCAAAGAGAGGAAACCTATTGAAGGTAAAGGTAAAGGTTTTCCCCTGACATTAAGTTCAGTCGTGTCTGACTCTTGGGGTTGGTACTCAGCTCTAAGCCATTGTCCGTAGACATCTCCAAGGTCATGTGGCTGGCATGACTGCATGGAGTGCTGTTACCTTCTCACCAGAGTGGTACCTATTGATTTACTCACATTTGCATGTTTTTGCTAGGTTGGCAGAAGCTGGGGCTAACAGCGGAAGCTCATGCCATTCCCCAGATTCGAACCTGCAACTTTTTGATCAGCAAGTTCAGCAGCTCAGCAGTTAAACACACTGTGCCAACTTATTGAAGGATGATCAGATCTATTCAGATTAATATGAAAGGGAATGGTTCAAAAAAGCTGCTCGTCATTGTAGGGGTCTCTCTTGACATCAGAATGGATTCATGTAAATGAACCCCAGAAGTATTTGTGCACATCTTTAGTTAATCCAAAAATCTGGCCATTTTTATTTGTGCCTTCAGTTACATTATGAAAATGCATCCCATGTGGATCTGCTTTGGAAAAATATTTAGAAATTACAGCTAGTACACAATATAGGAGGCAGACTGTTGTGTGTACTTTAGAGACTTTGTATCATTAGTCCCAGATCTATTTCACTCTCTGAGAGGGCAACAGTTTCTCCATATGATGGGGAAACCATCGTGAGAAGGAGTTGTGAACGGGGCAACAGATTCACCCCGTGGCTTCCTCTTTCCTCCCCAGAAGCCGGCCAAGTGAGTTGCTTTGCCTGGCCTATATGATAAGGCCATAAGATATCACTGCCTCCTAGCAATGTCCATAAGTGTTGCAAGTAGACATGTATGTACAGTACTGAGAGTTTCAGGGATGTAGACCCACTGCAAACTCTAACACATATGAAGGATGATCAATGGGTTTGATCATCCTTCAATAGAATATCTGGTTTCTTCTCTTTGGTACATTTAGCAGACTATGCCTATTACATGATAGCAAATTCAACCACTTTAGGTAGCTGGAGGTGGAGATGCATATTAGAACATGCTTTCACCTGAAAAGCTCTCTTTAATTTGTTTCTAAGAGCAAGTCAGTAAAGACACGGAATGTAACATACAACAACCTGAACAGTATTGGCCCAGGACACCTTCTATACTATTTCCTGTCCTTTGAGCCTACCTGATATCTGACATCTTCATTAAAGTCCCCATTGCAAGTGCCACCATTAAATAAAGTTAATGGATGAGTGGGCACACAGGATAACGTTTTATCTGCATTGGCACATTTGTCAAACTCCCTCCTACGAGGTCAAGACAATTCTATTCCTATATTTGCCAGAAAATAAAAAAATGCATCAGGTTGTTTTTAAAATTGTTTTTGATCCTTTTAAACATTAAATGGTATTATCTTTTACTGGCTTTGAAGTAATTGGAGATACAACTTACACTATATCTATATTAACCCACATGCACACACATTATAATTTTTTCTGCTATTAAGCATCACAAAAACATCTGAAAATTTGGGGGAAAGAGCAAGCAGGATTAGATGGACCTTTGGTCTGCTCTAGCAAAGCTTGTCTTATGTTCTTAATATAGTAAGAACACATTTTATAAATATTTCATAAGCCTCCAAAGCATGGCTGGTAACATCTGCTAGTATACACTATTATTAGATTGAATATATTATCGGGTTACCGTCATATAAGATTTTTAGACCTTTTCATTTTTTTTAAAAAAAAGCAGAACATTACAATTGGGGAAAACTCATCTTACCATGAAGACAAACCTTCCTTAAGCATTGGCTCTTAAGTTTTAATGATCTGAAAATTTAGAAGGCAAGTATGGGGAATCATATGGTCCTCTAGATATTATTAGACACAGGGTCTCCATCTACACTGGCATATAATGCAGTCTAGGAATCACATTAGCCTGTTGCATCCATATGATGCACACAGGTTAATGCAATTAAACTCCAAGTAAGCCTATTAATTCATCTAGACCCCAGGTTAAAAAGAAACACAAAGATGGTCCCGGATCCTATGACAAGATTGAGAAATTTTCTGGTGTTGGGACCATGGCGGCCCCTTCCACACAGCTAAATAAAATCCCACGATATCTGATTTGAACTGGGATATAGGGCAGTGTAAACTCAGATAACCCAGTTCAAAGCAGATATTGCGGGTTATTCTGCCTTGATATTATGAGTTATAAGGCTGTGTGAATGGGCCTGGAGACTTCCCCCAAGTCTTCAGAGTAGTTGAAGACACAGTGATTTATTCCTTAAGCATTGATTATTCACTACAGTAAGATTTATTGATCTGAAAACTTATAAAGCAAGTCTGGGGAATCATGCGATCCTCCTGATGATGTTAGACTCAGGGCCCTTCCACACAGCCATATAACCCAGAATATCAAGGCAGAAAACTTTGCAATATCTGTTTTGAACTGGGTTATCTAAGTCCACACTGCCATATATTCCAAAGTCGATAATGTGGGATTTTATTCAGATGTGTGGAAGGGCCTCAGGGTGGTTCCAGACAGGCTGTTATCCTAGGAGTATCTGCATTTAAAAACATGGATGTTCCTGGGGGCCCATCTACACACACCCCAGAAAACGCATGCTTTCTGGGGTGGGTGTCAAGATGTTCTCCTGGAAGTTCCCAGGAGAACACCTGGAGACTCTAACCTCCTCCTCAAAAGCCCCAAAACACCCTTTAAAAAACGAAAGTACTTACCCAGCCTCCATTAGAGAGCTGCCGAAGCTCTCCTGGCACATAGAAATAACATGCCAGGAGAAAAGGCAGGAGTGGTTTTCCTCCCCCCCCCCCCCTTTCCTCCTGGCGCATCATTTCTACGCAACAAAAGAGCTCTGACAGCCGGGTAAGTACTTTTGTTTTTAAAGGACTTTTGGGGGTCTTCTGGAGAGGGTGTTTGGTATTCTCACAGTTTTCCAGGCTAATTTAGCCTGGAAAACTGTGGGAATACTGTCTGGACTGCAGTCCACACACCAGAAGTAGTAGGTTTGTCCTGTGCCTTCTAAGAAGGCACAGAATAAACCCACTATCAAATGAATTCGCCACAAACCAGGGTTTGTCAAATGTTTTCATTGGTGCCAAAACAGGAAAGGGTTTGCTTCCCAATTTCATGAATTTCATCCCAGTAATGCTTCTCGTCATGAACACAAACCAACAATTCACTAAAGAAGACAAAAATATATACCTGCACATTATGTATCTAATTTGAGATTTGTTTTTTTCTTCTCAAAGAGCCAGTCTGAGTGGATGTCGTTTGAAGGTTTTTTACTGGTACATATGTACTGAGAAACCATATGACTTCGTTATTACAATAGTTTGGGTCCACACAAGATAAATACTATGCATTAAAGAAGAAAAATACAATTTTGTTTGAGGAGTGGAATTCATTGTACTTTTTATACAATAATTGTTATAACAGTATAGAAGAAAGTGATGGATACAAAAGGGATTTTTCAAAAGAAAACTAAGTGAAGGGCAAAGTCTAATAACGTTCCTTGTGTGATCATTGTCACTTATGGAAATTGATTGCTTGGGTAAATGAAGTCTGTCATCTTTTAAAACAAATCCAGTTAATGATTAACTATTTTCCCATCTCAGGGATGCAGGATCAGTTACATAAAGGAATAACCTCAAAGTGCTTATAAGCAGGTAAGTATCCACATTGAGCCACTGCCGCATGAAATATCTGAATGCAATATTCATATGCTCTCCATGCTCTGTGTACTTATCCCAAAGTCAGATAATGCCAAGAATCACTCCCCCACATGTTAATATTTTTGCTTTTTGTGGTGGCTGTTCCCATAAGAGGCCAAGCTGCCTCCTCCCTTGCTCTTTCTGCTGGCAGGAAAAGATGCTTTTATATAAAGAGCCATTTGGTGGTAGCAGATAGCAGATCTATAGTATTTTGATTTTAGCATGCTTTAAATATCTTTCAATGTTTTAATGTATTTTTCAGTCATCGTTTAATATTAAGAGTTTGTTAATTGTATTGTGTTTTTAAGATGTTGCACACCACTGTGGGTCCCATAGTGGGAGAAAGGCAGGATGTAAATGAAATTAAATAAGAGAAATACATAAAATATATAAGGCATGAAAAAATCCAGTAATGAAACCATTACAGTGTATTGCCAATATTTATCCTTCAATTAGATTAGGCAAGGACAGGCATTGTTCTTAAACACAATAATATTTCTGCTCTATGTCTTTTACGGCTGAAAATAAAATGACAAGTTAGAAGTAACAGGTTAAACCCAACTAAAACAGAACTAGTGAACCAATGATCCAATAGTAAGTCAACTCAATTTAATCTGATTGGGTCCACTCTAGTTAGGACTAACAATAAAATTCAGACTACAATAGCTTAAAGTGATATAGATATTGATATAGATATATAGATATCAAAAGCAACTTACCACTGTTACAGCATCATTCAAGAGTGACTCCCCAAAAACTAGGATGTACAATTGCTCATTGACATGAATGTTTTCAAAAACAGCCAACACTGCTACAGGATCCACAGCTGAAATCAAGCTGCCAAAGAGGAGGCTTTGCAGCAGGGTGATGTCAGTCAGGCCAAAGGCATCAACCTGGCAAATGGCAAAGAGTGAAATGCCAATTCCAAAGGAATTCCAGAGAGTTCCCACAACTGCATACCAGAAAATAGTACCAAAGTTCTCAAAGAAGAGGCGTGTTGGCATAAAATAGCCAGCATCAAGGACAATTGGAGGAAGAAGATACAAGAAGAAGACATCACTTTTCATCACAGGGGGAGATGTTTCTTGTACTCCAAACATAATCCCTCCTAGAATTAATCCAACCAGAATAAGGAGGCAGCTCTCAGGCACTACATGGGGCAACTTGTGATAGAGATGAAAACCTTCAAGAAGGAAAGGCCAGAAAGAAAGAGAGATGGTTAGTTTGTGCACATATAAACTAATATTCTGCTATTCTCTGTGAAATTGTATATTTATATACTTATCTTTTTTCCCAAGTTTCCTGCTACATTCCAGTTATTTGAGGCACCAATATATAAATAATCAAACAATAGTCACAAAGTAACAAAAAAATCCAGATACACTCAAATATGCAGAAGTGAACAAGGTTGTGCCAACTAAACAAAAAGGGTTATAAAATTTAAATGGTCTGTAAAATAAGTCAGAGGCGGGAAATCACGGCTTTCCAGAAATCTGCAACTTCTACCAGTCCTAACCTGCATAGCCAGTAGTGAGGGCTATTGGAAATGGTAGTCTGACATCCTGAGGGCCACAAAAATACTCTTGGCTCCTAATATAATCTGTAGCTCAGGGATGTATAATTCCCCCATTGTATAGGCACTAGGCAGTGCTATACGTTTTCATCATGAGATAATACTGGCATTGTTGTTGTTGTTCATTCATTCAGTCGTTTCTGACTCTTTGTGACTTCATGGACCAGTCCACGCCAGAGCTCCCTGTTGGTCATCATCACCCCCAGCTCCTTCAAGGTCAATCCAGGTCAGTCACTTCAAGGATACCATCCATCCATCTTGATCAGCCCCTCTTCCTTTTTCCTTCCATTTTCCCCAGCATCATTGTCTTCTCTAAGCTTTCCTTTCTTCTCATGATGTGGCCAAAGTACTTCATCTTGGCCTCTACTATTCTTCCCTCCAATGAGCAGTCAGGCTTTATTTCTTGAAGTATGGACTGGTTGGATCTTCTCGCTGTCCAAGGCACTCTCAGAACTTTCCTTCAACACCACAGTTCAAAAGCATCTATCTTCCTTCACTCAGCCTTCCCTATGGTCCAGCTCTCACATCCATAGGTGACTATGGGGAATACCATTGCTTTAACTATGCGGATCTTTGTGATGTCTCTAATCTTCACTATTTTATCAAGATTGTTCATTGTTCTCCTCCCAATAATTAAACGTCTCCTGATTTCCTGGCTGCAGCCTGCGTCTGCAGTAATCTTTGCACCTAGAAATACAAAGTCTGTCATGGCCTCCACATTTTCTCCCTCTATTTCCCAGTTGTCAATCATTCTTGTTGCCATAATCTTGGGGTTTTTTTATGTTTAACTGCAACCCAGCTTTTGCGCTTTCTTCTTTCACCTTGATTAGAAGGATCCTCAGCTCCTCCTCGCTTTCAGCCATCAAAGTAGTGTCATCTGCATAGATGTATCTAGCAGTGCTTCATATGCCTGTTTATGTTGACTGATTGTTGACCTCTAAATGAAAAACATTTGGTTATCCAGGTGTTGTAGGACTGCAACTCCCAACAAGCCTCTCCAAGATAGCCACTAGTTCATGATATGGGGTAATGAGGTTACATTTATGGAACCTTACTCTTATTTCCTGTGCCCCCCCCCCCCCCACAAAAAAAACCTTAGAAGCAATGGGCAATATTTAGAAATAGTGTTTGAGGGGCAAAGCAGAAAAAAATAGCAGGCAAAATCAGGTTCTTCCTTTTTCCAGAAAGATATTCTGCTAGATCCCAGCCATGTCAGCAAATAGAAAGAAACCATCATTGATGTATTTCCTTCCATTAATCCATCCAATGATAAGACACTGTGATTTTTTATTGCTCTATCAACAATATACATATCTTCTTTAACAATTATGTGGCTCCAGGCCAAGTAATGGAAGATAAAAAGGCCACCACTCCTCATTATCACGAAGGAAGAAGTATGGATTGGAGACTAATGTCCATTTGACACAGATTCTCAAATGCTAAAATCCAAACTCATTTGAGAAAACTATGAAAGCCATAATACAGGTTTAAAAACTCTGAATCCTTGTCATTTCTTGTGTTCTAATGAAACAAAGGAAGGCTGATTCACAAACATTTTAGATTCATCGGGGCTGCCTGTCTACCTGGGTGTCAAACATTCTGTATTTAATGGAGCACAACCACAACGAGGCAGGGATACAATGACAACCCTGCTCTGTTGGGAAGCTAAACATAACTGAGAATCCACTGCACAATGGGAAATGGATTGTCTTTAATTTCAGTTTTGTTGGGTTGCAGACTCCCTTTATTTGTATTTTACTGAGTTGAAACGGTTCATCCTGGACATTAAGTTACACATCAAAAGATCCAGTTCATATTTAACATGTAGTGAAGCACTCAAAATATAGCTACCTACTACAGAAAGTGTTGCAATGTTCGGGTGTACATCATAATATGAAACTTTTTATTGCATTGAGTGACTTTTCTCAAAAGCTATAATTTTATGACCGCCTCCCTAGATGCCATGGGATCATGGACATATTTTCTTATATATGAATAGAAAGCTGACAAACATAATTGTCTTGTGAATTTTTTTTATTGCTATTTTCCTGAACTTTTATAGCTTACGGTGAATAGTATAATGCATACATCGAGTATATCACTCATTCGGTAGAGTATACTATTACTGTAAGCTGTAAAATACAGATGAATAGGTCTTTAGTACAGAAGATAGTACAAAAACTGTGGGTCAAGAGAGCTGAAACTGGGAAGCAAGGGGGATGACTAACCAGTGGTCATAAACCCTTTGTGGCTGTAACTGAGGCAATCTCCCTCTACTGTTCTTGTGAAGAGAAAATCTGCTCATTTAAAGATACCTTTATGTTCAAGTTAATTATGTGAAAAATATGAAAACACATTTTTCAATGTTTTTCAAAGCATTTCTTTATTAATAAAATTTCAAATCATGCAGGGAATACTAATGCAGGATTTACTGGAAACCAATCAAGAAAAATTGATCATAATTTTGCCTAATATCTCTTCAAAACCATTAGACCGATGAAGGAAATGGAACAGTTTAAGTACTGGTAAAGAAGTATTTCTTTTTGCCTCTCCTGAGTTGTGGTTAACATGATACATTTTCAAGTGCAAGCTCTGATAATGACAGTCACTATTACCACCGCTACCACAGGATTGACCAAAAATTGAGACAGTTTTAATCTATATCAGTTCTTTTGATCCATGTCAGCTGTTTTGATCAACATCATTTCTGATCTATATTGTCATCTCAACCAGGAACAGGACTTTTTGCAAAGTGAACAGAAGTTAATTGCTCTTGCAAGACCAATCGACCTCAAAGTATTGGCTTCTTCAATAATGACAGGCTAATATATAATCTGTGATAAAATAAATTCCCCTGCCCATCCACTTTTGAGAGGAAGGAAACAGAGAAATTTGAGAGTAAATAATAACATTGTCCTGCCTAATAAAAAAATCCTCATATGTGGAGCCTGTGATTCCTGCCTCAATTATACTACTGGGCCAAATCAGTACAGTCTCAATTGTTTCACTAATGTATTGGTTTGCAGTGTCTAAAGTGTATAATAAAAGGGTAAAGTGATACAAAAATTGCACTCTAGGAGTGACCACACATATCCTCACAATAGTAGAAATAACCAACTCTACCATATAAACAGGATCCATACATGCAGTTATCTCAGAGTAAACTACACTGAGTTCTGAGTAGACCTATGTAAAACTACAATATTAGGGACTGGAAAACGTCATTCGAGAGCCTGTATCTTCCACATCCAGTAATCTAGTCCCTTTATTAAAGCAAAAACAAAAAAAAACCCTCACAATTCTCTTGATTGTGGCTGCCATTGGTGAATCAACTGCTATAGTTTCATATAAGCAAGAATATCCTTGATTACTTTATTTAAAACTAATATTGGAGAATTTGCTTTTTCTGCTGGGTATGCAGCCACATCCATCATGTTTTTACTTAATACTAGCTTAGGTACCTGGTGATGCCTGGGTTAGATCTTTTATCAAGATAAACATAAAAAGTATTCATTGTTGGCTTTTGGATTTATTGAATGGACCCATTAGAAAATGCATAATAATATGGCTAAACCCCAATCATAATCTGTCATTGTTCCAACTCTACTCATATTCAAAGTTGGGCATGTTGGGTCTGTGTGCAAAGTTTGGTCCAGATTCATCATTGTTTGGATTTACAGCACTCTTTGAATGAGAGTGAACAATAACGCCCTAAATTGAAAGTCAGTTTCCACCAAATCCCATGAGTATTGAAAGTTGGCCATGATGGGTATGAGTGCCAAGTTTGGTCCAGATTCGTCATTGTTTGGGTTCATAGTGCTCTCTGGGTGTAGGTGAACTACAACCCCCCAAATTCAATGTCAATCTTCTCAAACTCCACCAGTATTCAAAGTTGGCCATGTTGGATATGTGTGGCCATATTTGTCTAGATCTGTCACCATTTGGGTTCACAGTGCTCTCTGGATGCAGGGTAAACTACAGCTCCCACATTGGTGGGTCACACCCCCCCAACCCCCTCCAATATTTTCTATTAGTTAGGAAGGTTCTGTGTGCCAAGTGTGGTCCAGATCCATCATTGGTGGGGTTCAGAGTGCTCTCTTACTGCAGGGTGAACTACAACTACTAGCATGGTAAGTCTCTCCAAACCCTTTCAGTATTTTATGTTGCTCATGAATGGGGGTCTGTGTGCTAAGTTTAGTCCAGATCCATCATCGGTGGGGTCCATAGTGCTTTCTAGATGCAGGGTGAACTACAACTCCCACCATGGTGACTCAGTACCCCCCCCCCCAACCCCTCCAGCATGTTCTGTTGGTCATCGGGGTTCTGTGTGCCAGGTTTGGTCAGATCCGTTAATGGTGGGGTTCACAGTGCTCTCTGGGTACAGGGTGAACTACAACTTCCATTATTATAGGTCAATCCCCCCAAACCCCTCCAGTTTTTGTTGGTCACATTGGGTCTGTATGCCATCTTTGGTCCAGATGCGTCATTGGTGGGGTTCACAGTACTCCCTATATGCAGGATGAACTACAAATCCCGTCATGTTGGGTTATCTTCCTCACCACTATTCAAAGTTGGGCATGTCGAGTATGCGTGCCAAGTTTAGTCCAGATCCATTGTGGGTTGGTTTCAGAATACCCTCTGGATTTATTTATTTATTTTATTTATCATGTCATCAGCAGCCAGACATTTGTATTACATTTTTAACAAAAACAAACAAACAGACAAAAAACAGAATTTGCAAGCTTGGTAGTTGATTAAATGTCCTTTGACCAGTAGCTGGCCATTTGGAGTGCTTCTGGTGTTGCCGCAAGGAGGTCCTCCATTGTGCATGTGGTAGGGCTCAGGTTGCATTTCAGCAGGTGGTCTGTAGTGCTCTTCTCCACACTTGCATGTCGTGGATTCCACTTTGTGGTCCCATTTCTTGAGGTTGGCTCTGCATCTCGTGGTGCCAGAGCGCAGTCTGTTCAGCGCCTTCCAAGTTGCCCAGTCTTCAGTGTGCCCAGGGGGGAGTCTCTCATTTGGTATCAACCATTGATTGAGGGGGACATGAGAGAAGCCTCCTCACAGGATTGCAAGACATCCGGGTGTCCCCTGGGCAACATCTTCGTAGACGGCTGATTCTCTCGCTCCAGAAGCGACCAGAAGTGACTCTCTGGATGTGAGTGAACTATAAGTCCAAATTCTATATTCAATCCCCACCAGATCCCTCCAGTATGTTGGCTCTTATGTGCCAAGTTTGGTCCTGATCTGTCATCAGTGGAAAGTTGGAGCAGTCTTGGAAATACGTTGCCTACAAACATCCATACAAACATTGCCTTTTATATTAGATAGATAGATATAATAGATAGATAGATAGATAGATAGATAGATAGATAGATAGATAGATAGATGATAGGGATTAATTGTTCTGAAAGTGTAATATGATTTCCCTCACTATAAAAATAAAATAATAGAAAATGTAAAACTAATAAGCAACTATTAGAAAATAAATCAACAAAATGATCCAAGATAATTGCTGTGGAGTGAAGAGTGTGGGTGTAGAAAACCTCAGGTTAATTAAAAGAGAAAGAGCACAATATTACATATTCCACATAGAATCATAGAATCAAAGAGTTGGAAGAGACCTCATGGGCCATAACAGGAAGATTTCCTTTAGGGAGAGAATTTCAAAACTCTGTGACACCACAAAAAAGGGTCCACAACTTGTCAGTTTTTCTAAACTTTATTGGCATAAAAACCAGAAAATACACATAAACAGTATCATCTAAAATGATTTAGTACCTGTTTGTACACATATACATATAGTAACAGAAAACTAGAATAAGTATCACATATTTCATCATATCATCTCATGGATTAAATCAGATTATCTCCAAATAAGTGCTTTTTGAGATCCAGCATAGTGTAGTGGTTTGAGTGTTGAACTAAGGAGGCTGAAGCCTGTAGTAAATTTGCTTTGGTAACAAAATGGGAAGAAGGTACCCCTCCCTGCAGAGAAGGAGCAACATGTCAACAGCAGGGTGGAAATGCTCCAAAAATTGTGTGTTCTGCAATAGATAAGCTAGTCTTGAAGGTAGGGCTTGCTGAACATGGGCTGAGGCTTGGGCTGGGACATGAGTGGAAACAGATATTTGGCTGAAATTTGCCCCTGAAAACATGTGCCGTAGAATCATGATAGATAAGAAAAACCTATATGTTGTGTGGTTAAGGGGTGTGGGGGCACGGCAGCCTTTTCAAGTACTGTGACCTGCGTGTGCAGTACAGCTGATCCATCTCCTTATGGCCATGATGGAATAAACCTGAGACTGGTTTGCTGTTCAAATCTGGGGAGTGGAAGCTCCCATCTGTCAGCTCCAGCTTCCCATGCGGGGACATGAGAGAAGCCTCCCACAGGATGGTAAAACATCCGGGCAATGTCCTTGCAGATGGCCAATTCTCTCACAACAGAAGTAACTTGCAGTTTCTCAAGTTGCTCATGACATGAAAAAAAATAATCCAATAGCTCAAATACCCACACTGACCACCACTGAACATAGCTATAGTGATGCTACAGGAAGAAAAAGTGGTGAAGACTAATGAAGTGAAAAAAGATGTTGTAATAAGCTTCTTTCTCAGAGGCAAAGGGTGGGGGGTGTGCACTGTAGAACTAATGCAGTTTGATCATGGGAATTGTAGTTTTACAAGTTCTCCAGACTTTTCTGCCAAATACTACTGGTGCTTCACCAAAATACACATCCCATGATTTTATAGCATTGAGGCACAGTCATTTAAAGTGGTGTCAAACTCCATTACAGATCCATCCTTTGTTAACAGAAGTATGTCTATATTAAAAAATGAAGTGTCTGAGATACAGCATATATGTCTCCACGCTCTCCCCATCACAACTTCTCATTTTACAGTTGTTTTGTTTTCTAAGTGGACAAAAGATTTTTAAAAACCGCCTAAAAGGCATCAGGTTGCACATCAGAAAGATATTATTATGCAAGAATCCTCCAACGCCCGATCATTATCTGGAGATGTTCCTCTGGTCACAAAAGCAAGAGATCAGTGCTTCTTTGGTGCTTCCTTTGTGATAGGAATCATCCGCCCCGGTTGTTTTATGAGAAACAAATTGTCAGAGAAATCTTTATCAGCCAAACTGGTGAAAGGTTTAGATTGGAATAGCCTGGGATTTTTCTTCTGATTTGTCAGTTTCTGAAGGGAAGCTCCAGGAATCTGACCATTCCGGATACTCGCTAGGAAAACAAGGATGTTCCAGGGCTCAGAAATACAACTTGATACAGGCAAGAGGGGGAAGAAGGAACTCCTGGCATTCCAGGTGTGAAGGACTACAACACCCATAACACTATGTAACAAAAATTGAAAACAATTCTGTTCCTGGTCTGAAAGTGTTATTTCTTGTTTAACTGTACAGCACTTGCTTTGAACATCATTTTTGTACTCCAGAAACTTTGTTTTGTGGGCTGCCACAAACTATGTTGAATTGAGGTATTCACTGAAAACTATAGCAGAGTATGCTGCAGGATGTCCCGCAAAAACAAAGTTTTGGTAGTGTTATAAATATTTCACATGTTTTATGATAGAAGCAATCAGGAAATGACATAACCCAGGAACAAAAGTTGTGTTACATCAGTAGTTGATGGACCACCAGTGGTCCACAAAAGTCAAAACAAAAATATGGTCAGCGGCCTCACCATTACTACACTGTTGCCTCAAAATCACATAGCAATTGGAGCGACAGGTCTCACAAAACCCTCTTTATAGTGCCAAAGCAGAGTGGTGCAGTGGGTTAAACCTCTGTGCCGGCAAGACTGAAGACCAACAGGTCGCAGGTTTGAATCCGGGGAGAGGCAGATGAGCTCCCTCTACCAGCTCCAGCTCCTCATGCGGGGACATGAGAGAAGCCTCCCACAAGGATGATAAAACCTCAAAATCATCCGGGCGTCCCCTGGGCAACGTCCTTGCGGATGGCCAATTCTCTCACACCAGAAGCGACTTGCAGTTTCTCAAGTCTCTCCTGACACACACACACAAAAAAAAATGGGAATGTCAGGAGGGGAGAGGCTGACTACCCACAAAAGGTTACTACTACCACATCAGATATTAAATATGGTTTTCTGTGGGCAAGCAGATGGTGACTACTGGATGGTATAAGTTCTGTATCAGAAACTAGAGCTGATGTGGTCTATCCAATGCAATTTTCTGAATCAGCAACCCAAATAACCAAACTGAATCTAAAGTTGATGAAAAACTGTTTTGTAACCCTTTTGGTACTAATGTTGGAGAGTGGTCCCTGGTCAAAAAAAAAGAAAAAAAGAAAAAAGGTTGGGAACCACTGTGTTACATAGCAGGAAAACTCACAGCAACCCATAGTGTAATCCTCCAGCAATGGCTGTGTTGGTTGGACCAGATGAGAAAGGATGCCCAAACTCTATGGAGCGCCAAAGCCGGGCATCTCCCTACCTGCGGCGCTCACCTGTGCCCTTTCCCCGCCCCGGGACGACCCCTCCCTCCCTCCCTGCCTCCCTGCCTGCCCTCTCCTTACCGATCTTGGCCAAAGAAGCCAGCAGGATCCAGAGGGTGATCTCGAAAGGCACCTGGACGTGGGGGTAATCCAGGGTGAAGACCTGGAGCCGGGTCTCCTCGACGGGGGTGGCGCTGGGCGCCGGCGGGGTCTCTGCAGGGCCGACGCTGGCGCCCATCCTGGCCTCGGGCGGCAGGCTGTTCCCCGAGAGAGCGGCCACGGCGCAGGGCTGCAGGAGCCCGGCTAGCAGGAGCGCCCAGGGACCCATCGCCCCCTCGCTGCCGCTGCCGCTGCCTCTCCTCCTCCTCCTCCTCAAAGAGCGGCCGGGCTGTGCTCCAGCATGGTCGGGGCCGGCGCTGGGGTGGCACTGCTGGCCGGCAGAGGGAGACAGGCGTCACGCGGAGGAGGAGGAGGAGGAGGAGGAAGAAGAAGAAGAGGGCAGGGCCCGGCACCTGCTGCGCTTCTCCTCCTCCTCCTCCTCCTCCTCCTCCTCCTCCTCTGCTGAGGGCGTCCTCCCCTCGGCTCCCAACTGGGGCTTCTCCTCAAAGCCAGCGCCTCTACCTCTCGCCCCAGGGCGCCCAAGCACGCTTTCCCCCCGCCAGAACAATACAGAACAGGAGTTATTCCTCTAAAGCTGATTCATAAGCAAGCCCCGCCCCGCCGCAGCCGAAGCCCGGACAGGTGCTGCCTCACGCGCCTCGGGCTCCGCTGAAGGTCAGCACGCGGCAGGAGCGCAGAGGGGGGCGCGCGCTCGGGAAAGCCACCTGCCCCAGCAGTCGCAGGCAGGACCTACACTGCTCTAGAATACAGCTTGGAGCTGCATGGTTGGTCAGTGTAGACCAGGCATGGGCAAACTTCGGTGTTTTGGACTTCAACTCCCACAATTCCTAACAGCCTCAGGCCCCTTCCTTTCCCCCTTTCCCTTAAGCCGCTGAGGGGGGAAAGGGAAAGGGCCAGAGGCTTTTAGGGATTGTGGGAGTTGAAATCCAAAACACCTGGAGGACCCAACTTTGCCCATGCCTGGTATACACTCATACCATGAAGTTGAATTGCACTTAACTGGATTATAAGTCTACACTGACCACGTAATGCCTCAGGTTGGATCTATTGCCATACTTCCTAGATTTGGAGCATGGCAAAAGTTCAACCTTGAGGTTACTAGTGCATGCACTATGTCTGTGCATGCATTAGTAACCTCAAGGTTGAACTTCTGCCATGTTCAGAAACTCCAGCTGGTTCAAAACACAGCAGCTGGTTTGGTTACAGCAGTGGTTCCCAACCAGTGGTCCACAAGAATGAAAATGTGGTCCATGGCCTCATCATTAATACACTGCTGCCTCAAAACCACATGAGAGCGACTGGTCTCGCGAAAATCTCTTATAGTGCCGAAGCAACAGGGATGTCAGGAGAGGAGAGGCTGACTACCCACAAAAGATTACTACTACCACATCAGCTCTTAATTATTAAATATGTTTTTCTGTGGGTGAGCAGATGGATGGCATATGTTCTGAATCAAGAACTAGAGCTTATGTGTTCTATCCAATGCAATTTTCTGAATCAGCACCCCAAATAACCAAACAAAATCTAAAGTTGACCAAAAACCGATTTGTAACCCTTTTGGTGCTAATGTTGGGGAGTGGTCCCTGGTCAAAAAAAAGGTTGGGAACCACTGGATTACAGGAACATCTAGGCTAGTGGTTCTCAACCTGGGTTCCCCAAATGTTTTTGGCCTACAACTCCCAGAAATCCCAGCCAGTTTACCAGCTGTTAGGATTTCTGGGAGTTGAAGGCCAAAAGCATCTGGGGACCCCAGGTTGAGAACCACTGATCTAGTCATTAACATATTACCCCTATCCTAAAGTCACTCCACTGGCTGCCAATTAGTTTCCAGGCAAAATACATTGTGTTGGTTTTGACCTTTATAGCTCTACATGGTTCGGGTCCAGGTTACCTACCGAATCACCAACAGTTTAGGTTGTGTACATTAACTTTCAACTATCCTGATAACTTACTATAATTGCCACTTTGTAGATTTTTATATCCACAAAATAAATGCTATAACACGACTTGATGCCACTGAGATATTATCTGTCCTAATGTTGAAAAACTTTCCTATAGTTGGCAGGGTGAAGACAGGAACACTAAACCAATTGGGACAGTCCATTTTTACCTGGAAAGGGAGCTTCCCGACTATAACCAATAACTAAATTTACATTTGGGGGGCAAATGGCATAAGAGCAGGGCACATGATGCACACTAAATATGTGTATCTATAGAATTAAAATACCAATTCACACTTTATTGGAAAGCATACTTGTCTCATCTGACATTGTAGACAGTAATTTCCTATATAACACCTGAATGTTTCAACAGCAACAACTCCCTTGGGAGGAATATGTCACTGGCCAGAGAGCTCTGCATTTATATGACTTACTCACCATGGTATAGTGTTCCTGCCCTAGCCCTGCCAGCTCTGAGATTCTGTGAATAAATAGAATTCTGCTTCCAATAATAGCCATGACCCAATGCCTTGAGTCTTCTGTTGGTGCAGAATTAGATACTACAACTCCAACCTTCTCATGTCCTCAGCATAAGGAATATTGAAAAAAACAGTGTAAAGTTTCTCAACTCTATGACAGCTAACGTTCCTGTTATGGCATTCCATTTTGATTTTTCAAAATCATGTATTGGAATGTAGTGGGAAAATTGCCATGAAAATTAATTTATGGAAAGCTATCCTAAGTCTAATATATAGCCAACTTTACACATTTGAAATGCAAACCTAAATCTAATATGCAAAGAAGCAGCACATGGTTTTAGTAGAACATTAATCCATGCCATGCCTAGTGGCAAATAATGTAATAGAATCTCATGTTCTGACTGAAACTGTGCCCTACAAATGAATGAACTGGAGGTTTTTATAGAGAGAATGTACAAAGGGAGTTTGCTAATAGAAGCCATGACTCAGTTTCTGTCTGCAAATTTGGTATAGTAATATTAACTCTTCAGGATTGTTGAAAAGTAATGGGTGTGAAGGGGTAATAATGGCCAGCATTGTTTTAGTGACATTTCAAAGCGTAGATGCAAAATGTTTACATCTGCTGACACTTTCATAGGGCACCAGGAGATCGCAATGGATGACATCATCAGTCTTCATCTGTCTCTGAGAACATAGCTGGTCACTTCTCTGATCTGAACAACAACTCTCCACCAGCCACTCAATAACCTTGGAGGCTGCCATGATTAAACAGTATCTTGAAAGGAAATTGAGAAGAAAGATGTGACATAGGGCACATCTACACTGTTCATTTAACATGAAGGGCCAGTGAATTAGCTCAGTAGTGGCTAACCGACACACTAAGCAAATCCAGGTTAATGTAAGCCAGGGCTGCTTAATATGGCCTTGAATTCCATTAATTAAAGTCGTGGATTGCTATGAATTCTTCCATGGAATCAAGAACAAACCACAACTTTGTGCCAATGTAAGCAATTGGACCAGTTTCAAGATCCCATGGCCTTCCTATGTTCTCTGTATGATATGTGATCGGAAACAGTCACCGAATTTCCTTTGTCCTAGGTAGCAAGATGGACGGTCCCATCCCTTCCTAGACACTTGTGATGAAGTAAACAGAAAGTGCCGGTGACCTTGCAAATATTACCTTTATTTACTGTAACACATAGAATTCCTAAGGTGTCTGGGGCATTGTAGGAAAAGTAGTCCCAAAAGTAATTTATCCAATCTGTCTTCTGAGCATGTTGATGTTAGTGTGCCTTCAAGTAGTTTCTTACCTATGCTGACCCTAAGGCAACACTATCACAGGATTTTCTACACCATCCAATGTTTCAATGGGTAAGCAAAAATGTGAACCTTAGTTTCCAGAGTAGTAGTGTACTACACCATACTGACTCTCATGCTTTGAACATATGCATCAGAAGTTTTAAAACAGTTTCCACAGGCAACCCCTTGTAGAATGTGTTATAGTTCAAATGGGGTATAATCAAGATGTGTGTCACCACAAACACACTAATATGGAAATGGACTGTACATGTGCTTAAAGCATATTAATGTTATCGTGATATTACATCCTATTTGGACTACTGTAACACATCTTATATGATGCTGCCTTTGCAAACATTTTGCAAACTTTTATTGTAGCAAGAGCGTTGAGATCTGATACAAGGACTCTTTTGGCCCCCCCTATGTTGAAACAGCTTCACTGGTTTTTTGGTTCATTTCTAGCACAATTCAAAATGCTAGCTATGATCTTTAAAACTCTATGCCACTTAGAGCCAGACTATTTAAAGGCTCTTTTATTACTTGAATATAAATATCTGAAAGTTCTCTTCCTCTATGATCCTGAGCACACCTCCTCCAATTCGGTTTCTGCATGAGTCTTACTCATTCCCATTCCAGCCAGGTTGGCCTCTATTATTTTGACTCTGTGTACCATGTCAGTTCCCATCCCTGGTCCCTAATTTAATGCACTCTATATTGGCTTATTTGCAACATGCTCATGCTAATAATACTTTGTCAGCTTACAGTATTTCTTGTATGGCTAGAGGAATTATTGAATATTGTATGAATACTGTATCGATTTTCTAAATACTAAGAGAAGAATAGTGGAAGACAGCAAAAAAAAATTAGAACAATATCAGCCTGTGCTTTATAGATTTTAGAAAAGCTTTTGAGGGGTACTAAATTGCACTGCAAGTGAATGAATTTAGTCAAGGAAGACCCAGCTCTCAGTTTGCAAGTCCATGTTGATTATAGGGTGACTTGAAGATATCTCATTCATAAGTTTGACAAAACTCAAAGTTGACTTGATAACAGTTGGTTGTGTCAGGAGCGACTTGAGAAACTGCGAGTCGCTTCTGGTGTGAGAGAATTGGCCGTCTGAAAGGACGTTGCCCAGGGGACGCCCAGATGATTTGATGTTTTTATCATCCTTGTGGGAGGCTTCTCTCATGTCCCCGCATGAGGAGCTGGAGTCGATAGAGGGAGCTCATCCACCTCTCCCCAGATTCGAACCTGCGACCTGTCGGTCTTCAGTCCTGCCGGCACAGGGGTTTAACCCACTGCGCCACCGGGGGCTCTGACTTGATAACAGTTAACAAATGAAGTGTCAAATGTCCACTTTTGTTTTTGTTTTGAACAGCTGTCAAATCAACTTTGACTAATGATGACCCCATGAATTAGAGACCTCCAAGGATGCATCTACACTGTACAATTAATGCAGTTTGACTCCACTTTAACTGCTACATTTCAGTACTATGGAATCATGAGAGTTGTAGTTTTATAATGTGCTTTTACAATTCTCTACCAAAGTGTGCTGGTGTCTCACCAAAATACAACTCCCAGGGTTCCATAACATTGAGCAATAACAGTTACAGTGATGCCTTCTTCTTATGCTATTGCTTTTGGCCTTCCCAAGTACTGTTGTCTTTTCTAATGAATCATGTCATTTTATTTTATTTTATGATAAAATAAAAGTACAATAGCCTCAGTTGAGACATTTTAGCTGATAGTACAGAATTTTCATAAAACTCTTTCCTAGAACCACATTTCAAAGGATTTGAAATAGTTTTTAAGGATGTGCGACTTGGCAAAAAAGTGCTGCTTTTAGTCCAGTTTTCAGCTCCCCCCCCCCCCCAATTTTGTTTATTGGGAAACTCCCACAATCAGGAGGTGGGTGCCATTTTCAGTTCGGTAAGATTCATTCCATTGGTGCAAATGGGGAAACTTTAGACTCTTTAGGCTTGTGTCTTGGTCGTTTTAGGCCTCTCATGATTACACTTGCCTCTCTTGTAGGCTATATTTACAACTGTAAGCCTGCCAAGTTTCAGAATATTTCACCAATCCATTGATTTTTGGGAAATGTATAAAGTTTGTACCTTTACCAAAGCTCGACTTGAAGTTGTCCTTTACTCTGCTCCAGTAGCTTATTGAAGGGTGTGTTGATTGTGCTTTTCCTGCACAGCAGGGGGTTGGACTATGGCTCATGTGGTCTTCTCCAACTTTTATTATTCTATGATCCGACCTGAAAGTTTCAAATTCTGGCATTATCTGTGGTTTCATTTTGGGTGGTCTCATTCTAGAGTTTTCAAGATAAAATGGGTATATCATGTTGCCTTCTGTTCTGTCCTAATAAGTGGTATCTATAGTGGCACTACCATTGTTCCTGAGAGATTCACCACCAATGTAATCCCCCTCCCTCCAGTACAGCTTCTGACCAATAGCTGTTTAGCACATTTAGCCTGGCTCCTCAGCAAAAGTCTGTTTGACTTGGGAGACCTTACCAGGAGCACTACTACCAGCAGCATGGCCTCTTGCCTCAGGAATATGCAATTCCACCACCACAGAAAGATACTTCACTCTAGAATCACCAGTAATCATATAATCCTAGGTCAGCCAATTAGTTCTCAGTAACAACAAATTTCAAAGGAAAAAGTAGAAGAGGAGTCAGATAACAGTCTTGAGTCAATTCAATTACCAAACTTCCAAATGACAAAAATGTGTCCATGAATCCAACACTGAAATCACAAAGCAGTCCAAAGTTCCAACAGCATTCACAGGTCTCTAGAGCACAAGCTCCAAGGCTTGGTTTCAAACGTTGCAGCCAACAATCGGGTAGCACACTGTAGACCCTTAAATGCTGCTTTCACAGCTGATCCCAGTTGCTGGCCATCTTCTCCGTGAGTCTAGCTGAATGCCTCAGCTAGGACTTTTCTATTTTCTGCTAAGGTACCATTAACTCTTCCTCAGCCTGCTCCACAGATGCCTCTTGAATTTGGTCAGCAGGCTGAGTAGTTGTTGCTTCTGGATGTTGTTGAGGGAGTTGCTGTTTCTGACTGGGCACTATCTCAAAAGCCAAACCCTCATCTATGTTATCCATGAAAGTGCCATTGGTGGGCCATTTTGCGGGGGGGGGGGGGGGGGGGGGGTTACGATTATATCCTGCCTTTACAGTATGGAGGAAGGGGACATATACAGTTCTTGGGGTTTTTTTCTAATCTCAGAGTAATTCTATAAGGTATTTTATGTTCTTATTTTATTTATATTATATACATATCACACCTTTCTTCCTACATGGGACACATGGCAATAAGTGAGGCCCAAGCAGCTTATTGAAGGGTGCTTTGATTGTGCTTTTCCTGCATGGCAGGGGGTTGGACTAGATGGCCTGTATGGTCTCCTCCAACTCTATTATTTCTGTGATCTGACCTGGGAGTTTCATATTCTGGCACTATCTGTGGTTTCATTTTGGATGGTCTCATTCTAGGGTTTTCAGGATCAAAGGGGTATATCCCAGGCATATAGGGGGGGGGGGGGGCTTGAGGGGCTTCAGCCCCCCCCCCCCCGAAATTCTCATGGTGGTTCGCGAAAAACCCTTACTGGTGCATTATTTAAACTGTTATGTTTATTCATTTCATGATCTGATCACCATACTCAATATATCCCATATGCATGGGGGTATTGGGGTAATGATACAAGAAGTTTGCTAGGCCAGACCCTCTTTCACTCAGACTCAGCCCCCCCCGAAACTCAGCCCCCCCCCGAAACCCCCCTGAAAAAAATTCAGCTCCCCCCCCCCCAAAAAAAAAATGAAATCCTGGCTACGGGCCTGCATGTTGCCTTCTGTTCTCCAGGCCCCCAAATGTCTCTTTGGAATATGCTATGATTTCTTTCAACTATTGAAAACTTTGGCCCTTTAAATGTTTTTTGGAGCACAAATTTCATTCAACATTACCTATGCTAGTAAAGATTGTAAGCCAAACAAATGTGAAGGGTTTCAGTCACCCACATCTGCTTTATTTTAAAGAGCTTTTTGTATTATGTAATAATTTTTTAACTGCACTCAGATGAGAGGATCTCTCCTGTGTTAGTCCAGTGGTGCCACTTTGGCTTAGATTGCAGATTACCATATTAGCACCTTCTCTCAATATCACAACACATTCATAAGTGGACAGAACTATATTTCAATGATAAGTCATGTAGTGGGATATAAAAACATGTGGTGACCTTCTATGGAAAATAAATGTTCCTTGGAACATTTTCTGTTCCAAGGAACAGAAAATGTACCTAAGAATTTACTTCCTGAAAATACTAACATACTAAAACTATATGTTTTCTTGGTCACAAGAATAATTGGGAATCTATTATTTATTTACTTTATTTATATACCGTCTTTCCCACCTTGGGGTGGGGGGGGGGGAGAGATTCAAGGTGGTTTCTTATTCTTTTTCTCTTTGAAGACAAAAATATTATGCCCAAATGGACCTGTTGTATGCTTCTATTTTGGACCATCACAATATCAGAGAATGACTGCACAGATAATTTATCAATATATATATACAAAGATGGAGATCACAACATATCTACACAATATTTATTTAATGGCCTTTTAAGCCACAGTAATCTGACTCCCTGTTTAATATTTAAACATAAACTATTTAAAAATTGAAAAGCGAAAAATGTTCTCCTGATGTCATATACCAAACTGCAGCACAATTATTCAGCTCTAATATCCAACCAACATCATATAAGATAAAATACAATTATTTCCCCCCTGTGCAGCTTTGGGGAATGTCACTTTGATATCTGACAATTTATATTCTGATACATTAGACCACTCTGAGTCCCTCAATGAGATAGAGAAGCCGGGATATAAAACAAAATAAATAAATAAATAAATAAATAAATAAATAAAACTAGGATAATAAAACAATTTTCTAACTTGCAAGTATCTTTCTTCAAGCATAATCTGGATATTTCCAAGCATAATTTCCCAAAATATTTACAGTTAATTCTGCCTGAGTGAAAAGATCAGCTGTTAGAAAGAGAAATGGAAAGAGATGAATAATGGTGCATCTGCACTGTAGAATGAATGGAGTTGTCACTACTGTAGCTGTCAAGAGTCAATGCTATGGAAATCCTGGGAACTGTGGGTTCTTTAGGCTTCTCTACCAAAGAGTGCTAGTGCCTACCAAATAGCTTCCCCTGTTAAGATGGTCACCATCCCCAAGTATCCATTGTGTACATTGGACTAATTCTAGTGTGCTAACCAGAGGTAACCTATTAAGCCAATCAAGGACCCATTGCATATTGCTAAACACTGCATCCCTTTCATATCATGCCCCTCTCAGAAGTGGACCATTAAATGGATTTACACTTCAAATGTTTCAATGACAGTTTATTGAATTTTCTGCCACTCAAAAAGTCAACCAACAATGATATCCAACAGGGTCCTGAGCCATTCAGGATGCAGATCCTAGCCAGACAGTTTTTCACCCAATCAGGAGCTGGGTACAGATTTCTTGAATGACTGTCAAATGAAATAAGCATGCTCTGTATTTTCAATTGTGTTATGCCAGTACTTTAGAGTGCTTTCTCTGCTGACATTCTCTCTGGCCATTGAGAATAAACCTCTGCTTTGGTCTTCTACCCATTTGTGTCTGATTTAGCCATATGGGAAGCTAAACATGGCAGGGGGCCCAAATCTGCAGTTTTATATACAGTTTCAAACTGCATTATATGCCAGTGTAGATGGGGCCTAAAGCCTGCTATCTTGTGGTGTGGCTGTAAGATACATTTAGGCTGTGATCCTATAGTCCACTGAATGGCATCCCAGAGCTATAAGGTAGGTCAGTTCCCTCTGAGATAGGACCTCATTAGGAGGACGAAATCCAAAGTGGGACACTCTTCCCACTTCTTCTTAGAACTTGAAAATGCTATTTCTGGACCATTATTCTTAGTGACCATATTGGCTGGGTGGGGAGCTATACATTTAAAGTAACTCTTTTGAATTATCATCATGCCTCCAAGAAGGGAAAGGATTTGCTCCAGCTCTGGTGCTATCAGGAATAGGAATGTTGTTGTTAACAACAATACTATAATAAATGAATAAGTAGAGGGAACTGAGGAGGGGGAGGGATAGAGTAGAAGGAGAGCAGCAATTTCACTCCTCCCTGACTTCTATCTACCCGGCAGAGCTTAGAAAAGTTTGGAGTACTTCAGTTGTGAATTAGGTTTCCCTGCCCAGCCAATTTCAAACCTACTTAAATGACAGGAAATGAGGCCCAAATGAATATTATATGCCCTGTAATAAGACAGGAAATAACAACCTGGCTGTGTCCAAACATCAACAAATCTCCACCTCCTCCTTAGGAAAATGGCTAATATCCTGCCTAGTAGTAGTAGAGTATCAAGTTCCCAAGTGTTATCACAACTGTTGATGTTATCACACCATGGCTTTAAAGCAGGAAGCCCCACATTTATGCTGCTGCAGAATTCTGGAAAATATAGTTTGGCAAGGAATGGACCTCTGTAGTTGAGAATTGAAAAGATCCTGCTCTAAACTACATTCCCCAAAATTTGGCAGGCAGTAGAAATGTGGGGCTACCCACTTTAAATCCCTGCTGTGAAAATGTGGTTAGTGGCTGTTTGGTCCAGGAGTCTGATGAAGCCATTGCCTCCAAGTAAGAATTTGCTCCCTATGAAATTTTCCTTCAGACTCTAAATTTCAGTCATTACAGAGTGATACATTGAAGATTGTTCACACTCAGAAAATATTAGATTGGCTGTGTTCCCATTCCCTTGATAACTTTGTCTATCCACTACCACCCCTTTTGATGCCTAAACTATTAAGTAAAGTTTGAAATTACTGGAATGCTACAAAATTAGATACTGAAGACAAAATTTCATGGGTGGAAACAAAAACTCATATCTGTAGGACCAAGACCTACATTTTGCCCTTCCTGGAGCTGCACCTGATGCTGCCTTTGAGGCATCTATAAGAAAGCATTATGCAAGGAAATATTAGACATATTTTTGTCTAGTATCCCCAAAATAGTCAAAGTGATATAAGCACCACTTTTCTAGCTTGAAGTCATCAATAATTTTCCTTTATATGGTACACTGTTTTCTATGACAAGATACTTTTGAAACATGAACTAATTGCACTGCAACACAAGATATCATTACAGAGCATAGTACACACAAAGCAGGAATGACAGGACAGTGTATCAATCTATGGCCCAGAAAGTCTTACTCCTTATTCCTTCTTATAACACTAAGCAGAAGATCTAGCAGGAAGAATGTCCTGCAAAAAGAAAACATGTGACATTTTAGCATGCTTTCCTATGTCACCAGTGGTTAACCTGAAATTTGACTATGGGACAAAGAAGATTATAAGACAAGAATGCAGAACAAGCCATCATTTATGTTATTTAGAGGTACACTGCCTCTAAAATTAGCAGTAAAATATAACTTAACTACCATGGCCAGTCATCATTGATAAAGATGTCATCTTTATTGACCTGTAGAGATCAAACAGATCAAATGTATTTATCTGAGGCCCAATCTACACTGCCATATAAAATCCAGATTTTCTCCTTTGAACTGAATTACTGTATATACTCAAGTATAAGCCAACCCAAATATAAGCCAAGCCACCTAATTTTACCACAAAAAACTGGGAAAACGTATTGACTTGCATATAAGCCAAGGGTAGGAAATGCAGCAGCTACTGGTAAATTTCAAAATAAAAATAGATACCAATAAAATGACATTAATTGAGGCATCAGTAGGTTACTTGTTTTTGAATAGTGTATTTCAAAGAAAAACAGTAAACAAGCTCTGTAAGTGGAAATGTAGGGTCAACAAACACAACATGGTATCAACAATAACTTTAATAATAAAAATACAATAGATCACATCCTCAGCTGCTGCAAGAAGATCATGCAGACAGACTACAAGCAGAGGCATAACACCGTTGCTCAGATGATTCATTGGAACTTGTGCCACGAATACCATCTGCCTGCGTCAAAGAACTGGTGGGATCACAAACTGGAAAAAGTTACAGAAAATGAACACATCAAACTACTCTGGGACTTCTGAATTCAGACAGACAGAGTTTTGGAGCACAATACCCCTGACCTCACAATCTTGTTAAAAAATCAAAGTATGGATCGTCGATGTTGCAATCCAAGGTGACAGAAGGATTGAAGAGAAACAACTGGAAAAGCTGACACTATATGAGGATTTAAAGATCAAACTGCAAAGACTCTGGGACAAGCCAGTCAAGGTGGTCCCAGTGGTGATTGGCACACTGGGTGCAGTGCCTAAACACCTTGGCCTGCACTTAAACACAATTGGCACTGACAAAATTACCATCTGCCAGCTACAGAAGGCCACCTTACTGGGCTCTGCATGCATTATTTGCCTATACATCACACAGTCCTAAACACTTGGGAAGTGTCCGACGTGTGATCCAATACAACAGCCAGCAGAGTGATCTTGTCTGCTTTGGACTCATCTTGTTATGTTTCAAATAATAATAATAATAATCATCATCATCATCATCATCCCATCCTATTTCCTCATGGGGACTCATGCCAGCTTCCGACATAGTAACAGGCAAGCATTCAATGCTTATATAAACAATGCAGAGCTAGATATAGATCTATAATTATATATGCTAATTTCACATAGGCACCTCCCCCTGAAGCATTTGCAAAACCTCTCTCTCTATATATGCATTTCCCCCCTGAAATATTTGCAAGCCCTATATATCTATGCAGAGGTCGCCCTAGGTAATTTTCAACGTTAAGCAAACAGTATTTTGGTGCCCCCCCCCCAACCAATCACTGATATATATTTTCTGTTTGTCGTGGGAGTTCTGTGTGCCATATTTGGTTTAATTCCATCATTGGTGGAGTTCAGAATCCTCTTTGATTGTAGGTGAACTATATATCACAGTAATTACAACTAGCATATGTCAAGGTCTATTTTCCCCCAAGAGCACCTCAAGAACACCCCTGGGCAAAATCAACTATACTGCAAATGCTTACTTTGCGTAATGGGTTGAGCCGCCCCTGTATCTATGTTTATATCTATCTAGACATTCCCCCCCCCCTTTCTCTCTGATCTATAAGGCCGGCAAAGGGAACAAAAATGCACATATAAAGTGAATACATTTAGATACACAGAAATCAGGCTTCCAAAAGATTTCAGGGGAAATTGATATATAAGATGAATATGCATATAGATATGTACAGATAACACAGGGCTTGCAAAGATTTCTAGGGGGGGAATCTATATATTATTTACAAGCTTTGGAACATGCATTTGCCCAAGGAAGTAATGCAAGCAAAGCCCCCCCCCCCCCCCGAAAAAACTTTGGCATCTTTTCTCCTTCCCTTTCCCACCTCTTTTATTTTTCCCATTTTCAAACTCTAAACATAGCCAGAAAAAGCTTTTTAACACCCACCCACCCCCCAAAAAAACCCACCCTATTTTTTTCCTTAGGAATAAAAAATACACACCTTATGTTGCTGACTTTTGCAAATATAGGGCTTCATTTTCCTTTGTAAACAGATATAGGGGAAGAATGGAATAGATATTGCTTCTTCCCCACCAGAAATATCACTTCTGGTTTCTTTGCAGGAAATTGGGTGGGTTTGAAAGAGAACCATACAAACAAGGCGGAAATGAAATATATCTCCTTTTCCTCCTTCCCTCCCTTTTGACTTCACACTAATAATAATAAATACTGCAGATTTGCAATGTTCTGGAGAAGCGAAGGAGTGAGGGAGGATTTGTAAAAGAATACATACTCTGCCACCCAGCTTGACCTCATTATAAGCTGAGGGAGGCTTTTTCAGCTGACAAAGGGGCTGAAAAACTGGGTTTATCTTCAAGTATATATGGTATATGGCAGGGTAGGCTCATATAATCCAGTTCAAAGCAAACAATGTGGATTATCTGCTTTGATAATCTGGATTATATCGCAGTGTAGAAGGGACATTAGCCCTACCAAGTACATGCTGATGCTATGTAATACTAGTTTACACCCCTTGGAAGAACTTGACATATTTTCAATGTAGCAGTATTTTAGAGAAATACAATGCCTTTAATCCATTAGGAGTATCTAAATTCAAAGCTAATATTACTTGGCAAGAGATATGTGTGATTCCATTATATTGCTATGAAAATCTCATTTTTATAGATCTCATTCATTCACAGGAAAGAGCTAAATGAGAAAATACATTTCTCACAGCACACAAATGACTGGTGTTTTGTGTGAAAACTAATGAAGTTATGGAATTACTGCAGAATGATGATGAATTATACTCCCTTATATACAAAGGCTTGTCCATTTATGTTCTAACACAAAGGACTTTTATGATCAATCCAATCATAAGGGGTGAATAGGTTCTAAAATTTTCTTAGTCTTGAAATACTTGGCACTTAGTACAGTTCTGAAAAGAGAGAAGTGCTCCATAAAAGTAAATGAACAAATTATCATTTCTTAAAAGGTTTTGAAGGGTAATTGATCAGATTGTCTTCCTGTGGGTTGTCACACTATTTCCCTTCCCATTAGCCTCATCTCTCAATGAATCTACAATGTGCTTCAGAGTTACTTTCAGTTGTTCATATATTAGAGAATATTGAATTAAAGGGCTAAAGATTGTTCATATGAACTTCCTCCAACCAAAATCCAGTACAATTGGATAAATAATTTACATTTTTTTGCATTAGCTTTTGCTAGGAGCCTGCTACACAAAATAATTAGCTCCACATTCACTCTTAGAAACAAAGGGCTCAGGACAGACTGGCACAATCGAAAGGAATATTTCTCTAATTAAGTCCATGAACAATGTAGTCACCATATCATGAATTCTGCTTAGGCTTAATGCCCTGACTTTGACGTAACCAAGTCAGATTGTGTAAAGTGATACAGCAAGTCCAGAATTTACTGTTTAACTAATACGTTTGTTTCCAATACAGAAGATACAATGAATAGATTTCCTGTTCTTCCAGAATCCAGCAAGTCATTTTTACACTAGCAGATCAGTCATGTTTCAGCAAAGCATTTCCTATACTGAGATTTTAACTGATAGGTTTCCCTTCTCAAATATATGACTGCACTATAATTTTCAAATTACAATAATGGGAGAACATCTGTTTAAATCAGGCATGGGCAAACTTCAGCCCTCCAGGTGTTGGACTTCCACAATACCAAACTGTAAGCTGTTTGGGATTTCTGGAAACTGAAGTCCAAAAGATCTGGAGGGCCGAAATTTGCCCATGCCTGGTTTAAATGTTTATCTCAATGAAGCTTATTAATACATTCAGTCAATCAGTCTGTGCTGGGCTTTTCTCCTGAGATCCAAAATGGCTTACAATGTAATTGAAAACAAAATAGGTTGCAAAATAACTAAAACAAACAAAAGCTAAAACGCCAAAAATCTTGATGGAAGTGATGTGGTCAATATAACATTAAACAAAGCACTTGGAACCATCTGGAACAATCTAAAGTAATATTATGGCTTTCAAAATTGTGTGAACAGTGTATGTTAAAACAGAAATCCTCATCCCTGTCAAGCCTCAAAAAGTTTGGTGAAGTGCCAGGTTTTAATTTGGCACTAAAATGAGGCCACTGCCGGCACAAATTGGGCCTCAGCAAAGAAGGATTTCTGCCTGAACTTCATTGTTCCCATCGATAGGACACAGAAGAGACCTTCCCTTTCTTGTCCTCAGACAAGTATATACAGGAAGAAGACCTTCAGGTGCTGAGGTCCCGAACAACCTAGGCTGTGTGGAATTCAAGAACAGAGATCTTCTTTTCTTTACCCATGTTAAGGGGAATATCAGGCTGTATCAACACTGCAGAGTTATAGCAATTTGACAACACATCAACTGCCATGGCTCCGTGCTATGCAATTCTGAGATTTGTGGTCTTGCTAGATATTTACTCTTCTTCATCAGAGAACTCTGGTTTCACAATTACAAAAGGATTTTATAGTCTGGCACTATAGCACTGCTATAAATTTGCAGGGTGAACGGTCTATCATTTACATGCACTAAGCAGTTTGTCTAAATACACAGAAAAGAACTAGAGGTTTTTATAAAAAGCTTCCACGTACTGAAGTTTTCATCAAGGAAAGTTGAATCTGTGGGTGGCATAACAAATAAAACTTATATTCTTCCATATCCAGAGATCAGTTAGTGCCTTTGCTCTATAGCTATAAATCTAGAAAGTAAATTAAGATAGCCATAAAAACTTCATGACTGAAACCAAAACCCAGTTACTTGTGAATGATAAGGTTATATACATACAGCTTTTGTTTGGGTTATAAAGGTTACATTAGTATTAAATACACAAAAAGCTGCGTATGTGTGAAATTTATTAAAAGGAAGACAGTCTTGAGCAGGTAGTCAAAGGCTTGATAGAATGAGAACTTGAAAAGGATTGTGAAGCTGTAAAAATAGGGAATTTCAGCAGATGTTGCGTGTTACCTGATTGCATGATTAGCAGCATCTACTAGACATCCTTTCTTTTCCAAAAACCCTCTCTAGTTTTCAACCTGTCAACCTATAAGATAAAAAAATATGATGATGATGATGAACTAGAAGAGCAAAGCTTGGATCTGTTACTTTTGTGGACTACAACTCTTAGCATCTCCCTGCTGTTATGGTCCTTTGACATAATAGACAGCAGTTTTTCAACAGGAAAGAATTTCTTTACCAAGCACTATTTGGGGGTTTCAGAAACATAACTTTGAGAACAGCTCCCATAATCCTTCAAGCACATAGATGGCTGATTCTGAGGTGCGTAATAAATAACTTCTCCACTCTCCACCTCTTTCTGACTTTCAGAGGCTGGCTGCTGTGCGGACTTTGCATATGGCCCACTGCAGCAGTTCTTAAACGATGTGTACTAGAAACTTTCACTAATTCCACCAATTCCTTGTAAAGTCGGGACATTGCTTACGCAATTACCTTTCTTAATATTTCTTTTCAAAACCAGCTTTGGCTAGCAGATGGTTTTAAAGCTAAAATAAACTTTCTAAACAAATCTTTCTGTGAGCCATGTAACAAGTAATGGATTGACCAATATTGAATTGACTTTAGTTTAAGAATATAGTTATGGCAGGCTTTTTTTTTTTTAAAAAAAAAGATTACTGAAATATTTGTGGGCTGCAGGACAATTTCATTTGGGAGCAAAAGCTTCATTCTGAACCCCACATCCTACTGCTACACTCCTGCTTTAGTTTAGACTGCCAGATTAGGAAGTGACCTGGAAAAAATGGCCTTCAGAATTTGTGTCCCATCAACAGAGTGTAGCCTCCAGCCAGGTATCTGTTGGCCTTCCAGTCACCTGAAAACTTGTCCCATCCTGTTGTTGTGGTCCCAGGCAAGCAGTAAAAAGTTTTGTCATTGTTTCCATAAGCCTCCACCCACTTTGGTGTCACGCAGCACAACTCAGGCCTGGGGCAAAAAAACCTGAAATCTTCAAGAACTCTCTCTATAAACTATTCCTCTCTAGGGGGAATTGCATATACAGCTTTCTCTACATCTACGTTGTACTAGCTAATTTTTAGAATTCTGGTGGAACAAGTAAAAAGTGAATATTCATTTTACCCATAAACGAGACACTGTTTCATAAGATCTATCTCAATTTGAGAGAGACAATTGCAATGAATACACCTCACTTTTCAACTGCTTTTAAAGTGTACCAGTTTCCCTCTCCACCTCTAACATCTCCCACTTTTTCCAATTATTTCAATTGCTAAGTTCAAAATACAAAAAGAATTTGCACTCAACTTACCAGTGGGAAGAGAACAGGGGCATATTCTTGTCCTTACCTGAAAACTTGGGCAAAGCCAACTGCTGCAGCAACTCCTCATTTAGCTTTCTGCAGGTTCTCTTTATTAATCCTGCTCACACGCTGGGCCATAAATGACCTAATTTTCATATGTGAGATGCTGGAGGATATGCTGCTATTGTTAGTTACTGACATCTTGGATTTATCGTGTTTTAATTGAATCATGGCTGCCTAAAATTAAAATTGATTTATTACTGATATATTGATATGGAATGTTATGCTTTCTGTTGTAAGTTACCATGAGAAGACTTCAGTCTTAGAAGGAAGTTCAAAATTCAAACAGTAATAAAAGTTTTATTGCCTAATATATTGACAAAAAGGAAATGTTTCTTGGTCCTCTCTCTAGTTTTAGTTTTATGGTTTACGAAAACAATACCAAAGTTACTATACAAAATTATCATCTACAAAAGGGACATCAAAAAATGTCACAATCAATATTATTTCCTAACACACACATACCCTCCAACATTTTGCAGATAAAAACAAGGACAGTAGAGTCAAGTGACATCAGAGTGTGGTCAAGATGGCAAAAGTTATTAATGAGGAAGAACACACCATTTCCAGTAGATTTATACAAAAGCAAACTGAACATCTCCTCATCACACTAGAGAATGAATCCACTTTAAATCCGGTTTCTGCCTCCTCCAGAATTCTGTTTGTAGTTTAGTGAGTCTGTTAAAGGCTCCTTCCTAAACTGCAAACCCCAGATTTAAAGTGGATTCATTCTCTAGTGTGATGAGGAGATGTTCAGTTTGCTTTTGTATAAATCTACAGGAAATTGCAATATTCTGCCCACTTGTCTCCTTCTATTGAATTAATTGAATGCAAATTATCTTTGTACTTTGAACTCAGTTTACAACAATTGGACTATGCTAATGACGAAGAGTGGACACAAGAGGAGAAAAAAGAATATGGTACATTTTTAAAAGTGGGACAACAGAGTATTAATCAGGACTGTCCCTACCAAATCGAGTTAATTGGGTAGTATGTGTCCAAGTTCTGAAACAAGGCTATGATGCTGAGACTTTAATTGTATTGTTAATCCCAGCTAGAGAAGACACACTAACTCAATGCTAACTTAGTACAACTACACTTATTTATTTAATGGGTCTACTCTAACTGGGACTACGAACACGATTTACGGAATAAACTTCATTTCATAATCCCAAATGGCTTCATAATGTTCCATATAATCTGAGTTTTATATGCTAACATCACATGAAAAACTGCAAGAGTATTGTTTCTTAAACCCTCTGCAATATCCCACCCCCCAGCCCAGCTAATCTATGAGCAAATTGTCAGGATGATTGTTTCAGGCAATTGAGTACAGTTTAGTCCTCTATAGCCACAGATTTTTAAAACCCATGAATCCATAACTGGAAAATCCAAAAAGCAAATCCACAGGATACTTGGAACCAAACTGGTATTAAGAGCCTGCTGTATGTTGAAAAGGGACTTAAGGAGTGTCAGAAAATCTCCCCTCCCTCACAGGCCTTTTAGAGCCAAAGCAATGAGCATATGTTTGATGTTCAGGAACGTTCCCTTGAAGTTTGTAGACATGCAAGCATACAACTGAAGCAGTTCATTTGGCTGGTATCAAAGTAGTGCCATTCAATAAATGCCTAAGAATCTGGGAACAAAGATTGCAATTTATGTTCTAAGAGCAATCCGTGTTCTGTCACTTTGAAAATAAATGTTGCAAACCTGGGCAATTCTAGGCAAAAGCAAGCTTGTTGACTAAAGTAATTAAACATTCCAATTGCAAAGAATTCTACTTTTAGTAAGCCCCTGATTGTGAAATTCATTACTTCATGCTATCAACAGAGGTCAGTGCTGCACTTCTATTCTTCTTGCACTAAAAGCATCTCATTTCGAGCAAGTTTGCTGCAAGTTTGTTATCATCTTCATCATCACCACCAGCAGCAGCAGCAGCCATAATTTAATTTAGGTCCCATTGTGAAGACACTGGAATCTATTTCAAAACACTTGAATGGCTTTGGAAGTTTGAAATGTTGCCAATTTTTAAGTGGCAGGGGTTGTGTGAGAGGTGTTAGAATACATCTTTTCCCAAGGCTGGCCCAAAACATTTCCTTCTGCAAAGTGGAACAATAAATAGCATGTGTGCACACAATCAAGTTACATCATTATGCCCAAAGCCAGCTAAATTATCTTGACATATGATGCAGAAGATCACACACATACCTCTCACCATCCCTGCAGTAAAACAAAAACAAAAATACATCAATGAAAAATTAAACCATAAATGTCTTCCCTTATATAACACCTACATTCTGCTGAGCTGAGGTAGGTACCTTACTATCCCTGAAAGCAGACCCCACCCTTTCTTCAATTAATATTTCTCCTCACTCCCTATTCATCCTCCCCAGATTATAGCCAGCCGCCCATGGGTGTAACCACAGAAGGTGAGAGTGTGGGAGGGTAGAACATGTTGCTCGTTTAATTACTCAGTGCATAACTGTGGTTGCATCTACACTGTAGAATTAATGCAGTTTGGCACCATTTTAAATGCCATGGCTCAGTGCTATGGGATCACCACTGCAATCACGCTACTATGCAGTGAATTGTATCCACCCTTCTCCTCTTGTAATTCCTGCTTACTGGCCAACAGCCATTGTAGTCAATGGAGGTCCATTCTGCTCTCTTGGGAAACAGCTGATTGGTGTTACCATCCCCTCCCATGAGTGATCCCCGTGTGACAAACAGAACTGAGATTCCTGTCACAATTCTCCCCTGTACCAGAGATTACTTGTGTGAGGGATGGAGTAGGAACATCAACCAGCTGCTTCCAGAGTGACAGCAGAATTGACCTTGATTGATCACAGCACCAGCTGTCTGGCAAATGGAGACCTAGAGGTATACATCTACACTGTTTACTTAATACAGTTCGGCTGCTATTACTTTAATTGCCATCACTCAATCCTATGGAGTCCTGGAAGTTGTACTTTGGTGAGACACCAGCACTCTTTGACAGAGAAGACTAAAGACTTTGTAAAACTACAATTCCCAGGATTCCATATAATTGAGCCATGGCAGTTTAAATGGTGTCAAAATGTATTCATCTGATGATGCAGATGCACCCCACAAGGCTTTCACAATCCAATCTAAACTAGTTGTAAATATGTAACACTAGGTTATGCATATGTAACTCAGCAACAGGATTCTGGTTGAAATCCTGGGGCTCAAATATTGGGCACATAAAAATAACTTAAGAGTGACACTGCAGAATTGATGCAGGCTGATAACACCATAGATAATGCTATGGAATCAGCTTGACAGTTCTCTGCCAGGGAGTGCTGGTATTCTTTTTAGTTTCCATAGACATATGACTGTGCTTGGGTAAGAAACAAGAAAGATTTGATCAGCTTTCCTTCTCTGGATTATCTCTACACATCTTGGGGCCCTTCCACACAGCAGAAAATCCCACTTTATCTGAATGTGGACTCATATAACCCAGTTCAAAGCAGATATTGTTGGATTTTCTGCCTTGATATTCTGAGATAAAGGGCTGTGTGGGAGGACCCTTAATATAGAGCTCACATGAAATTCCAAATCACTGGGGGACCATCAGAGATTCAGGACAGCACTCCTGGAAGAGACTACTGTAGATTGGAGAAGATGGATTAAGGGGATCCTGATATGTTACAGAAAATTATATGTTACATTCATATGCAAAAAAGAGGGAGACCTATATGTGTATGTGTCATTGACGTACTTCCAAGAAGATGAAGTCTTTGTACAAACCCTCAGAGTTTGTCTGAGGGCCCTTCCACACAGCCTTATATCCGATAATATCAAGGCAAAAAAATCCCACAATATCAGCTTTGAACTGGATTATCTGAATCCACACTCAGATAATGTGGGATTTTCTGCCTTGATATTCTGGGATACAGGATTGTGTGGAAGGGCCCTGAATCATATGTAACTGTCAAGTTCTTCCACTTTCTATCTTCTAAGAGTGAGAGTTCAAGTTTCAATCTATTGTTTTGACTGCCAGAAGAAGTTTCAGGCACACAACCTGTTTATCCAGGAAAAGAAGCAACAATGTAACATAGGGTCAAAGGTGCAGCCTCTTGGTTTCAAAACAGATATAACTGGCATTACCCTTCTATGCATAACAACGTGTACATGTTATGGAAGGTTAATCCAAATTCGGCTGCACAAATTGAAACTGGTTCATTGATCATGATTCATCTGAGATTGCTGTCAGACATAAATAGCTTAATTAATAGATGATTCACATGCTTCAGCAACTATGACTTATTTCATAGTTGCTTATTTGTGTGTTTAGGCGGTTCTGTGATTTGTGATTTTTGGGTTAGTCTGATAAAGACATCAGTTATATATTGTGACTTCTAATCCTTCATTAACATTTTATATTAGACTAATGGTCATAGATAATTTTGATCACAATGCTTTTGAAAGTATTAATGGAAACAAAATTTGAGGCAGTATTCATAGTTCAAGTGCCATATAAATGGTAAATGGTACAATTTTGGTAAATTAAGGCAATCCTAGAGTTGCCACAATTTAGAAACAACTTGAATGTACATAGTACCAGCAGCAACTGGAGGCCCTTCCACACAGCCTGATATCCCAGAATATCAACACAGAAAATCCCACATTATCTGAGTGTGGACTTAGATAACCCAGTTCAAAGCAGATATTGTGGGATTTTCTCCCTTGATATTCTGGGATATAGGGCTGTGTGGAAGGGCCCAAGGTCTGCATTAAGTGCAAAATCAATTCTTTATTCTCTATGGAATCATGCTTGAGGTCTTTGGGATAAAGATTAAGATTATCTGATTATTGTTTTGTGCTTTCTAGTGCCCTTCCAAACAGAGCTCAAAATGTGGGGCATATTGGACTTTTACCAGAAGCATCCAAACAATGCCTCTGGTAAAAGAGAATTAATTCAGGACAAAACACGTATACCCTGCTTTGTCCTGAATTAGCTAGATATCCCATTAGACCAAGGCCTTCCTGAAAGATCTGGATCTAATGGGATATTGGGCCTGTGGGGACTGTCTCCTGGGTACTCCCGGGAGTCAGTACCCACAGCCCTCTCAGTTCTTTGGGCTCCATGAGCCCGGAGAACTGAGAGGGCATCCACCCGTTCCCCAACACCCCCCCCCCCCAACTAGCTTTAAAGGCTTAAAATAACTTACTGGCCTGCCATTAAGCTCCTATGGCAGGTCTCCTGGCACTTAGATGCCCCAGAAGGGGGGGGGGCTGGGGAGATGTGACACATCATTTACATGCACCAGGAGGCATGCTGGAGGAGCTTAATTGCAGCCCGGTAAGTTTTTTTAACTTCTAAAGCTGGGGGGGGGGGGGGTAGGTACTGGAAGGACATTGAGAAAGCTTGGGTTTTGGGGAAGGATGTGTGGACCCACATCCTCACTGAAGCGAGTTTTTTACACCCATTTTGGCACAGATTTGGGCCCTGTCTGGAAGCACCTTAAGTCATTTTTGTTTTTGTTGTTTGTGGGAGTTTTGACAACATTTGTTCAAAGGGGTCTTGCTTTTGCCTTCCTCTGAGGCTGATTCACATGCTCCCCTGTGACTCACCCAGGGTCACCCAAAGGATTTCCATGGACGCGCAAGGATTCAGACTCTGATCTCCAGAGTCATAGTCCAGCATTCAAACAAGTACGTCACACAGAGTCTCCTAGAATTGCCTTATCCATATACAAGGCCTTCCCGGTGTTATGGAAATAAGGTCAACTGAACTCAAACCTTTTTTTTAGTAGACACATTTTGGACTGCATAATAGTTACTGCTAATTTAGACATATTTTAAAATAAATGGTAAATTGCATTATACTAACATTACCAAATTGCTCTGAAATTATAATTTCTCCCTGAAAATGCAATCTTCCAGTATGAAAGAAAGAACAGGAAGTGAAAAATTAAAACTCTCTCAGAGCAGGATAGGCTACAGTAAACAAAAGCTAATATTGACTCTGGCAACTTTATATGGTGATAACAACACTGAAAGAATTACTTGTAACTACTGTTCTAAAAAGAAGTGAAAATAAATGAAAGCAAAGTAATAGATCATTAAACAGTACCCAGTTCTGCCAAACTTTCATTGGCCAGTCATATCATAAAAATCTTTTGATTTCAAAACTCTTCAGTAGAAACATTATGGTTGTTTCACCACTAGTAAGGGTTCAGCCCAGAACTAAAGAACATATAGCTCTCCATGTTTCAGACTCCTATCTTTTATAATCTCTTATCATTGACTGAGTTTGATGGAGACCGATGGCCAAAGTACCTGGGGATACCGTGGATTAACCCAACATTTACTTGTATCGCCATAGTCTAGGATTATGTGGTGAGCTAAGTGGAATGTACTTTTTTTATTTGAACCAGCTAATACCCAATAGTGTCAGATCTGTTGCTGAGCTTAGAGGTGTGAAAACCCTAGTTTATTTGCTAACTCATGTATTATCCAATCCTAGACACTTTAACAACCCACAACAAATGATGCTCTATATCAACCATCCATGGGTTTAATCAGGTTGACTGACAGCCCAGCAAAAAGAAGAAGTGACTTAACTGAATACTGGATTTAAGACAACTATGAATTATGTAGTAGATTGCAGCCAAGCCAAAACCTCTGGTTGGCAGATGCCCCAGATATCATTCAGAATTTGTGGCTTGCTTCTGAGAAATAAGACTAAAGTATGGGTACATCCAAACTAAGCAGCAATTAATGTTTAATCCTTGATTAGTGGAACCATAGGTGTGAATTTAATTCTTTTTCTGAGTAGGTTTACCCGTTATATTTGAGGTTAAGGAAAGAGAAGTTGGGTAGACTTATCAGGTCTACACTTCATCCTTGATATCCACTGGACAAATAGTGGCACAGGAGTCAGACAGGAACTTAAAATTTAAAAGTATTTTGGAATACATCAACACAGAACTTTATTTTTAAATTGTTTTTAAACTGTGTTCGATTTTAAGCCGCTCTGCAAAAGCAAGACCCCTTAAGCTGTTCTTGTAAGCCGCTCCGAGCCCCAGGGGAGTGGCGGCATATAAGTTTGAATAATAAATAAATAAATAAATAATTTTTCAGTAACAAAACTGAGCTCATGTTTTCCCTTCACACATTGTCCTGGTTCTCCCTCATTCACCAGCTTTCTTCATTCCAGTATCCTGATTTGGATTGCAGAAGCCTTTTAAATATTTTGCCATTGTTAGATAGTTAGGCATGAGAACCCATGCCTATCTATTTTCTGCCTACCTCTCTTATGCTATATTGTGTGTGTGCATGCCATCAAGCCACTTGTCAAACTATCGTTTTCTTAGACTTAGACTTGAACAATTGGTTGTACTACTTTTTGGGACAAGACTAGTGGAAAAGAAATTGGCAGGAAAAGAAAAAAGAAAGAAGCAAAATACCCAGGGCAAATCTAAGTAGATTAGAAAATGGGTGGATGGATGGAAGGATGAATAGAGCACAAGAGGATCTTGTAGTATCTTTGAGAGTGACTGAGAGCCCTTCCACACAGCCCTATATCCCAGAATATCAAGGCAGAAAATTCCACAATAGCTGCTTTGAACTGGTTCATCGGAGTCCACACTCAGATAATGTGGGATTTCCTGCCTTGATATTTTGGGATACAGGGCTGTGTGGAAGGGCTCTTTGAAAGAAGCTTGTAGCATAAGCTATTGTGAGTCTATATCAGATGCATATGATATAGTAGAAGAATGGTATATGATTTCTAGACATCACAAGTCTCTCTGAACAAGCTGGAGCAGAAGATTTCAATTTTTAATTGTTTTAGTATATTGCAATCTTTTAAACCATTTCCCTGCCAATTGCATAATTCAGTAGAAAACAGTTCCACTCCATTCATACCTGTTCTCAGCAGCTTACTTCTCATGGTGCAAAAATGACATCAGCCATCAGGCTTCTATTAGGTTAATCCATAGAGTAATTACATTGCAGTCCAAGATAATAGCAGAGAGTGGAACAAAGTGTTTTCCCAACTAAGGTTTCAGTTGAGGTTGGAAATCCTCCAGTTTGTTCTCCTTTGCAAATCATTACCGATAATAATCCCTGTTTTATTTCATCTTCTTGCGGTCTATGGGTTTTTCAACAACACACCAAAAGCCCAAAATAATATTTCTTGTTGCAAGAACCCAAAAGGGTACATTCAGTTCAAATATCCTCTTTTAATATATTTTCAATAAATTTAAAAATGTTTTGGAAGTCGATTCAAATAGACACACAATATCCTCTATTTGATGCTGCATCTTCATCACTCACATATCGTACATTCATATGACTAATAAGGAGTCCCCAGTGGCGCAATGGGTTAAACCAGTTTAAACTGGGTCATATGGGTCTCCACTGCCAGATAATCTGGGACAGTGTTTCTCGGGCTCCTTCTACACAGCTGTATAAAACCCAGATTATCTGATCTGAACTGGATTATATGACAGAGTAGATTTGGATAATCCACTTCAAAGCAGATAATAGGAATTATCTTCCTTGATATTCTGGATAGCATGGGAGTGTGAAAGGGCCCGCAAACTCTGCTCCTCCAAGTGTTTTGTACTTCAGCTCCCAGAAATCCCAGCCATTTTACCATGCTGTTAGGAATTGTGTGGGTTGAAGTCCAAGACATCTGGAGGAGCAAAGTTTGACAAACAGTAATCTGGGATAATCAGATACACAATCTACAAACTATCTACAGACCTACTAAGAAAATCCAACAAATGCTACATTCAGCAAAGGACAAGAGGGATCCTCTCACCTCTGCAGGAGTTTACCCTATACCATGCATAGGGACCACCAAATGCATCATTGCCCAAACACGAATCAAGGAACACTGCAGACTACTTCAACCAGAGAAGTTAGCCATAGCAGAGCACTTGGTGAACCAACCTGGACACAGCATATTATTTGAGAACACAGAAATGCTGGACCACTCTAACAACTACCATATCAGACTACACAGAGAAGCCACTGAAATCCACATGCATGTGGACAATTTCAACAGAAACCATGAAAATGAACAAAATCTGACTGCTAGCATTAAAAAAATCCCTCTAAAATCATAACAGTAAATAAAAAACAGCACTCAAAAACAGGAGAATTCCAGACAAAAACAATCAGGGCCAACTAATCACCTCCCAACAAAGAATTCCCCAGACAGTAAGAAGCCTGACCTTGAAATTGCAAGGCCATTCAATGCTACTCAAGGTGGCCAATTGAAACTTTCATACCTACCTCAAACAGACAATAGTTCTTTCTCCCATCCTGGACATTTCACAGATATATAAGCCCCATTTTCCTAATTTCCAACAGACCTCACAACCTCTGAGAATGCCTGCCATAGACGCAGCAAAATGTCAGGACAGGATTCTTCTAAAACATGGCCATACAGCCTGGAAAACTCTCAACAGCCCTGTGATTTCAGCCATGAAAGCCTTTGACAATACGATAATCAGATAATCTGGATCAGATCCTGGGATATGGGAGGCAGGTGTGGAAGAGGCCTCAAGATGCTTTCAAAATGAGTAACAATATGTTCTTTTTTTGTAAACCTGTGAAATATATTTTGGAGCAGGTAGTGGAGTATTAACAATAAAAGTAGTTTCTCAAGTCACTCCTGGCATGAATTTTTTTGTGACTAATAGATATTTGCATAAACTACTCACATTGAATAACATTGTTGATAAGAATAGTATGACATGGGATTACTACAAAGATGCAGTAAAAAGATAAACAGATTCTGTATGTATCTTACCATAAATTGCAGTGGTCCAATGAATAGTAAAGCTAATCTGAAATCATTCATACATTTCCATTGGACATATACCTCATATATCTTTGAGACATAAGCATAATGTATCAGGAAATGTACAAGTGTGCACCTATGACCAAACTGGTAGTACAGATTAGTAGCTCACAGAAGATTGTAGTTTACAGAAAAGACTAACTCTATGAATTAAGGCAACCCAATACCAACAAGCTCTCAATCAAGCACAGGATGGAATGAATGATGTAATTGCATCAATGCCTGTGGTTGATATACGAAAATGCACAGGTAATTGTTCCAGCATTTCAGAAGTGGGTAATTGTCTAAATGTCCTTCCAGTTTTGACTGTGCACAGTGACAGCATAAACAATACACCAGACCAGCTTCAACATTTTGGAAACTCTTGAATGGCCAGCCCATTAAGTGGGCTTCCTTGATAGGCAAGTCATAGAAAGAATTCAGGCCACACAAAATAGGAGAGATCCAAACCTTAATGTTGTGTTTAAGATAACTCACAGCTTCAGATCTAAGAATATGGCCATGCAAACTTAGAAGAACTTGCAATGGGAAAACTTATTGAATTTTATAAAATTCATCACACTAGAGAATGAATCCACCTTAAATCCAGTTTTTGTCTCCTGCAGAACTGTGGGGTTTGTAGTTTGGTGAGGCTGTTAAAGGCTCCTCCCTAAATTTCAAACCCCAGAACTCTGCAGGAGGCACCAACCAGATTTAAAGTGGATTTGTTCTCTAGTGTGATGAGGTCCAATTAAATCTCATTGGTCTCAATTCAAGATCTGCCACTTTCATAATGTTCTTGAACAATTTGTGAAATGTAAACAATCCTGCAGAATAAAATTGGGAAAGTTAAATAAAGCAGGAAAGCAATAAATCCACTTTTAAAACTCGTGTGTGTGTGTGTGTGTGTGTGTAATCAGAGTAGATTGTACAGTCGTATGGTTTTATAAGTAATTGTTATATATGTCTGTGTTTATGTATCTTTAAGCCCTGTTATTGGTTTTTATTTGGGTTTTTTTCTGTTAACTTTTTAAATTTAATATATAGGAAGAACGCTAGTATAATGTAATTGAATGGATGAATAAATTATAACGCATGTGCCAATGGACTCTACTCCTTTACACATCAAACACACAGCATTGTGTGTAAAATTACACATAAAATCAACTTGCAGGGATACAAGACTTCTTATAAAAACTCACACTCACCTATTTCTGACCATGTAGTCTAGGTTTTTGTGCTACAAGGATATAAATGTATTTTTAAACTTCTAGCAATGGACTAGCCATATAGTAGAGCTTTTGTACGCTGCAATTCCCAGAATAAGCAATAGCCAGAATGGCTGGACGATTCTGGAAATTGTGAACCAAAAAATAATAATAATATTTCTAACCTTTGTAAAACAGCCTGTAGATTTTAATATCTTCCTGCAGAGCTTTCAGACAATCAGGACTCATATATTTTTCTTTACCCATGATGTCTAACAATATAGACATATTCCACCATTAGAGTAGAATCATAAGTATTTCAGAGATACCCAATATTTCCCAAAAGAAATAAAACAAAGCAATGAAAACAACAATTATTTTGTGTGCTGATGGGGGGGGGGTCATGTTTTTCTTCCTGTAAAGTGTCTTTCTGGCCCATAAAAATGTTTATCATCCCTGGATTCTGCTGTCCATTTGATGGCAGGGACCAAAGGGAATGGTGCTGTGTCCACCACATCCTCTGACTCAGGTTCCTGAATATCAGTTTCAATTAGTGCATTATGTTGAGGTTTCAGCAGCAACTGTGTTGTTTGGGCTCTGGCTATTTTCTCTTCTTCATTTGTTCTTCTTCTGCAGCCTGCAAAACCTGCTCGTTCACGTCTTGAAGGCAGCTGCCTCATAGGAAGTAGTTCCGGCTGATGCCATTTCCTTTGGTGTGACCTTTGCTGCGGCTCTGAATTTAGTTTAATGAACAGAGATTCAGAATCACTACTGGAATCTCCTGAAATTCAGAAACACAGGAGACAAAAAAAGGATTGTAAAGAGCTGTAATATGTAGATAGTAGGGCTGGGCAGTTTCATTTCGTTAATTCGTAATTCGTTAATAATTCGTTAATTTTTTCAATTACAAAACGATAACGAACCATTCTGGAGCAATTATTAAAAAAACCGAATTTTCAAAAACGTTTTGTAAATGCTTCATATTTCGATATTGTATTCGTTTCGTTATTGTTTTGAGGTCGTTTCGTTATTATTTCCGCATGTCTGGGCCAGTTTTATGGTTTAATTAGTGAAAAAAAATTATAATATCACACCAACAGTCAACAACAGAGGGAGAGGGAAGCTTCAGAAGGTTTTGGAGGTTTTTTAGCGTATTTCGCGGTCGCATCCGCCATTAACGAATCGATTCGTTATTGTTTCGGAAATCGATTCGTTAATTTTTTACCATTTACGAAATTTCGTAAATATCGAACTTTTTAAAAGGAAAATTTTGTAATTATTTTAAATATCGAAACAAAAAAAACCCCCCAAATACAAATCGATTTTAGAAACAGATTTTTCCGTTGTTACCCAGGCCTAGTAGATAGATTTAGCCACCTTTTGAAAGGTTGCACATTTTAGTACAGTCTAAGGTCCTAAATATCCTAGAGAAACAATGTTCTGTATGAATTTGGAAGTGAAGTAGGGTCATTCTTGGTTAGTATTTCAATGAGAGACTCTCTGGAGTTAGCATGTGGACCACAGAATGTGTTGATACAGCAAATTACCTGCTCACAACCCTCTCCTCTATAGGTTGCTGATAGGTTAGACGCATGCATGGGTCCATATCCAGACATCAGCCAACCTTTTTATCAGTGAACCTGACCACCTAGGCTGGGACTGGGACAATAGATTTGGGGCTTATAGTCCCTCTGCTAACTACATTTGCAGGAAAGGCATCCAATCCCGACTGGACATGGCCATTTCTACCCAATTCATCTCAAGTCCTTTCAGGAAAACCACATTCCTACCAAGACTTGAAGAACTGGCAAACGATATCATGGATCCAGGGCCCATGCTAACCACTCTTATAAATGTACAATGAGGTGACAATACAAAAGCATAGCAAGAACACATTCTGTATTAGAAAGTAGATGCTCAAAGCACATCTTGTATGTATCAAGGAGCCAGGCTTCCACCCAACCTTTGTAAGCATTAATCTGGATTATTCACATCATTTCCACCAGCCAATAAATTCAAATTGAGATTTAAACTAATTGGCTCATTTCCTTGTGTCCCCCAGAGGCTGCATGAGCCATACAGACCTCTGGGATGAAGATACAGGCTACCTACCATTAAAGGTGACTACCAACACTCTATTTCTTCCTTGAACTACAAAAAACTTTGTGTGGTTGAGTCACACAGATTTTTTTCTGTATGTTTTTAAATACACCAAACCTCAGTCTCAGCTATTTTCATATATATCAATCATCCTGCATTAAACTGGATTAACACTGGTTTTTCATGTTGCAACTGTCTTCATTACCTATTTCCGCCAATAAAAGCCCACTAATAAACAACAACGCAAGCCAGAACATCCTTGGCAAGTAAGTCTGTAATTAGCAACTTGTTTTGATTAGCATTGAAACCCAAGATTGGATTTGAATCACATGTAATTGCCAAAGGATTTTTTTTTTGGGGGGGGGGGGGGAATCTGGGTACAGAGAATTTTAGCTTCAGGGCCCTTGGCTGAGCTGCATTGTGTCAGAGGGTGTGGCATTCACTGCCACCATCTAATCAGATGATCAGAAGGGAAAATGTCACAATGCAACACACAAAAATGCTGGCTTCTTTTTTTCCCAGAAGGGGGTTGAAATTCAAGGGGCAGAACATAGGTGTTGCATGTCAACAGAGATGTCAGCAGAGATTTAAGCCCTGGTCTTTGGAGAGAAAGTCCAGTGCTCAAACACAGCACCATGCTGGCTGGTCCTTTTATTTATTATTCTTAAAGGTATGATTCTACCCAATAGCTTTTGTTGGTAAGAATGGGTTATTAAAATGATAATAAAAAGGGATAGTCAAGTATCCAATGCTTGTCAATCTAGGGCGCTTCCAGACAGTGCCAAAATCCCCACTGGTTGGTCACCTAGAATTGCTTTCTTTATATGGAGAGACTTGATTCTTTAACAAATGCAAAACAGACAAATACCAACAGGTGAATAATACCATCATTTTACACCAAGTAAGAAAACAGTGTTACATGGTGATTTCTGTCTGATACTCAAAAGACTGAAGATGCCATGTAAAATGTGTGCGTACATTCTAGTCTCAATCCTATGTATTCTCCCTGCTTACTTTCCATCAAACGAAAGAGGCAGAAAGTTTTAAAAAGATATTATTCCAATAGTATGAGTATCTTTCTCCAGTGAAAGCAAAGCATCCTGTGAAACACACCATGCAGTTCATCACACGTCATGCATTCCTGATCCAAAATCCTCTTTCCTGGGAATAGATATAACTATTTGTTAGTTATCTCAGGAACTATCCATCTTACCCTTATCCTGGAATCTCAAGGCAGCACACAATAAAAATATGAAAACCGGTTTTAAATTAGAAACATCAATAATAAAACTTGGTAAACATAGTCACTATTAAGACCAGTTTTAACTGCAATTAAACCACTTTTAAAGCCACAACAATTTAAAACCCTTGAATTAGAAATAAATCGGCACCTCAAAGCTTTAATAAAAAAACTTATTTTAGCTTGCCACTGAAAAGGCTAGTGCCAGTTGGACCTATAGATGGACGACATTCCACAATCTGGATGTCATGAAGGCCCTCGTCTGTGTCCTCCCACTTCCTTAGGGCTTTCACTGTTATCACAAGCACCTTGCATTTGGTGTGAACTAGGAGCAACTGACAGCATTATAATATTATTTTGGTGGAAACATGTTACCTGTTAGATCTTCTTTATTCCTAGCTGTTCTTCTGTTGAATCGAGTGTTACCAAATGGTAATGACAAAAAACGTACACTTTTGGCAGGTGCCTGCAGACAAACCAAGGTCAGGAAGTCAATAATATTATTCTTCAATAATCTATGTTACACTTCAATGAATTTGGTGACTCTGAAAGGAATATGTAATACACATCTGATAGGTATTTTGAAATTGGCAATTAATGAAATACTGCCTGCCCTCCACATTGGTGAATTTAATTTTTGCAGATTTGACAATTCATGAATTGTATTGAATCCTTCAGTGCAACTTTGGTGAAAGTTGACCATAGAATCACAGTGGAGGACTTGAAGATTCCTGGAGAGGTGTTTTCTCAGATAAAAAGGTTTTTTAAGGTGCAATTCTGAAGATAGAACAATTTTCTGAACTCATATTGATTTCCTGCAAGACTAGCTCTTCAGAAATAAATTTTGTAAGGTTTATCATGTTTGTAAATGCCTGCTTTGCTTACTTTCACAAAACTATGGGCATTGTTGTATATATTCATAATCAAAGCAGTGTCCCAGTTCAGACACAACAATGGATTCAGGATTCAGGATTTTGAGGTTGTTTCTTGTAATGCCGAGGTAACTTCTTTTTGCTACATCTGATTAACACAGCTACTAGGGGTGTGCACGATTTTGTTTTTGTGTACCGGATTCGGGTGTTTCAGCAGAGTTGGTTCCTGAATCCATGAAAACGCGCCTAGTGCAGGGCAGCTGAAGCCTTAGCTGGTACAGATCACAGCAGCAGGATCCTTTTGGCTCATGGGGGCTAATAAAGGGGACCAATGGGACTGAGCAGCACTCTGCGCGTGGGCATAGCAGCCTCACAAATCAGGAAAGCTCCTTCTTTGCTTTCTTCCCCAGCAAGCTCCTCCATCCCTTCCTGAAGGCCCTCCCCGCCACGCCCACTTGAGGCAGATGGGAATTTGCTTTCCCATCTGCTTCAAGTGCAAGCATTGAAGGAGCCTTGTGCTCCCTCCCAGGGTATGATGGGAATTGAGGTTTTTCTGTTTTTGTGTTTCTCACTTTCTTTCTCAGCCAATCAGAGGCCTGGTTGACTGTGTCTGTCCATTCCACTCCCCCCTTGTGATGTGTGCTTGGGACTTCAATTCACAGAACCTCCTAGAACAGGCATGGGGAACCTTCGGCTCTCCAGGTGTGGTGGACTTCAACTCCCACAATTCCTTGAGGCCAAGGTAAGCCTTTGGGGTGAATGCCGAGCCTCAAGGAATTGTGGGAGTTGAAGTCCACCACACCTGGAGAGCCGAAGGTTCCTGACCCCTGTCCTAGAATCATAGAATCATAGAATCAAAGAGTTGGAAGAGACCTCATGGGCCATCCAGTCCAACCCCCTGCCAAGAAGCAGGAATATTGCATTCAAATCCCCACTGACAGATGGCCATCCAGCCTCTGCTTAAAAGCTTCCAAAGAAGGAGCCTCCACCACACTCCGGGGCAGAGAGTTCCACTGCTGAACGGCTCTCACAGTCAGGAAGTTCTTCCTAATGTTCAGATGGAATCTCCTCTCTTGTAGTTTGAAGCCATTGTTCCGCGTCCTAGTCTCAAAGGAAGCAGAAAACAAGCTTGCTCCCTCCTCCCTGTGGCTTCCTCTCACATATTTATACATGGCTATCACATCTCCTCTCAGCCTTCTCTTCTTCAGGCTAAACATGCCCAGTTCCCCAAGCCGCTCCTCATAGGGCTTGTTCTCCAGACCCTTGATCATTTTAGTCGCCCTCCTCTGGACACATTCCAGCTTGTCAATATCTCTCTTGTAATTTTTTAAAAATGTTATGGTAGAAATTTTAAACATTTCTAAAAGATTAGTGGACTGGTGAAGAATTCTGAAACTTGGCAGGCTTTCAGAAGTAAATGTGGCCTACAAGTGAGGTGAGCTTCATGCTGATAGGCCTAAAAATGACAGAGAATGAGCCTCTAAAGTTTCCCCATTGAGGCCAATGGACCATTTCTCTTTCTCTACCTCCCTTCCCACTCCAAGGCTGCTAAGGGAGGGACAGGCCAGAAGTCTGAATCATTCACATGTAAAGATCTTTCCAATTTAGGGTTGAAGGTACACGAGATAGCTAAAGCACCTCAGGTTGTCCATCATTGACCTTCACGTATGATTTAGTAAGTAGAATTGTAGGTTGTCCTAGTACTAGGCCACAAAAGGGAGCACTTTAAAAAACTAAAGAAAAAATGGACAGGAGATTACCCAGATGTATAATCATCATCACCCCTTACTCCATTCATAATGTTAACTGCATAACATGTTTTCTATGGTCATCTCGCACTACTCAGTGTTAGGGCAATAATTCCACATTAACTCCCAGAAATCCCATCCTATGGAATTCTGAAATTTGTAGAGCAGTGGTTCAGAACCTGTGAGTCCCCAGGTGTTTTGGCTTACAACTCCCAGAAATCCCAGCCAGTTTACCAGCTGTTAGGATTTCTGGGTGTTGAAGGCCAAAACATCTGGGGACCCACAGGTTGAGAAGCACTGTTGTAGAGTAATGAGGTAATAGGCCTCTCCGGCTGAAAATTCTGAGTACCTGTCCTGAATCTGTACATTCCAGGATTCCACTTAAAATACTGTGAGAGTCCTGTAATTCAGAAATCCATATCCATGGCTTCACTTACCTGCACCTAGGGGGAAAAAAATGGTCTTTCTGGGAATTGGCTAGGTCCTAAGTGTGAGTCTATGATATGCTTCTTCTAAACATTATCAGTTGGTTTGACAGTTAGCAAATTCCTAGAAAGGTCCTCTATCTAAAAAGCTCTAGGTACTCCAAGACAACTCTATAGTATGCTGGGACCAGAAGTAAGCTAATTTCCTGGCATTTGGTCATATCCACAGTTTCCAAAAAGCATGGTCCAGCCAGGAACACAGAATCATAGCACTATAATTGGGTAATTTAAAGGTGCCCCAGATTACCATGAGGAAATTAATGATTTGTTTTCCTCCCATTTGTTTCTAAGCGTATTATACTTTGTATACTAGGATTCTTGTTTTCTGTGTCCTGAAGAGATAAATTGATTTCCAGGCTTTTCAAAAAGGCCATCGCACCTTTCCAACCATTCAACTCACTTTAGGTATTCCTGTTTAAAAACAATCATTTTCATGGTTTTCCCTGTGATATAATGATAAAGGGATGCTTGTGCTAACTCTTTTAAGAAAGGAGAAAAAACATCAAAAGGAATGCAGGCACGTTGTTTGCCACCCCAGCCCTCCTCTGCCCTACCTAGAGCACCACAAAGAGCCTTTATCTTACTACAGTTGCAGGAGCAGAGCTGGAATAATAGGATTGGTGAGCACAGAAACTCTCTCTGGGCCATAGCTGAAAGTGCTAACAAACAGTATGCTTTGTGTCGCAAGATGTTCGGCTTATTTGCATACTTCAATTCCACAAATAACGCAGCTTGTGTAAGTGGTACCAACCTGCCCTCCCCATGGAAGGCTTTTCTTCACAGTCTGCCTCAGGCTCTGCTGGCGTCGGATGAGGATTTCTTTGGCTTGCTCCTCACTTGCATCTGCAGCAAGGTTGTACCTATTATATGACAATGTCTGAAATGACAAAAACATTCCTTCCTATATTTGTCAAGTTATACTCCCCATATTATTTGCATGCATCATTGTCATCAGCTGATCTTTACAAAGAATGATGTTGGCCACCTACTGCCAATGCAATGTAATAGTAATAGCAAATTAGCACTACAAGGTTGGATCTGTATATAATCAGAATTTCACTTAGCTACACCAAAGTTATTTTTGAACTATAATTGCACACATCAAGGTATCAGCAGGCTTGAGCAATCCAGAAGTTTTGAGAAATGCAAAACTTGTAGAGGGAGAAATAGCCCATTCAGGACTGAATATGCTCATAGCATGCTAGATGACTTTTTAAGTTGAGATTCTAATTGATTCTAATATACTAGATTTTATGTAACTGCATCGAATATTTTTATGACCGAAAGGGGATATCTTTCCAGTTCCTTATGTGCTATTGTCTTCTACAATTATTTCAAATATCCATTTATAAATGCTTTAAACAAGGTCCTGAAAGTTGAAACCAGCTGCTAAGCAATTTAGTTTGCATTACAACAACAGCCTTATGCTAACTTAAAGAGGTCCTGGAAGAAGAAGTTTCATTCATTACTGTATCTAGTCCATTAAAGTTAACAGAATAAGACATTATTTTCCCATTCTTCTAAGTTGCCAAAATATTATTTGGAATAATGGAATGTCCTTCCAAGACAGTCTCAGGCCAGTTCCACACAGCAGAAAAGTCTACGCCAAACCAGGTTTTAAAAACCCGGGTTGGAGCAGACTTTAGTCTGCACACCAGCCCCAAAAGCCCACATTTTCCACAGGAGAGTGTCTAGATGTCCTCCTGGTACCTTTCTGGAGAACACCCAGACACCTAACCCCCCCCCCCCATGGCTTTTAAAAATAAAACTACTCACCTGGCCACCATTCAACTGCTGCTGGAGCTCTCCAGGCACATAGAAATTATGAGCCAGGAGGAGGGGGGGGGGGTGAGGAGTGATTTCCTTCCTCACTCTCCCCTTCTCCTGGCACATCATTTCTACATGCCAGGAGAGCTCCAGCAGCAGATTAATAGTGGTCAAGTAAGTTTTTTTTAAGTACTTTGGGGAAAGTTTTGGGGGGGGGGTGTAGGTGCCCTCGGAGTTTTCTGGACTACCCGGCAAAGCCGCAGGAGATCCCGCACTATGGGTCTTGTGTGGAAGAGCCCTCAGCCCTCACTCTACTCTGTTCTTGCAAGCAGGCAAGGGCCAGCTTATCAAAACAGAACTTCAGCTTTTACCTGGTTGCGATAGTGCAACAGATCTGTTAGTTTTTCATGTGTTTTTGACCATTCTAAATTAAAGTTTGCAAGTGGCTTATTGTTCAGTCCTTTATCCGTTTTCATATTTTAGATCTGTTTGTTTAAAACACATTGTTTTAATTATTTAATGGGTAAGCTGCCTTAAGTACTATATGAGTGAGAAGCAGGACAAATAAATAAATAGATAATAAAATAAATTTGCAGATTTTGCTATGACATGCTAATATAACAGCGAGCTCTCTGCAAATAACTAGATAGGAACTTTCAATCATTCGGTTTTGCAGCAAGTGACTTATGCCACCTAGTGCTTGTTCTGGGAATCTAACTCATTCTGTCGTAGATCATCATCAAATCATAGGCAAGGCTATCACTCCTGGCCAAGTATGATTGTCTCCCAATGGTAGAGTCTTGACGGTGGGTCTCTAAGTAGAGACCTATTCTGGATCTGCATGGTCTTTCACTATGGAGACATACATTTCCAGATGGAAGGCAAGCCTGACAAGGGTTTGCTTGATGTGCCTTCCCCCGGCACATCTCTCCTTTTCTCTCTATATTTGTGGCTCTTCAGAATTTGGTAACAGCTAACCTCCAGTTAGAATGCTTAAGTGCCAGATCTTCCCAGTTCTTAGTGTTTATAGCACATTTTATGTTAGCTTTAAGCCCATCTTTAAATCTCTTATCATAGATCACCAATTAAAGCAAATACCATCAGCAGTCCGTCACATCCACAGATTCCACACCCATGGATCCAACATTCTGTGGCTTGAAAAACAATTTAATGCCAAAAAGCAAAGCTCAATTTTGTCATTTTATGTAAGATACAATATTTTACTACACCATTGCTTTTAATGGAATTTTTGCATCTACAGAATTTGATATCTACAAGGAGGTAGGGCGTGTTCAAGAATAAAACATCTGCAGATACCAAAGGCCAACTGTATTTTGGAAGACAAAAACTGGTAGACCTTTCTGTTTGCTTGATATAGAATGAGCACAGCATTACCCTCTGACACACACACTCCCATGCATACACATCACAGAGAGAAACTGAGTACATATTCATTAAGGATTAGGATCCACATTTCCCCAAAAGGTTACTGTGATACTCAGCTGCATTAACCTGCAATCAATGATGCTGACATTTCAGTTATCACTGACCGTTGCTAGGGTTTTTAGGAGTGTAAACATGGCCTTTTATTCTAGAACAATGAAATGAAACATAGTACAAGAATGAAAAAACACACACCCTTTGTCTCACTTGATACAGATTGTGTGCCAGTATGTTTTGGATGGACTCCACTTCTTCAGGGGCAAGTCTTCGGGTTCTTTGATGTCTGTACCTCCTGCAAACAGAAAGGAAGGAAAACTTGACATTGGTTATTATTAAGTCAAAGGGAAGGGAGTGTTTCTAGGTAAGCACTATTATTTGCATGCATCAGATATATACAGAATGCCTTGCAAACAAAGGATAGGAAAGTTTGAATATAAATGGATCAATGCCCCATTTTTTAATTACTTTTGGTCACAGCAATTGGCCAAATCCAGAAAAAAATCTGTTTACATGGCTATAAAAAGTAATTATTGACATCCATTTAAACACCACATATTCTGTTCACATAGAAAATGTTGGTTTGTTGAAAAGCAACTGCCAAAATGCAAGTAATAATGACACTTAATAATTGTTTTCTTAGTTAGCAAATTTGCACCGGTCATATTTAATATATCTTTATTTTGTTTTCACAGTCTCACCTATGCCTGTACCTTCTTTCTACAATATGAAATGCAGAACACCACCATTTCTGTCTTCTCTTATTGATGTGTTGTCTTTAGTTGTGTTTCAATGTCTTTATCCCCCTCCCCCCCCCTTTTTTTTTTTACTTTAATTTCAGTTTTTTTCTGTTCTAATTATAAGATTCCCTAAGTTCCACTCTTGGAAGAAAGATTGGGCATATATTAGACCAAGACACAAACAAATAATTTTTTTGCAAATTGGGAAAAAAATTCTCAAAAGGATATACTTGATATGTAGATCCAGTTGTATAAAATGTAAAAACAAGGGGGCAAGTCTAACAGGCATTTTAGTTTTAATAGAGAGGCGCTTGTTAAGAGCCATCTAAAGATAGACCCACTGGGTATCTCCAATGTATTTCTGAGTTATCATGACCCTAAAGTAAACCTAACATAGTTTTGAAGTGTATTTTCTTTGATCTGATGCTGAGAGTGTGACTTGCCAAAGCTCAGAAAGTTTCCATGGCTGATCAGGGATTTATTTATTTATTTACATCACTTATATCCCGCCCATATCAGCCCGCAGGCGACTCAGGGGGGTCTACATATTGGCACAATTCGATGCCATCAATACAATACAAAAGCAAAAACAATTAAGTGCATTTAGGCAAAAAAGACAGTGCAATAACAATTTAAAAAGAGCTATATTCTTTCATTCCAATCCTCATCCGTTTCATCGTCTTGGCCATTCCTGGGTCATTCTCCATCTCAAGCTTGACTATTCCGTGGTTCCGAATGCCTGCTCGAAGAGCCAGGTTTTCACTCTCTTACGAAAGGTCAGGAGGGAGGGGGCTGATCTAATATCCCTAGGCAGGGAGTTCCACAGCTGAGGGGCCACCACAGAGAAGGCCCTGTCCCTCGTCCCCACCAAGCGTGCTTGCGAAGCAGACGGGATTGAGAGCAGGGCCTCCTCAATGATCTTAACTTCCTGGAGGGTTCGTAGGAAGAGATGCGTTCAGATAGGTAGGCTGGGCCGGAACCGTTTTGAATCCTGGTCTTCAGAGTCACAGTCCAATGGACAAATCTCCACACCACTTTGGCCCTCCACATACACACAGTGCATTGTAAATATATAAGAGTAGTCCAAGAAAGTATTTGGCTAGCAATTATTATCATAAGAATTGTTAGGGAGCATATCTGAATTGGCAAATTGACATATTTAACCCTTCAAATATGCGGTGGGCTTAGTCAGGACTGCTAACAAAGGAAAGAAACCATAATGTGCCAATGGCCAGCTCATGTGATTCTCTAAACAATTCTATTCAAATGTCCTTAGTTTCAGGTGAACAATGAGCAACTCTTCAAATATTGTGAAGTCACTTTGTCATCCAGCTAAAACACAAATATAGAAATGGATGACTCTTTTCATCAAGTTAGCTATTAACCAGACAATTTGATAACAATAAGCATGTAACTCTTCATAGAGGAAGCAATGTAGTTTCTGTTTAATAAATCTACACCTTCTACAGTTCTGCAATACTTATGATACAAAACTCTTTCTAAATAATAAAAAACAGGCATGTTAACAACCTAATGAAATGTGTTTTTCTTCTTTTGCTGAAGGCCTTCCCCTGATCTCTGCGCTCTCTGGACAAACATTGGGCTTAGTTCAGGTGTTGTATTTACATAAAGAAAATTTCTTTAGTGATAACGTCCTCTGTTCTCCTTAAAAGAAGATTGTAACTTTCCCTTAACATTCTGCTCTTAATATGATTGCATTCCAACTTATTATAGGTATTAGTTCCTTAAGGACATGGGATGATTTTGCCTTTGTTACATAGCTATAAAGTATCTCCCATTCCTTCCACTTTCCTCATTTATTGGGCAACAGCTCCTGTGAGAGATAGAATATATTCTCCTGTTAATCAGATTGCCATAAACATGGACCCTGTTGCAATTCCCCCTTGCAGGAGGAGGGTGAAAACACTGCCAGTTGCTTTCCAGTCAATAGGGAACTAGAACCTCATGATCGGTGGCAGCTGTTGCCAGGTAAATCAGGACTTGAGGATTTTCACAGTTCCTACATATCTGTTCAAGTAGTGGAAACATAGGGATTATGAATATGAACCAGTCACCAGACTAGGTTATGCATTTGTAACTCCCTTTAGTAAATTCTGACCAATTCTGACATGCACAAGGAAGCATAGAAATGTGCGAAGAGAGAGATAATTAAGTACAACCATTAAGGATTTTTGAGAATGAGTTCTAAATTGAATGGATTCTAATCAGTTTATTATTTTCTTTGTCAGGGTTTCTCAACACTTAAAAAATCCCATGTTTTTCGAATATTATTGAATATGTTTTGAATATGACTCCCATAAGACTGGCTATTCAGAGTTGCCAGTAACTTGCTAGTGATCCAGTCTAGTAAAATAAGCAAAACTATACATCTTACAAATGGCATGCCGGCAGCAAGATTTTGTGAAATAACCTGTCCACTTTCCAGTGAAACTGAGTTTCAGATTTCCTCTACTATAGTGATCTCCCCTCAGGGTGTGTAGGTCCTAAGAGGAATGTTGCCTAACCTACCACAGTGCATATTTCCCTATGGTTGCTAAACTAGCTAAGTTTCATGGGGAGCGGGAGAAGCAGTGAAGCAAAGGCTTCCTTTCCGTATTGATGGGTAACATTTTTAGTGATCTGGCCCAATCTTACTCTCATATGCCCACAGTACAAAGATACCAGTTTTAAAACTTAAGAGCTCTATTATGGGGGCATTCTGTAGAATTTAAGTGGAACTCCCACATCATCACCTGAGTACACTTTATTTATTTATTTATTTATTTATTTACTTACTTACTTACTTACTTTATTTCTATACCGCTTTTCTCAGCCCTCAGGCGACTCAAAGCGGTGAACAACATCGGTACAAAATATCACAAAACAAGTATAAGGCAATTAAAAACAATTATCACATAAATCATTAACATCAGTATAACAATCATTAGTGCCTCAACAGTAAAATCAGAATCCAGTCTCATCATCCATTATTCCGTATTCCTATGTTCAATTACACTGTTTAATCAAATGCTTGTTGGAACAGCCAGGTCTTCACTTTCCTCCGAAACGCCAGCAGGGAGGGGGCCAATCTGATATCTTCAGGCAGGGCGTTCCACAGCCGAGGGGCCACCACTGAGAAGGCCCTGTCTCTCGTCCCCGTCAAGCATGCCTGTGATGCAGGCGGGACCAAGAGTAGGGCCTCCCCAGATGATCTTAGTGTCCTAGTCGGTTCATAGGAGGAGATGCGTTCAGAGAGGTAAGTAGGGCCAGAACTTTAAAGCCCCATGCATGAGGACACATAGGCATTCTCTTATTTTCCCTATGAAAAACACATAGTTTGGGTAGAGTTTCTCCAGGTTTGAGAGTTTGTGGTTTAGTTGGTAGACCACAGTTTGAATGCAGAAAGTCCCAAATTCAATTCCTGACATCATGACTGAGAAAGGCCCTATCTGAAACTGTAGAGAGCTAGTGTTGTTCAACATAAAGGAATAGTCCCTATATTGGAATGTGTGTACAATCGACTAATGTAATCCATGCTACTTCAAATTCCTGTTCTCAAATATACAGACAGTCCCTGAGTTACAAGCACCCAATTTATAAATGACTCATAGTTAAGAATGGTGGTGAGACAACAGGAAGTGAGAGAAAGAATTATTATGATAACTTGAAAGAGTTATTATGAGAGAAAAGTGTCTCAATTAAATATTTATCAGCTATCTTTGTTTTCAAAATACGCAATTAAAAAAAATCCAGTTCTCACAGAGACAGAACGTGAGGTGAAATCTTCTGAACAGGGGCACAGACAGCAAAACAAACACCTCAGGGGTGTTAACCCTTCCCTATGGAGACTCCGCCACAGTCCTAGGTGTGAACATTTTTACTTTTATTTACATAAGATGTGGCAAAGATATGATTCTGTGTTTTCCAAACAGAAAAACAGATAACCTATATGAAAAAGTGTATGAGTATTTCATATTTGAATGATCATTTCCTACCACAGTAATAGTTCAAAGCCAACTGGATTCCAAACACAGAACAAGTGTCCCATATACTTGCAGGTGGACTTGCCAGAAAATGAGTCTCCATCAAGAAAAGTTTATTCCTCAAAAACCAAACCTAAGGATTCTCAGCAGGGACTTAACATTTGGGGAGTTTATTTCCAAAATGTACAAAATCTATTCGAATAAATTTTATAGGAATATTTTTAAAGTGCTGAAGATACACATTCTTTTGCTACGAAATGCGATTTTTGAAGTTCTGTGCCAAAGTGATTTGATGCATTTTTATCATTTAGATATGCCTATAATAATCTATTCCAAGCCAGCAATGGCAAGCAGTCACTTATAATCTTTTCCAGACCACTAAATGAACATGATGGTAGGTAAGAATAGCAGAATCATGACAAGAAACCCCAACTTAGTTGACTTATGTTCATTTTAATAATAATAATAATAATAATTAAGGTTGCATCCAGTGCTCTCTCCACTGATCACAAGAGCACAGACTTTTCACTCTCATCTCCCCTTCCCATTAGTTAGGATAGATCCTGTCCAGTGGCATCCTGAAAGTCTTACATTATCCATTCATGATGTGGAGAAGTTCCACATATATAATGGCTAGGCTCCTACATCAGGAAACATATTGTAAAGTTCTGCACAGTTGTCTCCCTTGCCTCCCCAAACTCAGCTTTTAGCTGTCACAGTTCCTTCAACATGGCCATTTACTGAATGGTGGAGCATGGCATAAGGAGGCAGAAAAGATTCCCATTATGTTCCCACAGCTAGATGTACACAAATGACCTTCATCATCTGAGTCATCCAGAAGATTCCAGTTATTGTGCATCCAACTGTAAAAACATAGCCAGATGCTTCACAGCTATCACTCCTTCCATGGGTCAGTACATATCAGTCTTAAGGAATGAGGTGTGGTATTTAAAGGGTTGCAAGAGGACTTTTATTGTTATGTGATTGAGAAGGCACTCCAACCACTCCAGTGTCCAAAAAAGAAAGAAAGAAAGAAAGAAAGAAAGAAAGAAAGAAAGAAAGAAAGAAAGAAAGAAAGAAAGAAAGACATAACTTGCACAAAAAGATATCACTCAAAGTTGTGTACACATAGTTGGGGAGAGAGCTCGGGTTAAAAAATAAATTTATTATTATTATTATTATTATTATTATACAACATCTCCAGCCCATCCTTAAAATGAGTGTATGAGTCTCACTTCTTTTCCCTCCACACATTTGTATAATGTGCAAAAGGGACACTGTCTTCCCCTCAACCACTATGCATTTCAAATGACCTCCATTCCCCTCTTTAAGAAGGCTTAACAGTACTCACAGAGAAGATTGTGTGGATGTCGCTGGTGTCATTGCCCCACTTTCTACCATCTCAATGATTTGTTTTATTTCAAGTTTTTTGTACAGTGAAACAAGACTGGATTTGGGTTGCTGCTTGTGTAACAGAACCTTCTTTAGGAATCTGTTGTCAAACTTCTTAAACCTGGGTGCAAAGAGAATTTTTAGAAGTAACACATTATGGCGAGAATCAACTGTGACTTTGTACAAAATACAGCTTTGTGTCCAATACAAGTCTTTCTGGGCCAGAAAGCCACGGAATGATCCTATGGATTATTAATAATCTGAAGACAGAAGCTGTTCCTCAGGTTCCACTGTTCCTCATTTAAATATAATCATTTCTAAAAGTAAATTAGATGCTCAACTCATCAGGCAGCTGAGGTTGCAGTGCGGGACAGGACAGAAGCCATGTTGGGTGCCTCCCTATGCAGCTTGTCCCAGCAGTCTCCTGTCCAGGAACCTTGCTTGGGTTCAGCTGAGCTGTTGCTCAATAAGAATAATCCTGCCAAACTTCATTGGCTGGCACCTCCTCCCCAGCTAGGCCAGAGTGATCCAGTTGCTCAGCTTTCACTCTGGTCAGCTGGGGAATAAATGCTAAACTGACCAGACAAACATCTCTCCAAACCTCATCCCACCAGTGAATATATTCCACTGGAATCAGATGGGGGGCTTGAAATTTGTGGCAGGGGAACGGTTGTGCTAGGCCAAGGGCAGACATTTTGCCCACAGCCACTGATGACTGTGTGACCATGCTGAGTTTCTGCCCAGCTGGAACTTTACTGGCTTTCCCATGTGATTGAGCAGAGGGGTTGGATTGGCAGATTCATTGATCAACATTCTTGTTGGTTGGTGCCTGGATTCAGATCCACGCAAGCACCAAATCTATTTACAGTTGTAACCAAATAAAGTTTTGACCTATTTCTTTCCATTTGATGGTGCCTGTTTAATCTCTGATTTTATCATGTAGGATGGAACTTGCCCCTGTGCATGCACTCAATTTTAAATCATGATTTTTATTTTTATTCTATTGAATATTATTTAAAAAAATATTTTTATTTCTGTATATTAATTCTTAAATGACATAGCATTCTCTAAATTGATTATTTATTTATTTTAATTTATTCAATTATACTCACTCACAAACTCAGTGGTAGAGGCATGTAAGGCAAGCTAGATGCCAGTTGGAAACTCTTTGTGGCTGATCAGAAATTGAGAGCTCCCAAATCATGGAGACATGGAGGAGGCTTGCAAGGAAATGGCTGCAGACATTTGAGGGAGTCTAGAAAGCTTCTTTTCTATTTCCTTGTTTAACAAATGCTTGATTGTTAATGGAAGACCAAAGCTCTTCTCTATTAATTACTGAATGAAATGGATTGTTCCCTAGGTAATTGCTTCCCCTTTGGCATTCTGTTTCCACCTCAGGGTGATTTTCATCAGTAGACCACTTACTTGTTAAATAAAATAACTCTTAATGTTTTACTCATGGTCAATTCTGTTTCAGTAAAAGCCTATCCACAGTCTAAAACCGGTGAGCCACACATGACTGGAAAAATTGCATCAATGACATCTAAAGGGCACTCTGTATGTGTGTAAAATATATAACCAAGGGGGTTGTGGACTGGGAATTGGAGCAACCTATGGCACCCCATGTGGCTACATGCAGCCACATTATCACCACCATCACCATCATTGTGATGGTAATGATATGTCATCCTGCCTTTCTCTCAATAATTGGGAGAAAGGTGGATATCAACATGCCTGGTTTTCATCACATAATGGTCTCCATCACATAATAGTTGTACTCCTTTTTTTGGGTCTCAGTTTTGGTTTTTTAACATTCCTCCCAAAAGAGTCCTACTCTTAGCTTGTGGGTGTGACTGCTATGCAAGGGGGCCACACCCAGCTGATCACCTCTATGAAGGGAAAAAGCCCATGGCTGTGTGAGCCTTCAATCACCCACATTCAGCCCTGTAGCCAGAAAGGGGGGGGGGCTTGAGGGGTTTCAACCTCCCCCCTGAAATTCTCAGGGTGTTCCGCGAGAAGGCCTTACTGGTACATTATTTAAACTGTTATGTTTATTCATATCATGATCTGATCATCATGCTCAATATATCCCATATGCATGGGGGTATTGGGATAATTATACAAAAGGTTTGCTAGGGTAGATCCTGAGCGCCCCCCCCCCCCCCAAAAATCAAAATCCTGGCTATGGGCCTGCCCATGTAAATACTTGGTAGCCAAGAGAGGCCTCATAGCTGTCAACAGTGGGTGTGCAGATGGCTTTGCAGATACAGGGTTTCCCCTGGCTGCTAGAGCTGCAGAAAAAAATCTTTGTGAAAAAAAATCTTTGTGGAGCCCCTCCACCAGAGGGCTATCCTTTTTGAGGAGGGAGCTCCAAAGTCTGGGAGTAGTCACTGTGAAGGATCTCTCTCTCTCTTGTTCCCATCAAACAAGCCTGAGAAGATAGTGAGACAAAGACAAGGGCTTCTCCAGACAACCTTGGAACTCTCCTGGGCACATCCAGGTAGATAGGATCTGCCTGGACCCAGAGGCGGACCTAGGTAATTTTCAACGGTAAGCATTTTGGTGTGTTCCCCCCTCCCCCAACCAATAATTGATATTTATTTTCTGTTCGTCATGGGAGTTCTGTGTGCCATATTTGGTTCAATTCCATCATTGGTGGAATTCAGAATGCTCTTTGATTTTAGGTCAAATATACATTCCAGTAACTACAACTCACATATGTCAAGGTCTATTTTCCCCCAAGGGCGCCTCAAGAGCGCCTCTGGGCAAAATCAACTATACTGCGAAATATTACTTTGCGTAATGGGTTGAGCCGCCCCTGCCTGGACCCAAGCCATATAAGCATTCAAAGTCAGCTCACGTCTTGTTCACTGCAGTTTTTTCATACTACACAGTTATAAGACCATGGTTCCACTTTACCCGTTATGGCAACATTCTATGGAAACTTAGGATCTGGGTTTGGGGAGAGGTATATAGAACAACAAATTACAAACACCAAGATACTATAGGATACAGTTGTGGCAGTTAATGTGGGATCATAATGCTGTACTACTAAGGGTGCTCTCAAGCAGAAAATGTGTACAGTGAAGATGTACAGCACAATAAGTAATGAATTCAACATAACTCAGCTGACCCTTACTAGATTCAGGAGGAAGAGCAGGACAAGAAGGTAACTATATATTTTTGCTAGGACTGTTTTCCTACACTGCTGGAACAGTTTTAGTTATTTTACCTGACAGACACATTCTTACTTGTCTCTCAGCTGATAATGACTCCAGTGTCCACAAATATCTTCAATGCCTGCTTTTAAATGATCCATCAACTGCAAACACACACAATTCGAAACAGAAGTGAACTTAGAGTGCTGTAGTTTTTACAAGGCTACTATATAGACATTTTGTATCCCAACAGAACTACAAAACTATTTTCAGTTGTAAAATAGGAATACTGCTAAGAATCATGTTGCAGGATTCTCTCTGCATTAACTTCTTTTGAAGACACAATCCACTTCATTAGATCCTAGCATTAGTCAGTGTAATTTCTAGTCTTAATATTATTCTTAGTTTGATGGGTAAATTATATAGGTCCCTCCACCTCTGGGTGTCACTAAAGTTGGACTGAGTATCCATCTGGACATTAAAGTTTATTTTAAAATGCATTGACTTCTGGTCCAGCATTTTAATTCCACTGGAAGTCAAGAAACGAAGAAAAATTCTAAAGAAGCATCTATTTATTTAGGTCCAACACATTTCAACAAATAAGGGCCATAGCTAAGAGACAAGAAAATGACTTTGCATGCAGCAGATTGAAGATTGACAGCTTGAGTTGAATCCAAACTATATTGAAAACAGACATATTGGAAGTAACGGTCTTAAGTAGGGTTTGGCTAATTCGGTCTCATTGACTACAACTGCATTAATTCTACATGATAGATGAATCCTAAGTCTGAATTCAGCTCTGTTCTAGACTATAAGTAGCAAAGGATCTGACAAAATATTAACTTGCTCCATAAAACCCTACTTTCAATTAAAAGTATACATTTTAAAAATTAATCTTACACGTTCATGAATTTCCTCATTGATAGACTCTTTTTTATTGGTCTTCTTAACATCAAGGAACTTTACAAGTGGTCTAATGGTAATTCCCTTCATTTGGAACAAAGAGAGAAGAAAATTATGTAGTTCAGTTGTGTAACAGAACATGCTGAATCCTAATGACATGACATGGTCAAATCAGTGGGTACATCCTGCCTAATGTGGCCCTTTGCTTAGAAATGGGTGAATATAGAGTTGTTCACCACAAGCACTAAATCTGCTTGCCTTGATTCTACTGTCCCTAGAAGGATGATATGCAAACATAAACAACATACATACAATGTAATTGCTTCACAAGATTGTCCAGAAAAATAACCCTGACTATTGACCATGTGGAAATGTCTGAATGAAAAGTATCATCCAGATACGTCATCCCTGTAGGGAAGGGCAAAGTAAGTAGCATAGGAGGCAACATCTTATTTTGTGTGATAGATTAGGGGAGAGTAATACTACTACTACTACTAATAATAATAATAATAATAATAATAATAATCAACTTTATTTCCAGACTGCCCTCTCTTCCTGGAGGGATTCAGGACAGTTTACATACATACAAAATGGCAACCATTCAATGCCACAATAACATGACACAATAAGGAGAGGAAGCTTATGATCTACTAAGCAATCAAAACCGGCTTACAAAGCATATCAGACCCGTTAGATCAAGAAAGAGAAACCCATTCCTATGTATGTTATTAGACTGAAACTTCTATAATCTTTTACTATTAATGAGAGTTACAACCTAATATCAACCACAAATTATGCATGACAATGCTGCCTTATGAATTATAAGTATTCTTACCTGGATGAAGACAGTAAAATATATCACCACAATAGTAGAAGTAATAAACATTTTCTTTCTAAGAAAAAGACCTGCAGGAAGCAAAAACGCAAGGGAGAAATTGCTGGCTCCTCGTAGACCGCTGTAGATGATAATAAGTTGATCTTTAAAAGTGAATCTATAGGTCCGGAAAATGTTGCTGATGCTGAACAGAAAAAACACACCTGGAAAAAAAATGAACAGAAATGTACTGCTAACAAAATAAAAATAAATGAATTCATATTTCCACAAAAACAAGACACAAAAGGTACTATGTAGGAATGCGGCATCTATGTTAGAGAGTGGCAAAGACTGAAATGTAAGTTGTTGGAAAGCTTGACTTGCAATTGTCTAAACCAGAATTTAGAAATTTATGAAAATGGAATATAATGACATACTTATACCATCTATAACTGAGCAGTGGCAGTCATATCAACTAACTATTTAACATCAATTATGTTATCAATTAAATTAGACATTTTCTAATGATTACTGTGTATATGATATTACTCATTGAGAAGTCCAGGGACACTCTGAAGAGAGGGGAAATTGTCAATGCCATATCGGGGGGCAGCCACCATCATTTTCTTGTCCAGACATTGCAAAAGGCCAGAAATGGCACCACAGTGGAGAGAGCAGAAGGGGTCAGTGCGTCTTCTAGGTTCTCCCAGGACTTACTAAGCTATTGCCTTTCCCTACCCTTCTCAGAGGGATAGTTCCTTTTTTGATAGGAGTTTGGGTACAGCACTCACACTGACCTGTGGATAAGTCAACCCAGTTTTATTGAACTGATTTTTGACTAAAATTTCTAGGCTTTTAAGAAGTATATAGGATAACTAATAAAATAAGAAATTATACTAAAGATCCAACAAATGTTACCCTAACAGATGGTTCTTTCCTGAAAATCTAGTTCTCTTGGATTTTTGCAATAGTATTTGTTACTTTCTGCTTATCTCTCAGGGTTGGGTAATTATAGTGTTTTGTTTAATAAATGTAAAGGTTTTCCCCTGGCATTAAGTCCAGTCATGTCCATCTCTGGAGGTTGGTGCTCATATCCATTTCTAAGCCGAAGAGCCAGCGTTGACCATAGACACCACCAAGGTCATGTGGCTGGCATGACTGCATGGAGCACCGTTACCTTCCTGCCAGAGGGGTACCTATTGATCTACTCACATTTGCATGTTTTCAAACTGCTAGGTTGGGTTTACAAGATTCAAATTATTACAGAAACAAAGGACAATCCAGATGTTGTTAGATGTCTTGGGTTTTTGTTTGTTTGTTTGTTTTCATTCATGATTACAGTATGATCAGTTAATCACTTCTAAGGTTTAATGATTTTAAAACAACAAAAACATAATGTGCCCTATACCCATCATGGCATGAATCTATCTCCGATAGGTTTTTTGACCTTTCTCACAGATGTGTCAGTCTTGACAAACCAAATCCACGCAGCCCACTTTACCACTTTTTCTTATCACGAAAAGCAGATCATGCCATATGTGGTTGTGTAGTGTGGGATATTCCCACATTAGGCAACCTTAACCCATCCTAACTGTTATATGCAGGCCTGCCCATTTTCCTTTATTACCTTGCAGGTAGCTTCTCCCTTCCTATCTGCCTCTATATATGTCTTTGACATATATTGTTTTGTGATACCAGGTGACTCATATTCAAGTGGTATATCTAAATGTTATTAGGAAAACAGATTTCACTCCTCTCAAAGCTTCCTGAAGCAATCAATTCAGAGTATTTCTTATCCATTGTCTTTGTATTATACAGTTATTTGTGAAATAACCTGAACAATGGAACACACCTATTAAGGTTCTCACCAGACTGGTAAAGCCAGTCAACACTGAGATTTCTAGCTTCACTCCCTCTCTCCTGGTGCTTAATGGTGTGTCTTTCAAAGCTTGGAAAAATTAGCTTATGGCAGTATAATTACAATGCTGGCCAGAGAATTCTGAGAGCTATCTCACTCAAAAGCCAATTCCTCAATCTTTGTCTTAAGATGGGCAGACTTCAATTTTATTAGATATACTGCACATTTATTAAACTTCTGAGAGTAATCGAGAGCCACATGAAAAATGGTAGCATAGAATTGGGAGAAAATGGTTTTTTCTTTAAAAATTCCAACTACAAAAGACTCCCGAATCACCAAAAACATGTATGGAATTTATTTTGATTCAATTGGATATACTGTGGTTGTGACTAGCAACTTGATTTAGGTTAGAGGTGGAGAACGTGTGACTTGTGAGTTGCATGAAGGTCTTGAGCTTTTCTCTTTCATGCACCAAAGCCCCATAAACCTTCTTCTTCTTTTAATTTCAAGGCTCATTTAGATGTCTCTCTGCATGTGCATACACACACATAAAAACCATTTGGAAATGTAGCAGTTTTGCTTTCCAATCCCACATAAAGTTTTTACAAGTGGGAGTGATGTGGCATCATGTTTGGTATAGCAGTGTGGCCTGTATGTGTGGAAGGAGAATTTTCTTCAGTCCTGATTAAAGTCTCCCAAATAAGGATTAGAAGCTCTAAGTACACACTGGACCCAATATACTGTTACACACACACATTTAGTTATTATTATTTTTTTGCTTTTTACCCTTGTTCAAGATTTTATTTCAAGGTTGCTATTTATGGGTGGGTGGATGAAGTTTGGCTTTTTGCTATTTTCACTGGGAGTAAGAAAATGCTCTGCAGTCACTTGTACATCTCCAAGAGATCTATGGGCAGATGCCAGTTTTCCTTCTGCCCATCCCTGCTTTCAATCCTGTAAAACACTACCTTCCACCTGCTTTGACTTTATTGACATATCTCTTACTTACTTAGTGCCCTCCAAAGGATGCAGAAGAACAATGTAAAGCACACGAAAGCCCAGTTCCATTCATGATTCCAACCAACAGTGGACACTCCCATGAATACAAATATCAGGGTTTCACTTATACTGCTCAGCATTTTCATGAAATACTTGATTGTTGTATAGGAATTTTGGGAAACGTTTGCCTCCACGTATTTTTTCATAGTTACTGCACATGCTGTGATCCTGTTCATTCAGAAACACAAAGGAAAGCATGAATGAGCCATTGGAAGAAATGCAGAAGAAGCCTTTTCCCTAAGTACCTCGTTTCTGATTGTGTATCTAATAAGATAATGGATGTTTCCATTTTGTTTTTGTTTTTTTGGTACACTGCAATCCAACCTGAGGTTGAAACTTGTCAGTAGAGAAGGAGTGCTGAATCAGTCTAGGAAAATTCCATTTTTAAATTACAACTCCTAGAATCCACCAGCCAAGACAGTCATGACCCATGCAGACTGATCAGTTATAGTCCAAGGTAACCCTTCCAAGCTCTGGACTACAAGGGTTACCTTGGACTATAACCTTTTCCAGATGTTTTTGGCTATAGGTCCAATTGTATCTGATTACTTGGACCAATGTGATCTGTTACTGAAATTTTCTGGAGGGGACTAAATGGTGTAAACCTACTCTAAATGACTTCTTAACCAAGTCAGACCATTGATATGCCTAACTCTGTATTATCTATATTAAATTTTAACAACCTGATCTTGACTACCAATCCATCAGGTCTTCTTCTGTGGAACAGACTGAGAAAGCTGTTTATGGTATATGATCATATCTGCCTGGAGATGCCAGAAACTGACCCTAGCCACTTTTTGTATGCACATGTTGTTTTTGTCTGAACTGTGACCTTCTTCATGTTGCTTAGAATTGCAAACTAATCTGGGGTTGTAGGTCTATAGTTGCTAATTCGAAGTATTCTATCATTAGAAGCAATCAACACAACATTCAGGCAGTTTGGGAACAGGAATGTAGCTACCTTCTCAAATAAGAAGTATTGTCTCCCAAATGAAATTTTCCTTCAGCCTGCCTTTCAAATCTCATGCAGTAATCGACAGTTTACCATTTAGAAACACATTTCTGCTAACACAGCAAAGAAAAAGAAGTCTAGGTGTGAATGACTATCAATGTTAAATTCTCTACAATGCTAGATATTTGGAGACTAGTCAAAAATTTCATTGGAAGTGGCAGAATTTCCATTTGAGGGCCAAGTCCTCATTGTGTGAAAATTAGACATGTTAACCTTATGCCACTAATACTTTCAAACTGAGGTGTATCTATGAAGGGGCAACACAATGAGGACTTGGCCCTCAAATGGAAATTCTGCCACTTCCAATGAAATTTTTGACTAGTCTCCAAATGTCTAGCATTGTAGAGAATTTAACATTGTGTAAATTTGCCTCTATGACAGCTTTGACCTGAGCTAAGATCTTCAGCAGTAACAATGAGATAGTGCCCTGCATCACTCCTGAGGGGAGCAGGATTGCAGGAATGTCCATGTGTCACAAACCATTGTCCTCCAACAAAGAATTATGGTCAAGGAACTCAGGGGAAAAATAGAGTAGGTACCACTGCTTCCCTGCCCAGCACCTGCCATCTAAGATAGTTTTCTCACTGACTAACACTAGGACTATCCAGATAACAAAGCTAATATTCCTCATAATGTTACTATTCCACCTAGGGGACATTTGCTAGGAAAAAATAGTGCTAACTGAACTTAATTTATAGCACCTATGGACAACAGACTCATTGAAAACAGTGGGACAAGTTACTATAGTTATGACTGGGAATGTATGTAGAGCATGTTTGCTAATTTCTTATATTTCAGTGAGAACAGCTGCCTCATCATGTTAATACATCTCATTGAAATGATTGAAGAAATGGTTCAAATAACTATTGCCTCCTCAATATTTTTTCAACAGGTCAAGACCAGCATAATTATCAACAGTAGTATCAATTGCAAAAAAATGGATTTGTGTGGGAAAATGTTACATTTTGTGCAATAGTTCAGATATATTATGCTGTTGCACAAACAAATATCCACACATTCTTCATCAAATGGCCCATAAATGAAAGAAATTAATCTAAATTGCTTTAAAAAATCATAGTTTTATCCACAAATTTTAAGCAACCCTTTGAAAATCCTAACTAGGCAGCCTTAAACCTCTCATAAAAAAGATTCCAGTGCAGACTGAGCATGCTTGGTAACCACATAGTAGATCCAGTTTGAAAATACCTTCCTTCCAAAAGCCTGTCCCTGTGTACACTGGCCTAAACATCTGTAATACTTAGTAAATACCTGGATTTATATTTATCTGAATTTGTTGATATAAACAGAGGAAGTACGTTAAAGAAGTTGTTTATTTGACTTGCTTGTTGCATTTCTTAAGAGCAATTGGTGTTCTTAAATATGCTCTGACACAGGCAAGAACTTAAGCGTGTAGGAGAGAAATGAGAAGTCTGTTCAGTGGTGAAAACTGGTTGCTGTTATACTCACGCCAAGATGCCAGAAATGTAAAGTGTTTCCGCAGCTAAGTATGACAAATAGCTGAACATGAAGACCAGGAGAGGTTCAATGGCTGAGAAGTTCTTTGTGAATCGAGTCATAAATGCTGCCACAAAACCAAACACAATGCCAAACAGCACCCCGCCAAGACTCACGACAAAAAAACGAGTAAATCCTGCCAGGATGTCAACTGGTTCAATCTCTTCATATTTATGCATCTTGGTAAAGTCAATGAGGATGTTGTATAAGACCTGATCAGGGAAATAAATACATATCTCATCTCTTTGTTACTCCAAAGTGCCACTTTGACAAAGATTGGGACAGGGGATTTCAGGCCTTAGATTTAAAGATGCCCACCCCCTCTGAATTACATGCCAACCCTGGAGTTCCTGTAGATGGCCAGATCATCACTGTGTGGTTTGTTAGCTGTTGTTTATTTTCTCCCATTCTAAAAGTTTGAAATATTTATCATTAAGCAAGAGATTACTGGTGGGATACACTTTTTTGAGCTAAAATATACTGGTATTCATTTATTTATTGTTCCACCTCTTTTCCTTTTATCCAGGCCAGCTCTTGAAAACAGACTCCAAAGTCTGCTGTGAACACATGGTGCATGTACTCTGTTGAATGAATGCAGTTTGACACCACATTAACTGCCATTTCTCAGTGCTATGGAATTCTGGGAGTTGGCAGTTAAAATCTTTATTTATTTATTTATTTCATGCATTTTTGCCCCACCCTTCTTCCCCCGAAGGGGGATTCAGGACAGCCTCACACAAGCATCATATGATGCTATCAGCATATAAACAATCAAAAATTACATTTAAAACATTAAAAATAATTTAAAACACATTATACAATTCATTAAACAATAAATTAAACATGCCAATTAAAACCAAATCCAAGTCAGGGTAAATCCAATGTTGCGGATATCCTAAGTTTTCTTTCCAATTGCCGCTGTGCACTAATCAAATGCCTGGTCCCAAAGCCAAGTCTTCAATTGTCGTCTAAGGGACAGGAGGGAGGTGGCCAACCTGATGTCCTTAGGGAGAGAGTTCGACAGACAGAGGGCCACTGCCAAGAAGGCCCTGTCTCTCATCCCCACCAACAATTTTAGCCTTCTCTGCAAAAAGACTGCTGGGACCTCATCAAATTACAACTCCTAGGATTCCATAGCATTTAACCATGCACTTAAAGTTGTGTCAAATTGCATTCAGGATTCCCAATACCACCCCCTCCAAATGTTTCAATTTAGCAGGAATAACTTTCTTAAACCTCTGCCATTCCAATTTCTCTGCTGTTTTCAAAATATACTGGTTTTTGTCCATACATTACTCTTTAACCTTAGTTTACTGCAATGGCTGAAAATGTATTTCAAAGTGCAAATATACTCTTAACCCAGGTGAGCAGAAGTAAGAGAAAAGGAAAGAGTGGAGTCTTGTCCTTCCCAGCAAGCAAACTGTTGCAGCTTTTCCACAGTATAGCATCATGTACTGTGTGACTACAAACTTTTTCTTGAGTTATACAAAAGGACACACTTTGTACAAAGCAGGGGAGAATCCTATCATTTAATAAAGTCTTCCCCTGTGGAAATCCTGTTAGAGTTAACACTCCTTGAAGTGTGCACCAGGTGCTATCTCTGTCTCTCTCACAGATCATCTCATACTCTAATTTATCCAAAACAGAATCAATATTGCAAAGAAGCATTTCTGATTTAATTCCTTCCTCTTCCCCCTTCGGTTATGATTTTTGTTTATTCTGTACATTTGCATAAACTTCATTTTTAAAGCTCTAGTTTTACTGGCTTTCTTCTCTCCACCCATTTTCTTTTGATTTAACTAATCTTCTGCCACATAGTTCCAAAGGAAAGAAACTGTAACTGTAGACATCAAACATTGGAAGACACATCACTAACTAAAGTACTCTTAGAGCAGTAGAGTTATGTGGTCTTTTTTCCACTGAGCAATGTTCCATTTACATCAACATCAACTTTAATCAACATTAATCACATACATATTCATGCAGAAGTCCCAGTGATTTGGGAGAAGTGTGTACAGAATTGAATCTCAGCTGACATGTACTAAAAGGTGATTGGAATGCATGCATTTCTTATTACAGTTATGGGGGTTTTTTCCAGTTATATCTTCCTTAACAAACTACATTCCATTTATATCCTCGAGCGAAAACAATTGTACATGGCTTGTCCTTTGTCCCATTTTTGTGGTAAGAACAACCCTGAAAGTAAGTTGAGATGCTACATTAGGCTCACGAGGCCATGTGATTATTATGCTATGGACAAGCTGGATTGGATTTGATCTATAATGTACATTATAAAAGATTTGGGATGAATACATAATCTATAAAGTGCATCTCAGAGAAAGCTGTCATTTTGAGTAGGTTTGAGAAAGTCATTTTGACAAACACTCAAAGTGAGCAACAAAACAAATCAAAACAACAAATAAATAGAATCAGTTTAAAACTTAAATGACAACCAAAGAATAATTAAAAACACATAAACCTCATCATACACATTTACATCAAAAGGCTCTAAATAATTAAGGTGCAATTAAAAATATAAAATGATGAGTGATATAAAATATAATATTTATTCTTATGCTTATACATGCAAGTATGTTGTTTATTAATTTTGGATTTTTTAAATTTCCTAGGCTCAATAGGTACCACCTTGCTGGGAAGGTAATGGTGTTCCATGCAGTCATGTCAGCCACATGACCTTGGAGGTGTCTATGGACAAGGCCAGCTTAGAAATTGAGATGGGCACCAACCTCCAGAGTCAGACATGACTGGAATTAATGTCAGGGAAAAACCTTTACCTTTACTAGGCTCAGTACAAAAATTGTATGGTTTCTTTGTTTAAAGAAATTGTTTTGTGTATTCTTCCTCATTAATTACTTTTGCCCTTTTGTTACCTAGCCAAACTCCTTTGACCATGCTGATGTTACTCAGCCACATTTCCATCCATGAGATGTTGGAGAGTAAGCCATGCTTTCACCAAGGCAGGCAGGCCATATGCAAAATGTCATGTTGTATAAGTGATAAAAAAAATCCACCTTAATCCCTATTGTAAATTACTCATCATTTTAAATAACAGGAGAATGACAGGAAATCGAGCACCTAACATTTTAAATGCCAGGTTTCTACATACGTTGCAATGTACTTACCACTGTTATCCCATCATTTAGCAAAGATTCTCCAAATATCATCATATAAAGAGACTCATTAACAGACATTTCTTCAAATACAGCTAGGACTGCTGTAGGATCCACAGCTGAGATCATGCTCCCAAACATCAGGCTGTCAAGTAGGTTCACATCCTGGAGGTCAAAGGCTGTGATCCGGCAAATCCCATAAAGTGAGAAGCCAATGCCAAAGGCATTTATGAGAGATCCCATTGCAGACCACCACATAATTGATCCAAAATTTTCAAAAAAGGGCCGGGTTGGCATAAAATACCCTTGCTCCAGGATAATGGGAGGCAAAAGATACAAGAAATAAATGCTCGTAGTCATGACTGGTGGTGATTTATGGTCAGTGCCAAAAATAATTGCACCTACCAAGACACCCATAGCAATGAGAAGGCAGCTTTCTGGCATGAAGTGAGGCAGCTTGTGGTAGAGGTGGAAACCTAGAACAAAAGACATAGAAAAAATGTTACAATTTAAATGTTTATTTAAAAAAGAATAATGAAAAAAGCACATGTACTGCAAAGCAAAAGCCTATAACTGAGAAGGATGCTTTAAATTGTCAATGACGAGACCTTGGACTGGAACTCTGGACTATGATTTGGATTTGCATACTCAGATTTGGTTGTGTTAATATTTTAAGGGCCATTATATTAATGTATTTTAATGTATTTTTAATGTGGTTGACCCATTTATGTTAATTGCTATGCTGTATTTTTTTTTGTCGGCATCTAATGATTGCCAGTTGTAAGCCTCCCTGAGTCCCCTTCAGGGGTTGAGAAGGACGGGATAAAAATGTTTTAAATAGATAAATAAATAAATGTAACTGAGGATAATACATTTAAATGAGGATAGTGTTCTAAATTTAATTTTTTAATATTTGATATTTAATTTTCAGAAACAATTTGAAAACCTGTAGCCAAAACTGTAGCACAATGATAGATGCCAGAATACTAAATTGAATAACATAACATCTTGATTTTTTAAAATTTATTAGTCATGAATCTTGAGAAGATAGTGGTACAAGTCTAGCCAGAATATAGATTGGGGGGGGGGGGGGAGGAGGTTGCAAGTCAATTGAGTAAGAAACTCCCCTCCAAAAAAATAGCTTGCTAATTTATTTATTTATTTATTTATTTATTTATTCACAATGTTTGTATCCCGCCCATATCAGCCCGAAGGCGACTCAGGGCGGTGTACAAGTCGGCAACAATTAGATGCCATGTATAAAAATACATACATCAATAAAAAGCAAAAAAAAACACCAGAATACATTTAAAAACCATAAAAGCAATGAATAATAAAAATTATAAAAACCATGTCTTCTTGTTCAAATCCTCAACTGTTCCATCATCTTAACCATTCCTAGTTCATTTTCTGATTGGAGTTTTTCTGGTCATGCTGTGGTTCCAAATGCTTGCTCAAAGAGCCAGGGTTTCACTCTTTTTTTGAAAGGTCAGGAGGGAGAGGGCCAATCTAATATCCCTGGGTGGGGAGTTCCACAGCTGAGGGGCCACCACAGAGAAAGCCCTGTCTCTCGTCCCTGCCAAACGTGCTTCTGAAGCAGGTGGGATCGAGAGCAGGGCCTCCTCAGACGATCTCAAGTTCCTGGAGGGTTCATAGGGAGAGATGCATTTGGATAGATAAGCTGGGCCGGAACCGTTTAGGACTTTATAGGCTACAGCTAGCACTTTGAATTGTGCCTGTTAGCAAATTGGCAGCCAGTGGAGCTGATGCAACAGCGAAGTTGTATGCTCCCTGAGCGCCGCTCCCGTTAGTAACCTGGCCGCTGCACACTGAACCATTTGAAGCTTCCGAGCAGTTTTCAAAGGCAACCCCACATAGAGCGCATTGCAGTAGTCTATATGGGGTGTAGCCAGAGCATGGACCACCATGGCCAAGTCAGACTTCTCAAGGTACGGGAGCAGCTGGCGCACAAGCTTTAACTGTGCAAATACTCCCCTGGTCACCGCCGAAACCTGGGGTTCCAGGCTCAGCTATGAGTCCAGGATCACACCCAAGCTGCAAACCTGCATCTTCAGGGGGAGTGTAACCTCATCCAACACAGGCTGTAACCTTATGCCCTGTTTGGCCTTGCAACTGACCAGGAGTACCTCTGTCTTGTCTGGATTCAATTTCAATTTGTTCACCCTCATCTAGAGTGTCATAGCAGCCAAGCACCAGTTCAGGACCTGAACAGCCTCCCTAGTAGCAGGTGGGAAGTAGTGACAGAGTTGGATGTCATCTGCGTACAGATGACACCGCACCCCAAAACTCCAGATGATCACTCCCAGCAGTTTCATGTAAATGTTAAACAACATGGGGGACAGGATAGAACCCTGCGAGACTCCACAAGACAATGGTTGTGGGGTTGAGCAGGTGTCCCCCAACAACGCCTTCTGAGAACAATCCTCTAGGAAGGACCGGGACCACTACAAAAGAGTGCCTCCAAGGCCCATTTCTGCGAGGCATCCCATAAGGACATCGTGGTCGATGGTATCGAAGGCCACTGAGAGATCTAGCAGAACCAACAGGGACACAATCCCTCTGTGTAGCTTCCGACATAGATCATCAACTAAGGCGACCAAGGCTGTCTCGGTACCATGTCCCACCCTAAAACCAGACTGTGCCTGGTCCAGATAATCCGTGTCTTCCAAGAATACATGGAGTTGTGAGGCCACCACATGTTCCAAGATTTTGCCCAAAAAGGGTAGATTGGAAACAGGCCGATAGTTGACAAATTGAGTGGGGTCCAGTGATGGCTTTTTCAGCAGTGGATTTATCACAGCTTGTTTTAAGTTCACTGGAATGTTGCCTTCCCAAAGGGAGGCATTAACCACCACCTTCACCCATTTGGCCAATCCCCCTCTGGCCTCCTTTAGAAGCCAGGATGGACAGGGGTCTAGGATGCATGTGGTCGCCCTCATTCCTCCAAGTATCTTGTCCACATCCTCGGGTTTCACTAATTGAAATAAATCCCTCAAAATCAGACAAGCAGATGCTCGTGTTACATCATCAGAAACTGCCATTAACATGGTGTTCAGGTCAGAATGGATCAAAGCGACTTTGTCCACAAAGAACCGAGCAAATGCTTCACAGCATGCCACCGAGGTGTCAGAGTTCCCGTCCATCTGGAATGGTGAGATTTAACAGATCTCTGACAACTCAAAACAGCTCCTCCGGACTGTTCTTTGCAGACGCAACCTTGTGCTCAGTCACTGAAAGCCACAGGGACAAAGTCTATTAATTATACAATCCTATGCACTCTTAACTGAGAGTAAGACCTACTGAATAGAAACACACTGTAAAACTGAATGCTCCTCTCCATATTGATTCAGAAACAAAACCTGGAGTTTTAGCTATAGTACATTAAATATTTTTGTTAAGCTTCGAGGCATATATTGCAGAAACAAAGTAACTTCTGTTCAAACTGAAAAGTATAGTATAGTACAATCCCTGTATCCACAAGGGATACATTCCTGAACTTCACATAAACCACAAATAATAAAAAAACTATCTTAGAATGAAGGTCATGTGGCCCAAGAATACCACAGAGTTGTGTTAGAAGACCTAGAAAATGTCGAGAGAGAGAATAAAGTTTTTTGGATGTGGATAAATGAAACCACAGATAGGTCCTGTGAATTCAGGGGCTGTACTGCATATTATTCAGAATACCAAAATGCTGCTTTCATTCAATTAATTTTGCAACATCCTCTTGCTGCAATCTGAAATGTTTCATATACAGAAGTAAATTCTATTAAATTAGTCTTACTCCCAGGTTATTGAATACGGGACTCAAAGGATGTTCACTTTTAATACTATTAACACTTTGTGTTGTTGCATTATTGGTAACAAGGGTGTTTAATTGTTCACATCAAGTATTGTCAAGCCACTGAAGGAATCAGAATATATTACCATGCTAGTAATATTTTCTTTATGTTATTTTCTTAATAAATCTACTTTTAACCTTTGTATGTAGGGATGTGCAGTAGAGTCATATGCATGTTTACTCCAGAGGAAGCCCCATGAGATGAGTTTCCTCCCAGGAAAGTATGTATAAAGCTGCAACAAAAATGTTTTGACTTACCTATTTTCGCAAGAGAGGCCAAGAGAATCCAAAGGGTGACTTCGTAGGGTATTTGCACATATTCATAATCCACTGTGAAAACATGCAACCTCTCATCTCTCCCTGATTCGGTAGCATCAAATGGGTCAGCTTTACCTGAAGAACTAGCATTCCTGGGTGGCAATTTCACATAGCTGGCAGCAAAACAATCTTCCAAGGTTGATAGAAAGAGTAATAGCCAGAGAAAATTCATACACTGGAGGCTCCGGCTGCCCATGCTGAAGAAGAAAACTTCTCTGTATTCTCTAAAACAGATATTTTTCACAAAAATGCCTTTTTGAATTTTCTTGTTCCTACGTTTACGAACATGGATTGCCGAAGGAACATAATTAGTTTGTATCCAGCTGGTTTCATTGTGCCAAAGTGCTTTTCTTCATTAACAGCCGATTTGAAGTCAAGCTTGACTTGGAGAAAAAGGGTCCTGCAATTCTGCAATTTATTGCTGCCCCTGGCATGGATTGCAATGGTAGCCTCTTACAAAATACGGTTTTGTGCCCAATATGACTGTTTCTAAGCTAAGTAACAATACTATGAACTACTAAAAATCTGAATACAGAGGCTGCTCTGCAGGTTTCTCTCCCGCTGTTACTCACCCCAGTTTATCTAAGCTTAATCATTTCTGACTGTGTAGAAAATGGATAGTTCTCATTTACAAATACATTGAATATGTTAGAGACATCTAGTGGATACAAATGAGAAAAACACTAGAAAGCACGGGATATACTTGGGAGTATCAAACATCTAAACTCTTGGTGACCTTTCTTATAAACTCAAAAGGTGTGAAACTAGTCAAACTAGAAAATACTTTAACTTCTAAATACTATGACTGAAAAAGAAACATCACTTATGTGAATTGTGTCCCCCACTTATTTGTTGTTTTATTACCATAAAGATACTTGTAATTTATCCTGTGTATAATATACCCCAGAAGCCACAGCATGTTGTATTCATCTGAGTATTGGAAGAGACTCTGGGGACCTCATCACACAATGGAAACTCAGTGTCCTAGGTCGCTTTTGTCCCAGTTAACCCACGGAGCCCCATGCCATCCATCACGTGACATAGCCTCCCTTTCAGTGGGGCTCCATGAGTCAACTGGAGTGGTAACACCATAGGACGGTACGCCACCAATACGGGAGCCTCCCCGTATTCCATATGGAATAATGGGGCAAGTGTGGTGGGGGGGGGGAGCTGCATGGTGAAGCTTTTCCACATGTGATGGGGAAGCTTCAGCTGGTGGCGAGATGGGGCACGGGGGACCGTGATTGCCCCACTGCCCCTCATTTTGTGATGGATGCTGGTGAATCAGAACACTGAACCTCATCAATGTGATGAGATCCTGGGAAACCAATGTTCAACTCTACACTCAGTAAATGGAAACCCACTGGGTGTTCTTGGAAAGTCACACTTTCAGCCTCAAAGGAAGGCAGTGGCATATTTCCTCTGGAAAAAACATTGCCAAGAAACCACCATAAGGTTGCTATAAATCACAGTAGACATGGGGGCACATAACAGGAACAAATAAAACCAAAGAGATTATTATGTGGATAGAATCAAGTGCATTCCCTTCAAAGACAGAGATCCAAAAAACACAAGGTAGGATAAAAGCAAAATAAATGTAGATTTTATTTTTAAAATAAATATCCTATAATAGCACAACTATGATATGACATGAATATATTGAATATTCAGTAAAAACAATTGTTACTGTTTCAAACAATTGAAGGCACATGATTGAAATATATAAAAGTTCAAAACACAACCTCACAAAACAATACAAAACACACAAAACAATACAAAACTACTTCTCCAACAACAACAAATATAAGAATAATCAATTTGCATAAGGCCAGTATATATATAAACACCGCTTATATATATACTAACTGCTTTTCACAGTACAAAATACTTGTAATATTTCAATAAGAATTTATATTACTATTGATACATGAAAGATAATCAAACTTTAACCTGCAAAGTTTCTCTGTGCTGAGCAAAAGTTGATAAAAGTATGCATTGGTATTGTTTGACCCAGGATCCCTAACCAACACAGCCTACCACAACTGTCCATGTTGTTTGGGCAGGGATTCTGGATTTTACAATCAAAACAATAACCTTTGAAACCATGATACTGATTTTCACCATTCACTCAGTCTAGTGTTGACTATTAAAACTGGCAATGCCTCCTGAATTCTTTAGGAGAAAGCATTTCTACATCCATTGTCCCATAGCCTTCCTGGCCTTAGCTCTTATGGTATGTTTAACTGGCATGCAATACCACAGTTTTTTCGAGAATAGCTTATTAGAAGTAGAAGAAGTAGATGCTTCCCAAGTAATCCTGGGCAAAATCTTGAGAACTTTCTTCACTTTCTGAGGTAATAATTGTGGCTCCTGGAAAGGCTTGAACTGAATTAGGATGAGTTTGATGGTCTTATCATCCAGCACAGTGTTAACCGCTGCTTCAAGTTCAAAGAGGGACTCTGTATTTTTGAAATAGCTGGGACTCAGGATCATTATAGCCCGCCTACTCCTTCGGAGAGCATTTACAATGTCATCAGTGTATGCTGGAAAAAAAGAAATCAATGCTATTGACATGTCTAAACCATTCTAAGAATTTGTAAACCAAGTTTTAATTCTAAAATGATGTACATAATATTTTGTCAGAGACATAGCCATGTCAGTCTGAAATATGTCAAAGGGATTTTGTAGTACCTTAGGACCTCATCCCATGAGTAGGGGAAAGTGGAGGGAACCACCTTACTTAATTCCCTATCATCAAATGAAGTTCAGGGAGAGCTGTGGTTCTAATTCAGGGGGTGCTGTGGGTGGGATTGGGGGGGATATGAGTTTTAAAGGCCATTTTAGTGTATTTACCAATTTTCAAATTTGTTTTACCATACTGTTACGATTTAATTACTTTTTAACTTTTGTATTGTACCTTTTAAACTTGTCTAGTATAGAGTTTTGACAAAAATGTAACCTCACAGGGAGAAAGGCAGAGTATAAATAAAGAAAATAATAATAATAATAATAATAACAATAATAGACATCCGTTTTTTGGGATTGTCAGCCATGCCATGTCCTTTCCCCACCTTTCCCTGTCTTTCACCATTACGGTATCAGGTAGCACACACCTTCTGAAAATGCATTCTGGCCATCATTTCCATGCGCTTCAGAAATGTATTCTCACAGAGTCCCACCAGAAGTGCCGTTTCCAAAGCACATGGAAATGGAGCCCAGACTGTGTCAGATGAGACTAACTAAGGGTCCTTCTCTACTGACAATATAATAAAGTCCAAAGCCTACTTGAGGAAATGTTGGCCACAAAAAGTACAATACCAATACTCGCTGCAAAGCACATCTGAATTCTGTCAACAAATGTGCTGTTGCAGATGCCAATGTGTGCCAGCTCCAGAATTCAGCAGAGCATTGTAGAGCAATGCTCTGCTGAAGCGCGTTATAGAATCCAAAAGGGTGACTGCCGAAAAGAACCCCAATGGCATGACTGGGCAGCACAGGACTAACTGAATCCCTGGGAGAGGTGATTGATTATCTTTATTCCTAACAGTCACTTTCTTTTTTTCACCACCTATATCAGCAGGCAATAGACAGAGAAAAAAATCTTCGTAATGGTTTTGAGACCAGGTTGTAGTTCATGTTGACCTGAAATTATTTGTATCACTTGAGTGTTTGGTTTTAGGGAAAGTCTGTGTTGCTATATTGATTACTTATCCTATAGTAATTTTTTCTATCAACAAATGGTTAAATTTTTTTACAGGAATTATTATTCAATTAGTTAAAGCATTACCTCCTCCTGGAAGAATGTTCCTTTCCTTAAGACACAGTGTATAGCCATATTCATTTTCTAAAATCTGAGGAAGAAACTCCAAGGCAAACTGTTCCTCATTGCACAGTGCTTTATCTACCAGAGAAGAATCTGGCTTTGCATAGGATACAAATGCATCATATTCCTTGCAATCTAAAAATAAATAAATAAATAAATAAATTTGTTACTTGCCTCGCCTATGACTCGAGGTGTGGTTGAACATGGTTAAAGTACACAGATAAAATATAATACTATATGTGTGTGTGTGTGTGTGTGTGTGTGTGTATACACACACACACACATATATATATACACATACACACACACACAGTTTAACCTGTTGCCCCCAGAGGTGCAACAGGTTAAACTGCTGAGCTGCTGAACTTGCTAACTGAAAGGTCTGCAGTTCGAATCCGGGGAGTGGGGTGAGCTCCCATTGTTAACCCCAGCTTCTGCCAACTTAGCAGTTCAAAAACATGCAAATGTTAAGTAGATCAATAGGTACCGCTCTGGTGGGAAGGTAACAGCACTCCATGCAGTCATGCTGGCCACATGATCTTGGAGGTTTCTATGGACAATGCCGGCTCTTTGGTTTAGAAAAGGAGATGAGCACCATCCCCCAGAATTGGACACGGCTAGACTTAATGTCAAAAGGAAACTTTTACCTCTTAAAATAATAGTAATAATAACTTTATTCTTCTATCCCACAACCACCCCCCTGAACAAAGACTGATTTTTTTTCATAAGCAATACAATAGAGAAGAAAACATTCTTTAAATAAAAAGGAACAAAAAGGGAGGAAGAGTAGAAGTATTATTTAAGACACTTGTACTATAAAGTGTCTTGCACTTTGTCAAACAAATCAAACTTTTCCTTATTGACAATAGTTGCTTTAAAATTTCTGGAATACAACACTTTTTATTTGCACAACACAGGTAAAGCATTTCCTAGCATCAGGCATGTAGCCGGGGGGGGGGGGGGGCTTGAGGGGCTTCAGCCCCCCCCCCCCCCAAAAAAATTCTCATGGTGGTTCGTGAAAAGGCCTTACTGGTGCATTATTTAAACTGTTATGTTTATTCATATCATGATCTGATCACCATGCTCAATATATCCCATATGCATGGGGTATTGGGGTAATGATACAAAAGGTTTGCTAGGCTAGACCCTCTTTCACTCAGACTCAGCCCCCCCCCCGAAACTCAGCCCCCCCGAAACCCCCCCTGAAAAAAATCAGCCCCCCCCCCCCAAAATGAAATCCTGGCTACGGGCCTGTCTAGCATTATTATCTTTTTAGAAAAATAGTCTCATATCTTTAGTCATGCCTAGTTGAATAGTCTAAGAGTGCCAGATCCTGACTGATCTTGGAATCTAAGCAGGGTCAGCCCTACTTAGTACTTGAATGGAAGACCACCAATGAATACCAGATGCTATATGCTGCCTTTCAGAGGAAGGTACAGGCAAAACCAGCTGTAAGGAGCCTTACCCAAGAAAAACCTATGAAAATCCATGAGGTTGCCATAGCTTGACTGGAAGACACATACACAGAGACATACAGAGCAGTTAGTTATGACTAAGTAAAAAAAAAATAAAGCAATGATTAAGTTACACATTTAATGAAAGCTGTAGTTCAAACATGCTTTTCCACTATTGCAAAAATAGGAGTGTATTTTCAAGGATACCTGAGGACTAAGTGAAAAAGTTCCAAATGAAAATTACAGAATAGCTCTGCATATTACCTATGCCTCCTCCCTCCCACCCCTGCAACAGCATAACAAATCAAAAAGATAGTTTAAGTTGAATAATTGCAACTGATCCACAGTGCAGAACATGTAAATAAAGAGTTACAGTTAAGGTAGTTAATTAGGGTGTAATGAAGCATGTTGACTGGATTTTTTTCAAGCTTAATGACATTTCCCTATCAATTCTAGCCCCCTCCCTCTTCTAGAAAGTAATTCCACCTCCCTCGCAGGGGGAGTAAGAGAAAGGCTGGGTATAAATAGGATAAATAAATAAATAAATAAATACAAAGTCATATAAAATATGCATACTAAGTTATTCATTTCCAGCATCATAATGAATAATGGCAATGAGTATTTTAATAGTATAACAGAGAGCAGGACTAACTACATCTGACAAATAAGATTGGTCTTCTATAGCCACAGATTCTGCATCCACAAATTTAACCACCCACAGCTTGAAAATATTGCATCAGCCTTTGCAATAAGGAGATACGTGGTTTCAGAATTCCATTGGTTTCTAATATGTGATCCAAAATTAATTGTTCTTCATTTTAACAGCAGAGGATGCTGCAGGACAAGAGATCTAATCCAAGTGAGCAGGAAGTAAACTATTTCCACATGTCAACCAGTTCTGACGGAGTGGTTACAAATATGGAAATAAAGGCATTTGAAAAATTTATCAATACAGGTTAAAGAAAATTACCATAAGTTAATATGGAAATTGTATTTAAGACCAATAAGAATTACAAATATAAATAAAAACTATTTTAAAAAATTCTGGAGAACATGCCGAGAATTAAGAACATATATACATATGTGGTGGCAATGTAAATATGTAAGTAATTCGGTGGGGGGGGGGGTATTTAGAGAAAAAGAGGATATAATGAACATTAAATAGAAAGAAGCCCTAGTATAGCTTTAATATCATTATATAATAATAAACAACTGAAAAAAGAGGATAAAGATGTGATAACAAACTTATTGACAATAGCAAGACTGATTATAGCAAGGAATTGGAAAAGAGAAATAAATATACAAAAGAGGAATTGTTTAAGGAAGAAGGGAAATTGGCAATAAATAATAAGCTGACATGTAAATTAAAAGTTAATATGGATATGGAAACAAAGTGCTTTTGATGATGTATGGAGAACATTTATTGAAAAGGGATTCAAAAAGAAAGACAGAAAGTTACCTCCACAAGAAGAATTGAAATTTTGGACAGATGATATATAAAAGATGTGGCTCGGGGGGGGGGGGGGGGGGAGGGCACAGTGGTGAAGGATAGATAATATATATACACATAAAAATAACAGTAGATGCCAAAGGTTAAAGCATGGTAGATTTATTGAATATTACTGTCTGCTGTAAAAGAAACAATCTAAAACAAATATATTGAATTATAATAAAATAAATAAAAATGTATTTTTTAATCTGACATAGAAATTATTTCCTGATGTTTAAGGTTATTATGATAGAAATGTATGTATTTTTACGTTCAGCCACAAATCCCAAAATCTGTCCAGGGATTAATTTGGAGATATGTAATATTATATCATTATAGGTTGTATGCCTTATGATGAGAAACCATACCACTTTACATGAGGTAATATCTGCTATTTCACGTAAGGCTGGGGCAATTCTTCCAACCTGGGGGCCTAATCCAGAGAGTCTTATGGACAAGGGCAGGGGTGTAACCACAGCCAAAACAAGGGCTCTGCTTTCCCCAAACAAATGAGCTCCCAAGTGAAATCTTCTCAGATAGGTGCGGAGGGATAAAAGCTCTTGCTGCCAGTAACTAAGTCTAGCAGAGATATTCTGTCCTTTCAATGATGCTGAGAAAAGGAAGTGGACATGGTCATGTCAGGAAATTCAGTGAGCCACATTTTGATTTGAGGAGGGCTGGATTTGTCTCTAAGGTCTGAGGTTCCATAGTCCTAGTTTCAAGTGTTACTAATGCATGTTGTTAACTTCATCAGTATGCTAAAAATGCAATCTAATACATATGTTACTCTAAAGCAAGTTCAGTGCCACTTATATCTCAGTAGACGGGTATAGAATTGCAGCATTAAGGCTCTCAAATCCTTTTTGACATCATCCCTTTTGCACATATTCTGGACCAAGGATGAATTAGCTTTCTACCATTCTAGGAAACAATTAGATGGTATTTTGATGCACATCAACGTTTAAAAATATTTGAATTTGATTTTCTGTTTGTGGCTTGACATGGAAATGTCAACTTCAAAATCTTGTTTTAGGTGGCCTTCAGCAAGTTTCTTAGCCTGGTATTCACACTTTAAGCAGGATAGCAGAATGAATACATTTAAAATATGTTCTAACAATTCTTCAGTGTCAGTTTTCTTAAGAATTTTCTATTTCTGATCCAATTTTATTTCCTCAATTCATTTTTATCTCCACCCAAACTCTGATTGCTGCCTGTTCAGGACTAAGCTGATCTTGCTAAACAGCCCTTGTGTGCAAAATAGCAATGCTGGAGGCAGATACAGCAGTGAAGAAAATATTCAGCAGGTTAGGAATTTGTTTTCCAAAGGCCCAAATACCTGAAAGACACCAAATCCTTACTGATCTTACAAGATAAACAGGGTCATCCATAGTTACTTCTTAAATGGGAGACTGCAAGGGAATACCAGAACTGTACGCTGTATTTCAGAGGACTGAACTGGCAAAACCACCTATGAGGATTCCTTGCCCAAGGAAATACTGCGGAATTCATGGGGCCACTATTAGTCATTAGGGGGTTTGAAATGCACATGCATACAAACCATACCTAGAAGACCAAAGATAGTCTCTAATCTAAAAGTTGCATAGAAAACAGCATTTTTGATGAAAGGAACAGAATTTCTGCAGAAATATTCTTGGCAGAAAAAGTTTTCTGTGAAATGTGCAAATTTTGCACAGATTACGTCCTGAACTGTGAAGATTCCTGATAGTTCAGCATTCCCCTCATCAGTTTTCCCTACATTTGAGAAATATTTTCCAGATTAGTGCAGAGTAAGACACTTTGGAGTTGTCCTGATGCAGCCTGGTAGTGTCCCCAGAGCCCTTTGGTGTCTTCACAGCTAGTTGAGCTGGAAGTGCATTGAAGCCACCACCGCCATTGCAACCATATCAAAAGCCACAAGCAGCAACCAGTAAAAGGCTTGATGGCAACAATACATTTGCTGGTCACATGGATGAGTGCCCTGGTAGGACCTCATCAATAACAATGTTGCAGGCAAGCCTCTGGCAGGGAGCTGATTGTGGCCAGTGACACAATCATGGGTCCCCTGGAGTAGTACACAGTGGATCCAGGCAAAACTTTGCGATCACTCTGGAGATGTCTGGTAATTCTGGTTTAAACCTCATTTGTCCTTGAGCCGAATTAACAGCTTGATCCAGTGCTTCTCCCACTAATCTAACTGTGCATTGTGCAGACCCACCACAGCAGCTGAGACTTGAGTCCACATTATTTGGCCTGTGTAGACATGGCTTAAGTCTTCTGTACAGAAGTGCTTTATGGGGTATACTGTCTTTTAGTCCTCCAAGTAGAAGAGGGATGGGCATCATGCTGCCCTCCAGATTCTATTGGACTGCAACGTCCAATGTTTTCTACCATTGGCTATACTGATGATGACACTTGGATTTACAGTGCAACAGTATTGGCAGGGCTGCATGCTTCACATTCCTGCTGTAGAGGGTTAGCTAGCCTGATGTGGTGACTACATGTGTTCAAAAGACCATGCTTCAAATTCCTATTCCATTATCAGTCTTATGGTTTGACCTTGACCATTCACTGAAAAAAGGGGAAGGGGGAATATAGCAGCGCTGTTCAAACTAATTGAACAATTTTAGCACAGTATTTTGTGTATATTAATCAATTTCTTCAGATTACAAAACAACATAATATTTATTTATTTATTTATTACCCGCCTCTCCTTGTGACGCGAGGTGGGTTACAACATAGTTCATAAAGCTAGGTAAAACAAAGTAAAGGTAGTCCCCTGACATTAAGTCCAGTCATGTCTGACTCTGGGGTGTGGTGCTCATCTCCATTTCTAAGCCGAAGAGCCAGTGTTGTCCATAGACACTTCCAAGGTCATGTGGCTGGCATGACTGCATGGAGCGCCGTTACCTTCCCGCCGGAGCGGTACCTATTGATCTACTCACATTTGCATGTTTTCGAACTGCTAGGTTGGCAGAAGCTAGGGCTGACAGTGGAAGCTCACGCCGCTCCCCGGAATCGAACCTGCGACCTTTTGATCAACAAGCTCAGCAGCTCAGTGCTTTAACCCACTGCGCCACCGGGGGCTCCACAGGTAAAACAAAGCATTGTTATAATATGGTGCTTTGATAGGTGTTCATTTAAAAAAAACTCAGAATGAAACAGTAATGAGAGGGAGACAAAATGTAACAGTATACATTAATATGCAAAATGTGAGCCTGGGCATAATCTTCAAGCAATTGTATGTTCTCACACATCTCATGGTGTTGTTGTAAGGATAAAATGCCACTATGAGGTCCTTGGTATCTAGCTCCATGCATGCATGCATGCATGTATCCATCCATCCAGCCATCCTTAAAGAAACTGCCCAACATAACAACAATTATAACTGAAGCATTCTTACCCCCTATGGTTTCATCTTTGGCCAGGTAATACCGATAAAGAAGCACTAGATCAATCCAGCGCCAGTAAGCCAGTGTACTTCCCAAAATGATTCCAAAAAGTGTTGTGATGGTACAGCACAAAGCCAGAAGAAAATAGATACCTAAAAAGGAGAAAGCATTGCTATTTGAGTAAATGCAATATTGATGACAAGCTAAAAGATGGAAATAAATTGGTCTTAAAATATTTGGGCAAGACTCTGCTCATTGGTGACTTAAATAGCAATATTAACTGCTCAAATTTGAACACATACTGGTCGTGATGCCAAGTCATTAGGCATTTGTTTTATTTTCAGAGCATATATGTATGAACAGTTCCAAGAAGATTTCATTCATATATAACCAGAGGCTGGAAATGTCACTTTTTAATCAAACTTCCAGAATCTCCTAAGAAGAATGGACAGTGGTTTTAATCATTGGAGGTTTAAGGGGATGTAGACCAAAAGGTAACTTCTGGACATCTTGGGGCTGTGGTAGCACAGCAAGGAAAAATGGAACGAGAGCACCTCCTCATGGCCTGAGTTGAACATCGCCTCCAGATGCCAGAGATGGAAAGGGAAACCTTTGCCTTTGTTTGTGTATTGCATGTCATTGTTCACTGTATAAAAGGCATTGAATGTTTGCCTGTATATCTGTATACTGTCATCCACTCTAAGTCCCCTCGAGGAGATAGAGCGAAATATAAATAAAGTATATTATTATTATTATCTTGTAATTTGAACTTGTTCAACTGTAGGGAAAGGAGAACCATTTTGATAAAAAGAGCAAAGCAAACTTTATTGCCTAAAAGAGTAAAGAAAGGCTATAAGAACATAAGTTTTCTATTTATCTGCTGCATGACTCAAAAATAGCAGATGTATTCTATTCTACTGGTACAGTTAGTAAAGCCAAGAGACAAAAGCCTGAAGTGAATGCATAGCCTAGAAAAGTTACTTATTGGACAACAACTCCCAGAATCCCCAGTCAACACAGTGGCCACACTGACTGGAATGTTGTAGAAACTGTAATCCAGGGGTCCTCAAACTTTTTAAGCAGAGGGTCAGGTCACAGTCCCTCAAACAGTTGGAGGGCTGGATTATAATTTGAAAAAAATAACACAATTTGAATTCCTATGTACACTGCACATATTTTATTTGTAGTGCAAAAAAGCACACTTTAAAACAATACAATAATTAAAATGAGGAACAATTTTAACAAATATAAACTTATTAGTATTTCAATGGCAAGCGCGGGCCTGCTTTTGGCTAATGAGATAGGATTGTTGTTGTTGTTGTGTGCTTTCAAGTAGTTTCTGACTTAGCTTGACCCTGAGTGAGGGCCATATCCATAGTTTGAGGACTCCTGCTGTAATCCAAAAAGAAATGTTTCTAAGCACTAGCAGTGATCCATTTGTTCACCTGACATGAGGTCTGAATGCTTTTAACAAAGGTTTAAATAAATGCACAGATGACCAATATATTTATAGCTGTTTGCCATTATAATTGCAATATATTGAACTTCCATTCTTTGAGGCACTGTTTCTTGATTACGAGACCCTAGAGAACAAATAAACAACAGGAAAGGTCTGCTGTCTCTATGCTTTTTCTGGAGACCCCTTAAGTATTTACTTCCAGATAGACCTTTCTCCGATCCATCTTACAAGTAGTGCTAGAACTAGCAAATGTGTCTTGTAGTATTAAAGTACTTTTAATTTTTTGTCATTTTTGCTATTTAAAGAACATCTCTGACAATGGTGGATAACTAATATAAGTTATCTTAAGTTGTGTGCAGGATATCAATTACACATACACAATTACCTCTTTCAGTTTTTCTCTCAAGCCTGAACATGCCAGTGGAGTAGCCAATGGAGTTTTGAGCCAAGCAAATGAAATGGCTCCTTAAATCTTCTTCCTTTATTTCCATCAGGGTGAAAACATTATTAAAGATTTGGCCTTCTAGTCCCTTTGGATGAACCCTAAAGAAAATAATATTTCCATAACACACTAGTTAGAATCAATGTTCATAGATTTACATTGCCACTGGATGCTAGTTGACAATGATATTTTTATATCATGGCTGGTCTAATTTTCTCTCTGACAATGACTCAAAGTGCAGAACACGGACATTTTCCATAGACAGCCAATGAGAAGGCACTTCCCCTCAACACATGGGTGGCTGAGATAGTGATGGTTCAATGTATAAAAACCATTGTTTCATGCACATTTTTTTTTTACTTTAGCCCTTCAAGTATGAAGGAATCACACTTCTAGAATCTGTCACATAGCATCCTGCTATGTTTCCAGCCAAAATTATACCTATGATGCATCTCCACTACGGAATTAATGCTGTTTGATAACAATTTAGCTGCTGCACTTAAGTGCTACAAAATCATGCAATTTCTCTAGTAACTCCTGACACGGAAAAAATTGGAAGTTGTAGTTTTACAGTTCTTTAGCCTTCTCTGCTGGCACCTTGCCAAACTACAACTCCCAGGATTTTATAGTATTAGGCCAAGCCATTTAAAGTGGTGTCAAGCTGTATTAATTCTACAGTGTAGATGCAACCCTACTATCCTTGTACAGTTGTGTACTTATTCCTCTGTGCAGTAATATAAAACAAAGCCAATCAGAAGGTAATAATTTACCAATGGTGAAAAATTTCCAAAACTAAGGAGATTGCTCTTGAAAACATAGGGAAATGACATATAAATGAAGAAGACTACTTCTGATTCCAGCAACCCTTGTTTTTTCCTGGCTTATGTATCACATAAAACATTACATAAAATGCTGCTCTGAATCTACAATTCTCTCTTTCACTGAAATTATATATTTTAAAAAATAACGTTTTGCTATATTCAATTTGGAGATTATTTACCTTTTTTTAGACGCGAATACCTTATTTTCACTAGTTTCTATGTACCACTGTATTGAAGATGAGGCATTCATTTCAAATCCAAACTTGGCTTTGCATTCAAGCTCAACATATTGTCCTGAGCAAAAGAAAAAGAAAAAACAAATAAGGACATGTAAAATTTAGCATATTGAACATAGAAATGTTCCAGACCAGAATGAAAATGCTTGCATTATTCTTTAATTAAAAGTAAAGGTTTTTCCCTGACATTAAGTCCAGTCATGTACGACTCTGGGGGTTGGTGTTCATCTCCATTTCTAAGCCTAAGAGCTGGCATTGCCCATAGACGCCTCCAAGGTCATGTGGCCAGCATAACTGCATGGAGCACCGTTACCTTCCTACCGAAGCGGTACCTATTTATCTACTCACATTTGCATGTTTTCAAACTGCTAGGTTAACAGAAGCTGGGACTAACAGCAGGAGCTCACCCCATCTTCAGATTTGAACCTGTGACCTTCTGATTAGCAAGTTCAGGAGCTCAGTGGTTTAAGCCACTGTGCCAATGGGAGCTCCATATATTATTTAATTACAAGCATTAAAACAAAAAGAACATCTGAGCACATAAATCAAAGTCTTTGGAAAACATTGTTCTCTTGATTGGAATTCAAGTTTTCTTGATTTTTCAATGTAACCAACTTACCAAGTTCTACTTCCAGGATTGTCACACCGCTGGGATACAAAACTGTAGGAGGATTCAGAGTGTCTTTCGCTACAGTATGAAAAGTGGGAGGTCACAAGCATGCAGTCCATCAGGCACTTCTTAACATAAACTATAGTAATTTTTCTTAAGAACTTCGATCAACAGGTGAAGATAGAAGTTTATAGTCCAATTCTATGTAATCAGGAACCCTAGAACATCAGCAAGTAGGTACTAATAGCAGAGAAAATGAGAGAGGGGGCTGTGTAGACTTGAGCATGCTCCCTTTGAGCAGAACTGGTGATGGAGGTAGGACCCACACACTTGTCTTTATGTGTTCATTCAAAATACTTTGTAAATGTGTGAACAGCGTATATCAAGTCCAAGAAAATTATTTAATGGAGTCTTAAGTAACTAGAGTACTATGGAATGATGGATGAAAGCAACTCAGTCAAATACTATTTGAATACATTTGAATGTTTAATAGTATTGAGAGCTGAATAGATTCACTACTGAGGTAGGAACAGATTTTCCTAATATGTTGTCTTGCCTGTATCTATTCTTTTCTAATGTTCATTGTCCTAAGTGCTTTTAATTCTATTAATACTTTAATTGTATTTTTTGTCTTTTTGTGTTATATGAACATGTAGTAGTATCTGTTTTAACTTTTGTAAATCATCTTAAATTCTGGACTGAAAAAAGGAGGAGATTATGGGGATAGAGGATGGCAAAACTGTGGCCCATTTTTCTGACAATTTAATCCCACATCAGTCTTCCAAGACTCCACCTTAACCCTCCAATTTTAGTTTATTTTTTAATCTCAAATCCCTTAGTTTCCCTCAATTTCTGTTCCAAATGGATGCAGTATCAATTCAGGGCACAAGTTGGAAAGAGACGCATAGACGGTTGTTTAGCACATTTGGGAAACCAGCATATTTCATCACACTAGAGAAAAAATCCACTTAAAATCTGGTTTCTGCCTCCTGTAGAATTCTGGGGTTTAAAGTTTAGTGAGGCTGTTAAAGAAACCTCCCTAAACTACAAACCCCAGAATTTTGTAGGAGGCAGAAACCAGATCTTAAGTGGGTTTTTTCTCTATTGTGATGAGGCCCTATAGAATCATAGAATCATAGAATTGGAAGAGACCTCATGGGCCATCTAGTCCAACCCCCTGCTAAGAAGCAGGAAAATCGCATTCAAAGTGATTTTTGCCAGTCTCTAGGCAAATTGTTCCCCAGTCCCAAAGCAAATGCCTGCAGCCTATCTTGTACATCTATACCAGAATATAATGAATTGCTACAATGGAGGCATACTACTTACCGATAATAATGACATCAACTATTGTTCTCACTTGCCACTGAACATTGTTATCAACCAGTGTGTAATCACACACGTAAGTACCATTATCTTTGTCATAGACTGTAGGTAATATCAGTTTATCTTCCTTTAACTCTAGGCCAGGTCTTCTGATCTTATCATGTTTTATTTTTCTTCCATTCTAAAGGGATAAAAAGAAGACAAACCATCCCACACAACATTAGATTGTTAGGCAGCACTTGGCAACTAGCAAAGGATGAATTGAAGTATGTGATGTATCCTGTACCAGGGAGGATCTACCTTTGCCTGAATTCCCAGTTACCTACTCATTTGCCCCAGTTGCTAATTTCTGAAGTGGCTTAGATAAAATGGAGAAAAGATACATACTTTCTCCCTGGTGCTGGCATAGTCGTGCAATTTTCTTTTTGATCTCTCTCCAGGCCTGAGTGAGGTGCAACATCCATGCTTCTCTGAAGCCCCCTTTGAAATGTTCATGTTCACTCAATTTATTACAATAATTGTTAGAGATTGGAAAGGTTACTGTCTGGACAAAAAGTCCCAGAACCCCCTGCCCAATTAACTTTTCTACTCTCTATTCAAGAGTACATAATTCATCAGCAAAAAAAATATCACCAAAAACCTATAGTGCCCTATTCCCTACACTAAGCAAGCAGGTGATTTTGGGAAGCCTACAAAACATTAAAGTGATAGGTTTCCTCCCAGTGTTGTTTTCCAACTACTTGTATTCAGATGTATATAGACTCTGATTCACAAAACAGTACGCCTTTCACTTATGCAGTGGTTGAGTACACAGGCATTGCTGTGCATTGCTGTACAGCAATGCACTAAATCAGTGGGACCACCAATTCCAAACACACACCACCAACCAATAATATGCCAACTGTTCCCAGCAATAAGGCCTCAGGAAGTTCGATTTAAACGAAGATACAACTTCAGGAAGGCAGATTGGACTAAATTCTCAGACATGTTAGATGACATGATCACATCGGTCGCGCCAATCCCTGAGGAATATGAGCATTTTATTGAAATAGTGAAAACCTGCTCACGGGCCTCTATACTGAGAGGATGCAGAACCAACTACCTTCAGGGCATTACTCCTGAAACAGCTGCCTTGTTGGAAAACTATTACAGGCTCCACAACGAAGACCCATTTGGTGAACAGACTCTTCAGGCAGCGCAGAGCATTGTGTCCTCCATCTCTGAAGCCAAGAAAGAACAGTGGATCAAGCTGATCACAGAGGTCGACATGGGCAGGAGCAGCCAGAAGGCGTGGAGGTTGCTAAGACAGTTGAGCAATGACCCCTCACAAACTAATACCCATGCCAACATAAAAGCAGATCAGATAGCACACCAACTCTTGAAGAACGGGAAACCCAATCTTGCCACCAAAGTAGGAAAGAAACCAAGAAGCCAGACAACAAGAGATTGAGAACAACAACCGTCATGAACCCTTTACATCTACTGAATTGGACATGGCTCTCAATAAATGTAAGAATGGCAAAGCAGCTGGCTTGGATGATCTACGGATGGAACAAATCAAGAACTTTGGCCCAAAAGCAAAGTGCTGGCTACTGGAGCTGATGAACAACTGCACTGCATCCTGTCAGATCCCCAAAATCTGGAGGAAAGCAAGAGTCATTGCCATCTTGAAGCCAGGCAAAGACCGTAATGATCCAAAAAGTTACAGACCAATCTCCCTGCTGTGCCACCTCTACAAAGTTCTGGAGAGACTTATTCTGCATAGAATTATGGAAAAAATAGACCCATGTCTGATTCCACAGCAAGCTGGCTTCAGGAAAGGCAAAAGCTACACATCGCAAGTGCTGAACCTGACTCAGCACATAGAAGATGGCTTTGAAAAGCAGCAGATCACAGGAGCTGTCTTCATAGACCTGTCAGCGGCTTATGATACTGTGAACCACCGCCTCCTCCTGAGAAAAATGTATAATATCACAAAGGACTACCACCTCACCCGCCTCACCCACCTCATAGGAAACCTGCTACAAAACAGGAGCTTTTTTGTTGAGTTCCAGGGCCAGAGAAGCAGATGGCGGAAACAGAAGAACGGCCTGCCTCAGGGGAGCGTGCTCGCTCCATCCATGTTCAACATCTACACAAATGACCAGCCACTGCCAGAAGGGACAGAGAGTTTCATCTATCCTGATGATCGTGCCATTACCGCTCAAGCAGGGAGCTTTGAGATGGTTGAAAAGAAGCTCTCCGAAGATCTAGGTGCTCTTACTGCCTATTACAGAGGAAACCAGCTGATCCCTAATCCATCTAAAACACAGACATGTGCCTTTCACCTTAAGAACAGACAAGCATCCTGAGCTCTGAGGATCTCCTGGGAAGGAATCCCACTGGAGCATTGCAGCGCACCTAAATACCTGGGAGTCACTCTGGACCATTCTCTGACCTACAAGAAGCACTGCTTGAACATCAAACAAAAAGTGGGTGCTAGAAACAATATCATACGAAAGCTGACTGGCACAACCTGTGGATCACAACCAGATACAGTGAAGATATCTGCCCTTGCGCTATGCTACTCTACTGCTGAGTATGCATGCCCAGTGTGGAACACATCTCACCACACTAAAACAGTGGATGTGGCTCTTAATGAGACATGCCGCATTATCACAGGGTGTCTGCGCCCTACACCACTGGAGAAATTACACTGCTTAGCCGGTATTGCACCACCTGACATCCGCCGGGAAGTTGCAGCCAATAGTGAAAGGACCAAGGCAGAGACATCTCCAGCTCATCCCCTGTTTGGGTCAGCACGTCAACGTCATCAGCCAGCACGTGAACGACTTAAATCAAGAAATAGTTTTCTTAGATCTACAGAGACACTCGCTGGAATACATCAGCAAGCGAGAGTTCAAAAATGGCAGGCTCAAACCCAGCACCTCAATCCGTGGGTGATACCAGATGAGAGACTCCCCCCTGGGCACACAGAAGACTGGGCGACTTGGAAGGCACTGAACAGACTGCGCTCTGGCACCACGAGATGCAGAGCCAACCTTCAGAAATGGGGCTGCAAAGTTGAATCCACGACATGCGAGTGTGGAGAAGAGCAAACCACTGACCACCTGCTGCAATGCAACCTGAGCCCTGCTACATGCACAATGGAGGACCTTCTTGCGGCAACACCAGAGGCACTCCAAGTGGCCAGATACTGGTCAAAGGACATTTAATCAGCTACCAAGTTTGCAAAATTTGTGTGTGTGTGTGTGTGGGGGGGGGGTTATCTGTTTGTTTGTTTTGTTCTGTTAGAAATGTAATACAATGTTCTGGTTGCTCCTGACACGATAAATAAATAGAGTACACAGGACCCCTACAAAAGTAGAAAACTATGAATAAAAACCTTTATTTTTATCTGAGAAAACATCTTTCTAGGGCAGTGGTTCTTAACCTGTGGGCTGCAGACCACCAGTGGGTCGCGAGGATTAAAATCTAGTCCACGAGCTTTGTTCCTCTTTATTTTATTTTATTTTATTTCCATTCCTTTCGTGCCATCTACTACTCCTTCCCTGTCGCTGACCATGGCATATGTTCAGTATCGGAAACTAGAACTGATGTGGTCTATGCAATGCAATTTTCAGCATCTCAAACAAAATCTAAACTTGACCAAAAACTTATTTGTAACCCTTTTGGTACTAATGTTGGAGAGTGGTCCTTTGTCAAAAAAGGTTTGGGAAGCACTACTCTAGGAGGACCTAGAGATTCCTAGAGAAGTGTTCTGTCCACAAATCTCTAGTCCTCCAGTGTGAGTCTATGAACAATGTCTGGCAAAAGTTGATCACAGAAAGCAAGTCTCCATACACACACACACACACAACCCAATAATACAATTCTAAATAGAAAACAGAATTATCTGACCCCAAATTGATCTTACCTTGTACCATTTAACTGATGAATGCTGAAAATTATGGTAACAATCTTTTCCTGGGCAAGAAATAGATGTTCCTTGAGAAATAAATAGATATTTCTCATTCACGCTTTTACCTGAGCAATTGACCACCTCTTTTGTTCCAACAACTATAAAAATATTGATGCATGGTGATATCTTTTCCCTGTGTAACATAAAAGGAAGTTCAGGTAAAAATACCCTGAGAAGACTCAATTCTGTGAAGGCATGAAAAATCGCTAAGACACACACAACAATATAATTTATTGTTTTAAAATACATAATGAATCTTCACCTACACATTTAAATCCATCCCATTTCAGCACTATAGCAGAGAGATCATAATGCATCATACAACATTTTAGGGAACAAGAACAAACACATTCTGAGCAATGGATGACAAATCAATATGAATACACAAAATCCAATTTAAAATAGAATCATAGAATAACAGTTGGAAGAGACGTGCCATGCAGGAAAAGCACAATCAACACATTTTAGATGATGATGATGATGATGATGATGATGACAATACTTTATTTATAACCTGCCCTCTTTCCCCAAAGGGACTCAGGGCAGTTTTCAAAGGATAACAAAAATGGCAAACATTCAGTGCCAAAAACAAATGAACAACAATCAAGATGAAACACGAAATAAAATGAACTCAATATAACAGAATGCTCTGTTGGGTTCTGTTGGGCTCCATCCTAGTGGCGTGCCAGCAGCCTCTATTTAAAAGCCTCCAAGGATCACACTCTGAGGCAGACAGTTCCACTGCTGAACATCTCTTACAATCAGGAAGTTCTTCCTAATGTTCAGGTAGAATCTCCGTTCCTACTATTTGAAGTCATTGCTCCAGGTCCTAGTCTCCAGGGCAGCAGAAAACAAGCCTGTTCCCCCTTCTTTATGAGAGCCTTTCAAATATTTAAACATCATGATAATGTCTCCTCTCAACCTTCTCTTCTTCAGGCTAAACATACTCAGCTCATACACACTCCTCATAGGGCATGGTTTCCAGATACATAAAGTCATGTATTCAAATGAAATTGCACAAAGAATGATCTGATAAAAAATAAGAAAGCAGATTGGAATGTAATCATATTTTCTGTTTTATGTTATAGCTTCAGATGATGATATAAGACGGAGAGAATGTCAGGCCCAAAGAGGTTTGGATGTAGATGCTGAGGATACAAACTCTGCATATTAACCAAAGGAGATTTGGGGGAGGGGGAGAGGCATGAAAATATTGTGTCAGAACAACAAACCTATTGATGCAGACATATGTGCCAGAATGTTGAACTTCAAGAGGATCAAACCAAAGGACATTCCCCCTAAGAGTAGGGTTGCTGGTTGCATTCTTGATGACTGTTTCATTTCCTCCATCACTTGGTTGCCAGAACCACTGCACTTGGCTTTCATAGAGATGAGAAGAGTTGAAGATCACGGTGGGGTCCTCAGATGGTAAGTCACAGGATACAACAAATTTCTGGTCACTAATAGCTTGATACCTCACATCACTGGGTTTTTGAAGACATCCTGAAAAGATGTGAAAGAGCCATACAATTTGAGAAGAAACACAGCCATTATTGTGACCTCATCAAATTTGGTTTTTTCCCCCATCCTAGCACACTGCTGACACGCAGCTGCGACGGAGTTTGGTGGAGCCCATCATATGACACAAGGCTACTTCCGCCATGGCTCTGTTGGGCTCCATCCCGCAGCGTGTCGGCAGTGGGCTAAGAGGGAGGCCCAAGGATATGGGTGACTACCTGTATCCTCATTGAAGAAACCAAAGACAGCATAGGAGAAAGCCGAGGACAGCCAGAAAATGTCGTGGGATGGCAGACCACAACTAACCACAGTATGAGACATGCTAGGTGTTGTCCCACAGTTTCCCACACTGTCCCTTGGCTTCTGGACCTCCATATGATAAGGCTCTTAGTTTGCAGTTCAGTAATATTATAACAATTTCTCCTTCACTGAGCTTATAAAGGCTCTAGTTTTCTTACCTGAGTACCAGCTGCCAAAACTGATTTAAAACAAATGACAAGGGAGCATTGGCCCTTCTGCTCTATACTATATGGCAGCAAAGGTGTTTCCCACACCTACCCAGAGAAGACAGGGACTTATGTTGGAAACTTAGTACAAGAGCATATTATCTTGTACTAAGTTTCATACCCTCCTCCATCAACTGCTAATAAATGCTGATGATAAAGAGAAGCTAAATTTACAGGCTCTTTGGAAGGGAACTATGATTATAGGAGAGAAATATTTGTATCTCCTAGGTAAGATGCCTGTACATGTACACTTTGCCACTGAAAGTCCTAAAGCAGCCCAAATTATTTGATTGGAAAACCTCTATAGGTAAAAGTCATGCTTTCATTCAAAAACTGCACCTACAAAAAGATCCGTTTTCAAACTTCTACACAGGAAAATGCTATGCTCTGTGTGAAAATTAAAACTGAGCTAACTGCATCACTACAGAAAATGAACATTTGAACTGTGTGGACAAGCAGCAGAACATGATGTCTTACCTGTAATGTTAAACTCTCTGGATTCTGCACTTTTCATTAATAGCAGAATAATCCAGTAAAATAGCATTGCTTTCTAGCATGGCATTTCTTCATTACTGAGTTCTCATTTGGCACTGAACATTCATGGTCTGTGCAATTTTTCCCAGGACAGTTTATCTACCTGTAAAACAAGTGTTAAAAAGAACAAACGGTCGACTGTTTTGGGGAATAGTTTGTACCATTCAGGACACCACAGCAAAATATTGGCATCCCTAAGATTTGTTCTCAATTAATTGTTTTTGAATTTTATTGGAAATGTTTTTAATTTATTGTCTTTGGAAATTGACACGTTAAATCAATCAATCAATCGATCCAACATGACATTTCTTCATGTCATGGTTGATGATCTTTGGGCACAATTTGCCCTATGCAGGTTTGAGACAAGTGATGAAAGCCATGCTGCTAGATCAAAAGTGTGTCTATCTAAACAGGAGTCCTTGTGATCTCCAAGAGTCCAATGCTACTGTGGGGGTGGGTTTCCCATTTGAGGATATCTGAACTCTGGTTTCATCTACCTCTAATGATACCCACTTCACCCTGAACATGCCTAATTCCCTTTGGCAGGATTTTTAAAAGGAGATAAATAAGTGATTTGACTGATACTCTAACGATTCATTAGTTACAGCCCTCCAAGATAGCCAAGTGGAGCCTAACTATTTTGCTAAATATAGTGGGGAGTTCAATACCAGTAATTCCTGGTATTTCCCCTCTGGGTGAAGGTTGATCAATGGTGACTTGCATTTTTTAAGCAACATCTCCATCATCATGCAGAAGGACACCAAGGCCCCTTACACACAGCTGAATAAAATCTCACATTATCTGCTTTAAACTGGGATATATGGCAGTGTGGACTCAGATATTCCAGTATAAAGCAGATATTATGGGTTATTCTGATGTTATATTCTGGGTTATATGGCTGTGTGGAAGGACCCCCAGTTTCTCTGGGACAGAGTTTAAAAAACCCTGCTGTAGAACAAATGATATAAATCAGTGGTGAATAACCTCAGGCCATGGGTATCTGAAATCTGACTGTTGGTTTCCTATAGAAATTTGTCTGTATTCCAGTTTTTTGTATTATCCTAGTTTCCAATAGGTTACAAGCCTCTTAAGGCTTGGTTACTAGCATTGTATGATGCTAAGTATCCTTTTATTTCTTCTCCCATGGGAACATAGTCTCCAAAACTTGTCACAACCTTGTGCTGAAAGATTACCCAGCTTACCATAAAGGAAGGGTAGTAGTTCGATGACAGTGTACATGCTATATGCAAAAACAGTTCCAATACCTTTCAGTAGGGCTGGTAAACTCCATATACCAACTTTCTCTAAGCATAGTTGTAGTTCTCATCATGCTTAGCATGGAAATTGTTCCTGGAAGGGGCAGGTTTGGAGCAGACAACAAGGAACAATTATCTGGCGTAGTATACATTTCTTTACATGATCCCCTCAAAATGCAATTTTCATGTAGTGATTAAAGAGCAGAATGATAAGCATGGAAGTGTGTGGCTCAGTTTAGGCACAAATGCCCAGGATGTAACTGTTAGTCAACCTCAGACTTTCATACTGATACAATAAATATAAAATAGCATCTAGAGATTGCTGTGTAAGGCTTACAAAGAGATGCTTCAAGTCAAGCGCTACTAAAACTCAAAAGACATTGTGTGCTTATTTTGTCTGTTTTTGGTTTTGGACTACTTGATTTTTAAAAAGATTTGTAGAGTGGGAGAAAACAAATGATATAATTACAAGTGGAAAATATCATCTGGATCTCATATAAACCATGTTTGAGGGCTACAACCCAATAACTCCATAAAGTGGAAGCTCTCAGAAAAATCTATTTAAAGTAATTAAAAAAACATAGTAAGCATAGAGATTCCAGATAAGGATATTTTCAAACATTGCCCTTCCTTGTCTATTGAATTTTACAAGGCCTTTACATGAGGTTATCTTCATCATCCTCCACTGATTCCTCACTTCTTTTTCCATCTCTGTTTCTATCTTTTTTTCTTATTGGGGGAAATCCACTAAACAGAAAAGGCCAGAGTAACTGCACAGTGCCTTTTCATCCCTACTGTCATGAGGCCTCCATTTGGAAATGCCTTAGGATTACTAATAATCCCACATAGAAAAGGAAATATTTTCCTGGCGGACACAGCAGGGAAAATATTAATGATCTTTTGAGCCCCTGAAAGAGGACACAATTTTTGGTAATATTCTAAAAAATACTGCAAAAACATTCCAGAATTCATCAGTTATAATTTTACATCAAGTGTCTGATCAGAAGTAAATCCAAATGAGTTCAATGGAATTCATTGGTGTGTATAGTGTTGCAATTTGCTAGTGTAATCCTATAGCTGCCTATTCAGACTCAGTACCAGTACCACTCACAGACTCCGATAAAGTATATACATAATTAAGTTTACATCAGGATGAGTTTCATTTAATTGATTTCTGAGAAAATTATGATGTAGGCTTGATCTGTTAAGTTTCTATAGTAAAATGAAAATGTCTATAATATAACCAATTATCATGCCACTATTCAAACTCTGAGTATTACAATGTACCACAATGGTTAAGTATAATATTTAAACTAAGGAAGAAGTCAATTTGAATTGAAATTAATATTTTGTTGGTTCCCTCTGAGGGAAATAGAGAAAGATGGAAACTACTCCTGCTTCCCTGGAGACTAGGACACGAAACAATGGCTTCAAACTACAAGAAAGGAGATTCCATCTGAACATGAGGAAGAACTTCCTGACTGTGAGAGCCGTTCAGCAGTGGAACTCTCTGCCCAGGAGTGTGGTGGAGGCTCCTTCTTTGGAAGCTTTTAAACAGAGGCTGGGCGGCCATCTGTCAGGGGTGATTTGAATGCAATATTCCTGCTTCTTGGCAGGGGGTTGGACTGGATGGCCCATGAGGTCTCTTCCAACTCTTTGATTCTATGATTCTATGATAGCATCTATGTGACCCGTAAAATCTCCGAGACTCTGCTGCACTATTAAACAATGCTGACCCATTAGGAACTGTTAATTACAGCTGGAGCAAAATAATCTTTCCAAAAACAACTAGATAATATATCTTCCACAAATCCTTACAGAGAGAAATCAGAAGTGGGGAAAGGCAATATGCTTATCAATGGGAAAGAGAATAAGGCCATCACAGGCAACAAACCTCAAAACCTTTTGCTTCAGAAATATCTGGAGCAGAACACTACAGAATTAGTAATCTGAAAAAATGGCTCCTATCTGAACAAATATCTTACCTCTGAATCCTGCCAGTTACGATAAGAGCTGTGATTAGCTCTGAGGTGGCATGTCAGTTTCCTTCTAATCAGAGTTTCCTTTATCTCAATGTCATCAACTTCCTTTTTGCTATGTGTTTCCGTCAATTCTACTCATAAATGTGGGAGGGGAAAACTGAAAGAACTTTTCAATGAAAGCTACCAACGATGTCTCGTCTTATTCTTTATTTACGTAAAGATTTCCAAGATCATTTCACCAGGAAATGCCAGTCTTCCCACCACCATCACCACCAGTTATGCAGTTGGTAATAGAAGATTGATGCTAAGACATTTCCATCTAATGTTATTCTTCCTCATATCTATCTGCTCACCTGCCCTTTTGCCACCAGATCACTGACAAGATAAGGTTGACTTATGAGTATTTCAGTTTATATACTGTGTGCTACTGTCTGAAAAAAATCTATAGGGTAACAGCACTGAAATCCTGAAGATCCCTGCACTTTGTAACTGAACAATAGAGGAATTCCATACACTCCAACAGTTCACACATGAAAGCTGGGACATGTGGTCAAGCAACATCAGGATGTGGTCAAGATAGCCCAAGATAGTTAGGCAACACTACAACCATTTACTTTTGCTTGATTTTATGTGCAAGAGCAAGATTCTGCCTCTTTCTCTTTCCTCTGTTGAATTAATTGAGGGCAAACTGCTTTTGTGCTTTGAAGTCAATTTTCAGCACTTGAGCTAAGCTAGGGGTAATTCCCAGCTTAGAAATTGTTTTTCCCCACTCTTGGCATACAGGCTATAAGGTCTGACCTGATAAATACAAAGTAACCACATGCCCACCCCCCACCCCCGAATTTGATTCTTTCAAATGAAATCTGTACTATTTCATGATAACAAATTACTAAAGAAAGCAATCTAATTTATGAAATAGAGAAACAGTAAAAGTTCATGCTATTACAGTCAGATGTCTTTTTCTTTCACTCCAGGAAGTACAGTTTTAAAATATCCTCCCCTCTAATTTGTCCTTAAGTTGATGATGGCTAATTCTAGTATTCCTGAGATCTCTTTCCAAATCACTACCCACTTCAAGCCTTTATTCCCACCCACCCCTTCACTTTTCTCTAATTTTTTTTACCTCAATGTATGTTACTTTATAATTATTACTTCTACTGAACAAAGTTATCCCCATTACCTATTTTGTAGAGATCCTTTTGAAAGTATTTGCAAGTTGCTTAGCTTTTTGCTGGTCTGAATAACCAGGTATCTTCTCAAATTCAGCCACAATCCCAGATCATTTAGGAAGGAGCCAAATAGCTTTGCTCCACTCATTTAAAGATGCCTGGGAGCCCCACTGCATTTTCCTCACCACTGCAAGAACTGTTTACTCATATTTGCTACATCTGGCAGTAATTCAGAAATCACTATTGCTTCAGAGGACACACAGGAAATTGCAGACAAACTGTCCTGTATGTTGAGCATGGGATGCTTTATGAAGACAAACACTACTCTGGCAGCATCCATCACTGATTTCCTCCCCTTCCAAGGTTTTCACAGCCTCCAAAATCTCACAGATGAAAGCTGGGATCTGTGAAAGAAGCACACACAAACATACACACTCTGAGGACCCACTGGAGTTTGCTTTTGCCTGAGTACACCAAGGTTACAATTCTGTCTTCTCAAACAAGAGATAATGGGAGAAAGTGGGGCAAGAAAGGATGAATCAGAACTGCCCCATGATCTGATCCCAGGTTCTCTGCTTTAAACTGGATTGTATGAGTCTGCACTGCCAGGTAATCTGGGATAAACACAAAACCTCGGATTAGATCCTAGGATATAGGGTCTGTCTGGGGACCCTTCCACACAGCCCTATATCCCAGAATATCAAGACAGGAAATCCCACATTATCTGAGTGTACTCAGATAAACCAATTCAAAGCCGATATTGTGGGATTTTCTGCCTTGATATCCTGGGATGTAAGGCTGTGTGGAAGGGCCCTGGAAGGGCCCAAACTGGAACAGCTGGAAGGTACATATATGTACACTGCTAACATGAGTAGAACCAATAAGTAATAGCATGTTACCTTTAAAATACTCAAAAATCTGGTACTCTCCATTCCAGTTACTGCTGGGTTACTCTTTGAGTAAGCTTTGAAACATTAATTAAAATTCCATAGCCTAAATGCTTGGAGGTTATAGTATAGTCAGGTTGGAGGTTATAGTATAGTCATGCTTGGAGGTTATAGTATTTTTGGCACTGTATTTAGAAACAGGATTCCAACATCCAAAGAAAAAGTGGTAAAGTTACCCAGGGATTGTAAACACAGAAAGTGGGAGAGTTCTTGTTGTGAAAGATTTTGAATGTCTCATGTTCTATTATACTAGATATTTGGGAGCCTAAAGAAAAAAATTCTTTGATGTGGTAGAGTTCTCAGTGAGGGGGGGGGGTGTCCTTATTTGGCCCCTTCCCCCATTATGCAAAACCTTCTTATTTGGAAGTTTTAAAAAAGAAACTGGATCTCTATCTGATGAGAATGCTTTGTTTATGTATTTTTGCATGGCACAAAGGGATTGGACCGCATGGCCCTATCATTCTATCATTCTTTCCAGCTTCAGCTCCAAGTTCCTGCTCCTTACTTCCTGAATTGTCTACTCACTATTCATTTTCTGAATATCACTTGAAGGCAAAGTTGATCATGACACATAAATGGTACCACTTTGGACAGAGATTGTGTAGTAATTTTATTTTTTATTTTTTATTCACCTCTTCTCACAGCTCAAGATGGGGTACAATACAACCAAAACACATATACCAAAATACATAGTACAACATTTAAAACATACAAATAAAATGCAAATTTAAAATCCACAGTTCAGAACAGTTTAGAAAAAGGATAAAAACATAATAAATTATAACAGTAGACACCAAACAAATGGTTTTTTGTTTGTTTATTTATTTGCAGCAATTGTAGCCCGCCTTTCTCAGCCTTGTGGCAACTCAAGGCAACTCACAGAAATAGCAATTTTAGTGCTATGCATTCATAAAAATACAGTTTAAAACATTCAACTCAACATCAAAAAAGCATATATAAACCATTTAAAAACATATAATCACCTGTTGTCCTGTTAAAATCATTATCCAGCAGGATTGTCCAGCTATTCGATGTTCATTCTTCCTATTTCATAATTACCTATTCCACTGCACTTCCAAACGCTTATTCAAAAAGCCAAGTTTTTACTCTTTTTCAGAAGGTAAGGAGAGACGGGGCCAATCTAATATCCCTAGGGAGTTCCACAGCAGAGGGGCCACCACTGAAAAAGCCCTGATTTAAGCTGATCTTAAATTTTAAACACACTTGAAAAGCCATTGAAAACACACATCAACAGGAAACTATATCCACATGTTCACAGCATCTTCTTCTGCAGTCCATTTTCAGAAGTCTACTTGAACAAAAAGGACTTTGTCAACAGAAGTACAATGGAATTGGCTGAGTCTCCCATAGCAGGGAGTTCCACGGAGCAGCCAATGAGGAAACTTGTGCCCCCCCCCCCCACCATGTTTCCTTTGAAAGGAAAAAGATAGTAGTTTGAGGAAAAATAGAGGTAACACTGTGGTCAGAGACAATCCCGATATGGCGCACAACACACTAGTTGTTAATGCTCTGTCCTGAAAAGATTCTGCTCTTCAGAAGTAGTCAATGTTTTTCTCAAAGGGGGTTTAGCAGGCATTGCATAACGGAGCTTCTTCCAAAACCTAGAATTTAAAGACAATGATTTCTCTTTGTTCCATTTCACCACTTGTCTGGATGAAAGAAGTTTCAAAGACGTGGGCAGGAAATTGAAATTAGTTACAGGCATATATTCTATTAATATTACTTTAATTTTTCTTTCAACTAAAGCCTTGTGGAGCCCCATTTCAAGTTCAAACATGACTTGGTCAGAAATATAATTCTTGCTCAGTATAATGATTAGTCTTCGACTCCTGTCAATAAATGACTGGACATCATCAATAACAGCTGTAAGCAGAAGAAAGATGAGTTAAAGTTCAATGAAACAATTAAGGAAATTAAATGCTAATAAAAATATTTGCAATGTTCTATTTATGGTGTGTATTATAATAATGTGTAACCCACAGGACTATAATAAAACCATCTGTACTACTACTAAGTATTTTTTTTAAAAAAAAAAAACCAACAAATGAACAAACCAACATTTGTTCTTTGGATGCCATTTTCCTTCTTCTTGGCAGGGGATTCGACTGGATGGCCCACGAGGTCTCTTCCAACTAAATGATTCTATGATTTATAGAGTTTTTTCTCCCAATGCAACCTTCTCAAAGTGAGCAAGAGCGATAATAATTTTCCCACACAAATTAAAATTCCTAGTACATTTTCTTTAAAGGTTCAATCCAGAAGCTAGTTAACCATATCAAATGACTTCTGTTCTTTCCCCTCATGCCTGTTTTGCTGTTCAATTTCCCTACTATTTATACATTTTAGCAGAGGTATGGAGAATGCATTTCAAGACCATTTTGGTGGGTTTTGAGATCTCAGTGAGCCACTCAGTGCATGCCCAACTGGGGGCAAATCCTATTTTGCAATAATTTCAGAAACTATTTTTGAAAATGTCCAGAACTTGTATGGCCTATGTTAGATCCAATGGGTAGAAAAAGATATCACTAGAATCTCTGATGTTTCACCACTGTAATATAGTATGCTGCTTGCTGCTGCTGTTATATGCCTTCAAGTAAATTCCAACTAATCGGAAGCCTGTCTTAGGTCATGTCTACTTAGGGGTATATTTGCCCCAGAGCTGGTGTCCAGATGGTCTAGCCAGGGCAACATTTTCCAACATGAGCCAACAATGTGATGTGGCAGCAAAAAAAGTCAATGGGATTTTGGCCTACATCAATAGAAGTATAGTGTCTAGATCCAGGGAAGTCATGCTACCCCTCTATTCTGCCTTGGTTAGACCACATCTGTAATACTGTGTCCAATTCTGGGCACCACAATTGAAGGGAGATGTTGATAAGCTGGAATGTGTCCAGAGGAGGATGACTAAAATGATCAAGGGTCTGGAGAACAAGCCCTATAAGGAGCGGTTTAAAGAGCTGGGCATATTTAGCCTGCAGAAGAGAAGGCTGAGAGTAGACATGATAGCTATGTATAAATATGTGAGAGGAAGTCATAGGGAGAAAGGATCAAGCTTGTTTTCTGCTGCCCCGGAAACTAAGACGTGGAACAATGGCTTCAAACTACAAGAAAGGAGATTCCATCTGAACATTAGGAAGAAATTCCTGACTGTGAGAGCTGTTCAGCAGTGGAACCCCCTTCCCCAGTGTGTGGTGGAGGCTCCTTCTTTAGAGGCTCCTTCTTTAGAGGCTTTTAAACAGAGGCTGGGCGGCCATCTGTCAAGGGTGCTTTGAATGAGATTTTCCTGCTTCTAGGCAGGGAGTTGGACTGGATGGCCAATGAGGTCTCATCCAACTCTATGATTCTATTATCCTTGTGGGTTATCACCTCACCCTCCATGTTGCTGCAGTCCTCAGTAGACATGGACTCCTTCTTGCTGGTCATGCAAATCCCATGTTCTGATATCAGCAGACGTGACAGGATTGACCAGACATTCAGAAGGAGCTACACAGCCAGCAGGGAGCAGGTTTGAACCACTCCCTTTCCCCGTGCCAATCACTACAGTATAGGGAAAGGGTGATTCACCTAGACAGGGGATCATGCTGAAACAAAACTAATCCAGCTGTTCAGACTGCCACAGAACTCCAGAATTGCCTAAAGTGAGGCCAGCTTGAATCCAGACAAGAAAATCCATAATACTGGGTTTTGTTACTAAGACAAGCTTCTAGTTTTTCTGTCAATATTTATTCAGAGGAAGTTTGCAATTTCCTTCTTAAACTGAGAAAGTGCAGCTTGTGCAAGGTCTCCCAGTGGGTTTCCATGGCTAGATAAGGACTTGAAACCCTTGTTTCTCAGAATTCTAGTCAAACACTCAAACCATACATACTAGTATATTGAATGTCATTAAAAGACAGGACTATCTCTCTAAGGCTGTTGCAAACACAAAATTGCAGCACGTAGTTACAGTCCACCTCACCTCTTCCTCATTATGCTTTTTGAACATAAATATAACATAGTTTTCCCGAGATATTTCCTTCTGCAGTTTCTCTTCTCTTCATTATTCTTTTTAAAGGGACCAATAATTAAGATGTGAAGGAATTGGCATTTTGTATTATCATACTACAAAAATGTGTGAGGCTTTTCTTTAAAAAGTAGGCTATAGATATTTAATGAATAACTAAAATGATATTAACATTTAATGGTGTTCTTTTTTTGAAGGCTCAGAAAACTGTTAAAGGTTGTCCATGATACATAATGCAAAATTGTGCAACAGTCACACAAGATCAAATCTGTGGTGTCTGCGGACTTCAGAAATAAATTAATTTCTGCAAAGGAAGGAAGGAAGGTAAGATGTTATCTGCAATATTATCAGAAACTAGACAGCTCTTCCTTTAAACCAGTATGACTACTTAACCAAACTGTAGAACAACAACAACCTATGTCAGTCACACAGTTTTGTTTTGAACAGAGTAAAAAAAAACATCAAAATGTCTTCAGCATGGGAGCACAGATCTCCAAGTTGGAAAGCTACTTTTTACAAAAGCAATTTGTTCCCATTATGCATTGCAGGGTCTGAACATTTATTCTCATTATCTCTTACAGTGTCTTCATTAAGAATGGATGTGTTCTTTGTTAGTTTACATAACACATTAACACAAGCATAAGTGCATACCTTCAAGCAATATTTTCACATTTTAGGATGCATATGAAAGTGACTGATCAAGTTTCCCAGAAAAAAAATGTAAAGAGAATATGAATTGAATCTATTTCATTCCATGAATCCATTGTTAAATATTTTTAAATTTATAGGCCCCCTATCCTGATTTTTAGTGGCAAGATGTCTTTAGCTGTGGTTTCTGCCATGGACTTTCTCTAAGGCTAAGAAACTGACTTGCCTAAGGTCACCCAGTGGGTTTTCATGGCTGAGCAAAAATTCAAACCTATTCTCCCAGTGTCCTAGTCCAACTAAGACAACTAAACCATGGTAGATCCATGTATATAATGCATTTTTAAAACTGCACTCCAAGGGGACACAATATTGTACAATTTGCAAGAATGTTAATTTGTATACATGGGTAGAGAAGGAGGTTTAGAATAACGCAGAAAAAATATTTTCCTTCCTCCAAAATCTAGTTGGAGCAGACAGATGGCATCTAAAGATTTATCTGCAGACTGCATGTGATTTTAAATGCAAAATATGCCAGTGATTTTTTTAAAAGAAAAGTGTAATCCTCAGATAAGACCTATTCTAGCTTGCAATCACAACCCACAAGGAGAGGGTGAGCAACCCTTCTTTTCCTGACCCAATCCAGGAGGGAGGGAACCAAACAATTCCCTCACAGACTGTAAATGATGGTCAGGAGAGTATCCAATAGGCACCAATTGAACCTTTGTTTTTACTGCTATTTGCAGAGGGGTGACTTTTTTATTTATTATTATCATTATTAACTTTATTTATACCCCGCAAAATCTCCCGAAAGACTCAATGCGGCTTACAAAGGCCAAGGCTGCCAAACAACAACAACATACAATACACAGTAAAACTCATAAGCAAATAATAAAACATCAAGTAAACAATAAAACAATAAAACAATGACATCGTGACGCAATTAAAAACCTAGAGGCCGGGCCAAATGTAATGGACAAAATTTAAAAGTGCTGAGCCTGACAGGTAATATGTAGAGGTATTTGGAGGTAGGTGCAATGTGGTGATAATCCTGAATCTCTAACAAAGTGCATTTGGAACTTGAAGCCAGGAGTTTCCTGTTCTGGAAAGGCACACTGGAACAGTCAGGTCTTCAGGCCAATGTTGGGGCTTGTCTGATGTCCTTAGGGAGAGAGTTCCAGAGTCGAGGGGCTACCACAGAGAAGGCCCTGTCCCTAGTCCCCACCAAACGCGCTTGCGACGCAGGTGGGATCATGAGCAGGGCCTCTCCAGATGATTGGAGGGAGCGTGCGGGTTCGTAAACGGAGATGCGGTCACGCAGGTAGGCAGGTCCCAAACTGTTTAGGGCTTTGTAGGTGAGTACCTGCACCTTGAATTGGGACCGGAAAATGAACGGCAGCTTTCAGGAGTGAAGCAACTGCAGTTCATCTCCCTGTACAGTGTGTTCCCATCCAGAATGTCACAAGCTGCACTTGACTTCCCATCCACAATGTATACATGGTGTCACAATCTGTGCTTGATTTTGCTATTTAAAAACAAAAATAAAGTGACTGCATGTGACACATTTCATGCACAGGCAGTCCCTAAGTTACAAACATCTGACTTACAAATGACTCCTAGTTAAGAATGGGGAAAAGACAACAGGAAGTGAGAGAAATCTAGAAAGGGAATTTTACTCCTGAAAGTTATGGGGGAAAGCTGTCACCACTGAAGTTTTATCCCCAATGCTTGTTTCCACAACAAGCCAAAGTTTTCAAAATCCAACTATCACAAGGACAGAAAGTGAGGTGGAACATTCTGAACTGCAGCCAAGACAACAAAATAAACACCACAGGGGTGTTAACTCTTCCCTGTGTTATCCAAAGCTATATTTGGCTGGAGGTACACTTTAAAAAATGTAACTCTGACTTAAAAAATTCAACTTAAAACAAACCCACAGAACCTATCTTGTTTGTAACTTGGAGACTGCAATACCTAAGCACTAAGACCTCAGAAAGCTGTTGTTTATCAGAGTAGATAAGCAATACCACATTAACTAAAGCAATGGTCTAACTCAATGGTTCTCAATCTGTGGGTCCCCAGATGTTTTGGCCTTCAACTCCCAGAAATCCTAACAGCTGGTAAACTGGCTGGGATTTCTGGGAGTTGTAGGCCAAAACACCTGGGGACCCACAGGTTGAGAACCACTGGTCTAACTCAATACACAGTAACATCTGATGCTCAACATCTCTGAACACCAGAAAAGATCATAACTTATATTACTTTTTGGAATATAGTTCCCAGTATCACTAATCCCAAATGGCCATTACCCATTCTAGATTATGATTCTAAGTGGCGAAATCCAAAAATGTAACATTTCCAAGCTCTGGGAAATGGAAAGTATTGTTATATTTCATAACATCTGTAATCCTGCTATGAACTGGGTGTGTAGAATTGATTAAACATTAGCTCCTGACAAGGGCTCATTTCACATGAAAAGTTTTGACGAATACTGCTCAACACTCAAGTTTTTAAGAGTAATCCCACCCCACCAGCTTACCTCCTCCAGGGGAGATATCTCGTTCAAAGATGCACAGTTTGTATCCAAAATTCTCTTCTAATATTTTGGGTAATATCTCCAACGCAAATTTTCTCTCTTCACCATATATCGGTACAGAGTCTTTCAGGTAAGACACAAAGGCATCATACAGCTTTCCATCTAAAAATATCAGGATACAGAAACCAAATGAATAATTGACATTATTATAAGAACAGCATTCTTCTGTTTTCTTCTAATCTGTCTTTGGAAAACACAAGGTTTGCTGCTAGGAATTGTAGCATTACAGCAGAAAAACATGGGGGCTGGATCAGATTTTTTTTCCTGCCTGAAATAAAGGAAAATATACCATCCGCCCCTACTACACACCTACAATTTTTCAAAATAGAAATATTTATGACTGACTGACTGTCAAATTTTACTTCAGTATTGGCATTGGGAGAACATCTTCTAAAAACTCTAAAGCAGTGGTTCCCAAACTGTGGGCCGTGAGAATGAAAATCCAGTCCGTGAACCTCCTTCTTCTTTATTTATTTTATTTCCGCTCCTTTCCGCAGAGCTTACCAGCACCACCCCTTTTGGTACTAATGTTGGAGAGTGGTCCCTGGTCAAAGTGGCCCCTGTTAAAAGTGGTCCCTGTTAAAAGTGGGCCCTGGTCAAAAAACAAGCTTGAGGACCACTGCTCTAAAGGGAACAAAAGAGAAGCTTTGCTTCCAAAATCTTGTTGATATGCATTAGCCATCCTCCACAATATATGCTATTACAATACTTTAATAATAATAATAATAATAATAATAATATAATAATAATAATAAAAACAACAACAACAACAACAAAAACAACAAAAACTTTATTAGGTTCTTGTGGGTTTTTAGTGATTCCAGCCATGAAAGCCTTCGACAATACTAAAACTTTATTCTTATATCCTGCCACCATCTTACAGCTTACAGATGGCACAAAGTGCCTAAAACAAACATAAAAGTGAACACAATATAAAATACAATAAAATAAAACATGCACATATAAAAACATAAACTCAGTCTCAGTCAAGCTGCAATCCTCTAACCATGGCGATCAATAATTGGCACCATGGTCAGGCTGTAAACATTGGAATAAAATAAGTGCCAGCTGCAGTAATGGGGAGAGGGCATGGAATAAAGGGAAGGATGTGCAACTTTACTCTCTCTTCCTGATCGTAGGTTTCAGTTAACCACCCCTAACCCATTGAACATTGTGAAAAGACTGGAAAACTTGCTCATGTCGGCAATAACTCCAAAAATTCCCCAATAAGCATTATCAGTAGTTTTGATTTCTGGATTAAAAAGAAGAAGGAACTATGAATGATTCTGCATATTTACTGTTTCCTGAGAAAAAGTTCATCTCTCAGTCCATACAGATTAAGGGCATGAAAGTTCATAAAATAATGAAAGAGTAGGAATTGCTATTATTATTATTATTATTATTATTATATCCTACCTTTCTCTGAATAAGGAAACACAAGGCAGAGGAAATTACAGACCCTTTTCCATTCTCAGATTGTATTTACAAGATTAAAAGGGGGTGGTTCCTGGGCAAAATTATTTGAAGTAGCACTGTAACCCCAACCTTTAAGAAGCATAATCATCATCATCATCTTTATTTATACCTCTCCCCATCTCCCAACAAGGGACTCAGAACAGCTTACAGTTATAAAATCATAGTAGATCACATAAAACAAAATAAGTAACATATCAAATTTAAAACAATCACAAAATTAACACTATATACTGATATATCAATAGGCAATTATTATATGAAGCAAGTTGAACAATATTTAGTGATTCCCATGATGCTTTACCTCCTAAAGTTTCATCTGTCCCTGTTATCTCTCGATACAGTAACACAAGTTCAATTCTGAACACCACAGACAGAATCACGATAAACACAGCAGCAAATGAAAATAATATTGCCATGATAAGTCCAGTTGTAAAGACATGGGCAGGTAGATCTGGATTAGAAATTTCTGGGTAAGGGAAAGAAAGCAACTGATTATTGCTTTTTTAAAAAAAAAAAAGACAAAATCCTTCTGAGGAAACTTGATCAAGTTTTTAAAAAATGATAATAAATTATTACCAGACCACTGCACTGCCAACCCAACTCAATACACCTTTAGGCAGAATCAAGATGACCATAAATATTTTGACCCAAAATGAAAAGGGTTCCTACAACCTGTCTTCAGGTTCTGTTACTCGTAAAAACAACAAATTCTAACAAGACATTTTTAAAGAAATTATTTATTGAAAAGTTATTTATCTCTCTGTAATGTTTTTGGTTGCTATATCCTGATCCTAAGGGTCAGCTAAAATTTCCCCAAAGCTACGTTTGTGAAAGCAACATAAATGTTAAGAGGGACTGTGTGGATTATCTAAGAGAGAATGAATGAGACCAAAAAGTGTTGCAGATGTGAATGCACTGCTTTAGCTATAAATCAGAAATAGGCAACTTGCAGTTGTTGTTGGATTGAAGGCAATCTCCATCACCCCACATTATTGGCTTGCATTGACAGGAGTTTCAATCTAACAGCATCTGAAAGTAATCCTTTGCTTAGTATAACAAGTATTTTAAATATGGGTTTAAGATACTTTCTCCGATTGGAATACAAAGTGTACCATACTAGTTCAATGACTGTCTCACTGTCAACAAAAATATTTTTCCCTTTATTGATTTTCAGTAGGGTTCAAAAGTTGCTTTGTCTGTTATAGTGAACATGTTACTTTCATTTCTATTATTTTAAGAATTTGATAGGAGAAATAGAAGAACACAAATATCTTTTCATTTCTGGTTTTTTACAAATATATTTGGAGATTACTTTATAGAGTGGGAATTACCCTGAAGAAGACACCACAATGCTGCTATTGGTGTTTTCCTTGTTCAATATTCAATCAAATGGCCTGATAAAACTGACTGCACCAAATGAAATCTCATCTCTGCCATGTCTGCCTTAATTCTTGGTCAGCTCTTTCTTTTTCTCAGCCTATATGTGTGGTCTATATAGGGAGTTAAATAGTAGGCTCATTATAGCTTACTAAAGGTCACATCAAACTGAGATTAATAAGCCTGGTGGCAGCGGGGACATTCACCATGCATCACCTGCTGAGCTGCTTTCCCCATCACATGGGGGGGGGGGGAAGATCTCCACCTGGCTTCCCCCCATTCTTAATTAGAGCACGGGAAGCCTCCCATTTTCTCATGGAAGTGCCCTAGCATGCTGCCAGGATGCTTCCTCTACGAAGCGTGGCCAAAAGTTTCTTTACATCATGTGATGGCATCCAGTGGGCTCCATTGAAGAAGCATCCTGGCAGCATTCTGGGATGCTTCCAAGTCTCCATGTGATGAAGTTATAAGGTACATAGCAGCCATAACTGCGACGGACCTTACACTAAATTATACCCTACCTTTCAGCAATGTATGTATCTGACATATAATTCTTCCTTTGGAAAAAATACAGCTGTACGATGAATTCATGTCTTCCTCTTTAACACTTTTAATCCACAAGATCTTTGTGACATAGTATCCCGGTTCTTCATAACTGCCAAATAAATGAGAGAGAATCAACGTTTAGCAGCTCCAGCTCCTGTGTGCCTCCCAGTGCCATTGCTACATAGAGGTTTAATCATACATTACACACCAGCTTTATGTTTGTTGTATATGTGCCTACCTACAGTTTTTCTGAATTTTTCCTGATTTACACACAGTATTATACCTAGAGCCAGTGTGATATAGGAGTTTCAGCACTGGATTATGACTTTGGAGACCAGGATTTGAATCCTTGTTTTGTCATGAAAGTTGACTGGGTGACCTTGCATAAGTTACACTCAAAAAGTTACACTCACATCTTCAGAAGAAGGCAAAGACAAACCATGCAAGGAATGCTTTCATTTGGGACCATTTCCTCCTAGATGTTCTGTTTTTTTCTCTAGAATGGACATCCCAGGGTTCCTTTCTCCTTCCAAATTTGTATGACTCCACCCATTGCATCTCACTTAACCCTTTCCTACCCATTCCTATGGCACAAGGCAAACAGGAATTGATTAGTAATTGATCAAGACATTTGGGAAGAATTCACCATGATTTAGAAGAGTTGTAGTTCACCTACATCCAGAAAGCACTGTGAAGCCAACCAACGATGGATCTGGACTACACTTGCCACAGATGCCCACGATTTTAAGAATTGCAGTTCATCCACATCATTATGAATTTCGTAATGGGGGCATTCATTAAAAAACAACAGGAAAGACTGGCTTTTTCCCAAGAAATAGAGCTACCAATTGCCAAACTGATATTACCTAACACCTCAAAACAAACAGTGTCTTTTTCAAATAACCTGAGCCAACATAACATACTGGAGGGGTTGGGGGGGAGTAATGACCTACCCACACAGAAACTGTAGTTCACCCTGCATCCAGAGATATTATCAAACTTCCGAAAACAAACAATGTCTTTCTCAAGTCACACGGGCATCGCTGGGTCCCCAAGCTTATAGATAGATAGACAGATTCAGAGTTTTTCAAACTGTGCTCCTACAGATGTTTTAGACTTCAGCTCTCACCATTCCTAACAGCTGGTAAGCTGGCTGGGATTTCTGGGAGCTGAAGTCCAAAACACCTGAAGGAGTACAGTTTGAGAAAAACTGCATTTAGTCCAACACCTACAGACTTATTGGCTACATTAATCCATAGAACACTCTTGGAGATATCACATTCTGTTCCATTTCCTGCTGCAAAATAGACTATATGATCCAGAGAGACCCATAAACATGATATTTGCCATATATTTATTTATTTATTTATTATTTAAACTTATATGCCACCACTCCCCTGGGGCTCAGAGCAGCTTACAAGAATAGCTAAAATCTAACAAAATTTAAAAACATTTTAAAACAATTTAAAAACAACAATATCAAACATTAAAAGTCTGTCGAAACAGGTATGTTTTACATGCCCTGCAGAAAGCTGGTAAGTCCCGCAAGGCATGGACTTCAGGTGGCAGAGTATTCCAGAGTGATGGTGCCACTGCTGTGAAGGCTCTGCGTCTGGTTGCTGTTAGACACAAGGTCTTGACACTGGGGATTTCCAATAGATCTTGGTCCTCAGAACGGAGGGATCTCTGGGGTTGGTAGGGGGTGAGGCAGTCCCTCAGATACATCGGCCCCAGACCATGCAAGGCCTTAAAGGTGAGTACCATCACTTTGAAAGTGATCCGGTGCTCAATTGGTAACCAATGCAGCTGTAGTAAGATTGGGGTTATGTGGCATCTCATCGGAATTCGCGCAAGAAGCCGAGCAGCTGCATTTTGTACCAACTTGAGCTTCCGGATCACCCACAGAGGAAGGCCAATGTAGAGGGTGTTACAGTAGTCCAGTCTTGAGATGACCGTGGCGTGGATCACCATAGCTAGGTCGTCCCTGGACAGGTAGGGGGCCAGCCGTCTAGCCTGCCGCAGATGAAAGAAGGCGGTTCTGCTAACGGCGGAGACCTGGGCCTCCATCATCAGCAGAGGGTCCAAAAGGACTCCCAGACTCTTTACCAATGATCACGGGCGTAGCACCTCGCCATCCAGGGTAGGCAGCTGGATGTCCCCACTGCCTGGTCAACCCAGCCATAGGATCTCCATCTTTGCTGGATTCACCCTCAACCTGCTGGCACGCAACCATCCAATATATATGGTGTGCTTCGCCCTGAGTCCCCTTCGGAATGAGAAGAGCATTTATGTTTTAAATAAAATAAACAAATGATACATGTACACCCTTATCTCCCAAAGAGTCACACGATGGGCTATATATTTTTTAAAATGTTGGGGCTCCAACTATCCAAGATGCCCACATTGACTATGCAGCACCTAAATCTTCACTACCATAGTGTGAAGGAGGGGGAACTCTATGGATATGCAGAATGGATTGTCTCAAGAATTAAATGTCATTTTATCCACACAAAAATGGTACCATCTTTTGAATCTGAGGAACGCATGGACACATCTTTCCATATTTTTAACTGTTAAGTTTCCAGGACTTGGAATTGGCCATTAAACCCATTCAGCTGGTTAAGATAACAATGCAAGACAGATACCCTGGGAAACCCTTAACCTCTGCTATGAATGAGCCTCTGAGCCATGTGCTCCCCTTTATATACAGCAATGGCTGCCAGTGCTGAAACCCCTCCCCTCCCCAAAACTTCTCCCCTGATTGGCTGGGAGGGGAGGCAAGAAGCCTCCCAGCCTTCCAGCAGGCTAGAGGCCTGAAAATATGCTGAATCATTTCCTGAGTCGTAACAAAAAATGGCAGGAAAAGCCTAGGAAGGGCAAAGGGACTTCTGGGTTTTTAAAATGCTTCAAATCGCTACAAAAAGGTAACTTTAATTAAATTATTATGAGTAACAAGTAATCCGACAAGGCTCTATCCATGCCTAATATATAGTATTGTTCTAGGAGCACTACTTACTATTTATGTTCTTCCATTTGGCATAGTGAGATCTCTGTGTCATTCCCACATGGTTTTATTATGTCATCATTGTGAATCCAATAAAAACTGAATTTATCTGAATCGTTGGAATAACCCAGAAAAGCTGTGCAGTTCAGTAAAACTTCTTTACCTATGCAAAAAAAAATATCCAATTAATGGCCATATTAATGAAAATCTACCTAATGGTTAAAGTGGGGGAAAGAGAATAATTTAGGTCACACCACATTCACTTTCTTTCCCAGAAGCCACTCCCTTTTAATACTGTGCAGCATTTTGTCCCTTAAATGCATAACAAGTTCAACCTCAAACCACAAAGGTTCCTCTAAACCCCAGGAAGCCCCATTAAAGAACTGCTGCAACAGCACTAGGGTATCAATAAATAGAGACAACCAACAGAAATGCTGAAAGGCTACCAAATTTACTAAAGTTTAATAGGTCATCATGTTAAATTTCAGAAGGGTGGAAATCTAGTTCAACAATCTTGTTAGTTTTGTCATATCTTTTATTTTACACTGGGGAAAGTCAACTTATAACTTGACAGTATATGACAGCTACTGCTGTTCTTTTAGTGTGGGCCATCTTATTGTTTGGCTTCCTAAGACGTTGACTGTGAATTAAGGTTTTGGCTCCCCTAGAGATGAAATTGGAACATTATTGGAACATTATATCAGAAATATTTAGAAATAGTATTTCTAATATTTTCTAGACAATTCCATGGTGAGAATGAACATCAAAGTAATACAAAAAGGCATTTTGAAAAACATGTTCAACCTGCATCCAGGTAATCATTATATAACCTCATAGAGACCTGATGACCCTTCTACTGTTCCACTTTCAATGTTGCATCAACCGAAGAATAGTATCCAGATCAGAAGAACAACAGTGACAGTCTATTCTCCTTGGAATATTAGCTCTAGGCACCACAGAGGAGGGTGACCAAAATTTTCAAAGATCTGGAAACCAAGCCTTATAAGAAAGAACGTAGAGAACTGGGGAAGACTGAGAAGTGGCAAAATAGCTATCTTTAATATATGAAGGGATGCCATGCAGAAGGTGGAGAAAGCTTCTTTTCTGTTGCTTCAGAGGGTAGCGCATGAATTAATGAATTCAAATGACAAGAAAAGAAATTCCACCTAAACATTAGGAAGAATGTCTGGATTTTAAGAGCTGTTCAATAATAGAATAAACTGACTCAGAAAACAAGTCACATTTTTCAGACTCAAATACCCATTAAACAAGTCTTGCACAGCAGGCCCCATCTTAGTGTTACTATAAATTTGAAGTACTCTGAAGGTATGCCATAGCCAGGACTGTAGCCAGAAAAAAAAAATTGGGGGAGGGGGTTGAATTTTTTTAAGCAAATCATGAGAAGTAGTTCCATAACACAAAATAATTTAAATAGTATGATTCATTCTATATTTTATATACACTTAATTAAATCAATTTTCTCATCTCTTTCATGGAGGGCTTCAAATCCCTACCATGGCTTAGGCTTTGTCTACCAGTCATGGGTGGGCCAACTTGGTTGCTTTCACTATATCAGCTATTGCTGCAATGACTGTGAATAAGTTGTCAAAATTTGCTTGAGATAGTGCTTGTAGTTCTGGAAAGACTTGTTTAATTTTTACTTTTCATAGACTTAGCAGGGGGATTTGGTCAACCAGTTAAAATTCATGAGTAAACCAGTTTTTTTAACCTGAAAATTTTCAAGGAGGGGGGGGATTGAACCTCCAAACACCACTGCCGCCCCTGCCCCCGCTCTTGGCTACAGCCATGGCCATAGCAACATGACAATCCTTGTATTGATTTCCACTATTCACATAAATGTGGAATCCCATTGAAAGCTAATAATAAAAAATGCAATGCTTACAAAAGTCAACCTTCTGAAGATGCTGTTGATTCCACCGAGTAAGTCCACCTGTCATACTTCAGTAGCATCAATGTACATATATAGTATATGGAGAAAGCCTTTCTATTTACAGCTATATGGTGAAGGTTTCCATGCACCCTAAACTTTGCAATATTCGGGTCCCAGGATGTATGTAAACCTTGTTGTGTCTTATGACTGTATATACAACACATTCCTTCACCATCATCACCCAGGCTAGCATGTCTATATCCTTACCAAATCTGCAACAAATGTTTGCTAGAGTATATGAGATATTATATGTAAATCTGAACAGATACATACATAAAGATTAACAAAAAGGTTGTGATGTTAGAAACAATGAGAGGTACCTATTTCTGCTTTGGAAGTACTGCGATCTGATCCAATTAGTGCTGGTCCTGTGAGTTCTTTATCACCTGAAAGAGAGAAAAAGAGAAATTGTTACTTGAAACCCAGATTCAATCGACCAATAAATCTCAACAAATTCACTCTAGGATAAAACTATTAAATGATTTTATTACAAAACATATGCTATGCAGCTCAGCAGAGATGACTCTTTAGCTAATTTAAAAGGTTTTAAATCCATTAAATTGAACCAGTCACTCATTTAAAGGTGGCAGTTCAGCTTGTAGAACAATACACCACAAATAAATGGCATAGATACTAAGAGTTTATTAAAAATGTAAACCCACAGGACAGTGGATAGTCTACAATATTCTCTTTATGAAATTCTTCAAGGTCAGAGGCCCAGAAACACAGAAAGCTTCCCAAATCCCCAGACAGCATGGCATCCTTGATAGGGATTCTGAGTCCTCCAATCCAAGGAGTAGGTTTGCAAGGGGTTTTTTTCCATGTCAGGAGTGACTTGAGAAACTGCAAGTCAAATTCTGGTGTGAGAGAACTGACTATCTGAAGGTCGTTGCCCAGGGAACGCCTGGATGTTTTACCATCTTATGGAAAGTTTCTCTCATGTCCCTGCATGGGAAGCTGGAGCTGACAGATGGGAGCTCACCCCACTCCCTAGATTCAAACCACCGACCTTTAGGTCAGCAGTCCTGCTGGCACAACGGTTTAACCCATTGCACCACCGGGGGCTCCTGCAAGTAATAAGATCTGTATTTTTCATCTTCCTGTCCTATCTGCCCAGACACATCCCTAGCTTTGAAGAAGTTTCCTATATTACAAAAGAATGTTTACAATCATGTTTGCCTGTGGTTATTTAATATTATATTTACCATAATATAGAATACATTACATTTAATATAATGGTCTGTGAAAAGGATAGTTCTCTGTATTTTTGCCATAACCAACCAAGGCCCAAGTTGTTAAATAGTTTTGTTGAAGCTTACCATTCACTATTAGGTCTATTGTAATTGTAGTATTGTATGTCCTTCCTCCATGAACAAGTGATTTCACACATGTGTATTTTCCACTATCTTCAGCTTTTAACTGTTCAATATGCCATTTTTCTTCTGTCTGGCTCACAATCCTTTCGCAGTTCTGTTTAAGTACCAAATCATTCAAAGGAGAAATATGATTAGCATAAAACTTGCCAATCCAAAACATGAAGAACTATGGAATACTATGAGCACCAACACCTTTGTGCAGATATGGAGAACTGATCCTTGTACTCTAAATAATTGTTTTGATAAGCATAATGATTGCTTTCTATACACTTTTTACTGATTACATGAGTGGACTAAAATTTCACCAACATTGTGTTAATTGAAATCACTAGGCAAATGTTTAAGGCTTTCAAAGAACACTTGTATAATTACAGTTCTTACTATTATTACATTACAGTTCCCATTATTGCTCAATAAAATGTTTAAAAGCAATGTTGCTAACTGTGAGAGAAATAAGGTTGAACATCATGAAAGCCTCCGCCCAGTAGACTCAAATCAAGGAAAAGCTTCATTAGAACCAACATGCTGGGGGAATGTTAATAGAACATTCCCCCAGCATCAGCAAGACTATCCCTCTGGGTAGCTAAACCAGGAAATCCCAACTGGATCCCCCCCCCCCCTGCCCCCATGAGAGTCTTCCTCCAGGGGCAAATCAAGAATGGGCAACGTGGAAGTCCCTGAACAGACTCAGAAGTGGAGTGGGCAGATCAAAAGAGAACCTGGCAAATTGGCATTACCTAAAAGAATCCTCCAATTAGTGCAACTGCGGAGCAGAACAGACAACTCTGCATCTGTATGCTTGTCCACTATGCCCTGCCTCATGTACAGAGGAAGAATTGTTGGCGCCTACAGACAACGCGGTCGCTGTTGCCTGTTTTTGGTCAAAAGATATTTAGCCACTTGTGCTCCTTCTTTTTTTATCAATTTTATACTAATTTATGCAATGGTTTTGATACAAAATAAATAAATTACTCAATAAAATGAAATTACAAGGCAATACTACTAAAACTGTTTCTCATATAATACTAATATAAATGAAGAAATTATCCAATGTCCAATGAGTCAAGCCAACAAAAAGAGTCTTAGAAACAGACTACATTGGAATGTTGTTACCATGTAAGCTTCAATGGGTCCAGAAATCTTAATCCATTTCTTTCTGACTGGTACTAGGGTGCATTTACACTGAAAATGAGTTTAACATCACTTTAAATGACATGGCTCCATACATTGGAAACCTGAGATTTGTAGTTTGGTGAGGAACCATCACTTTGGTTAGGGACCTTGTTAAAAAAAACTCCCATCATCCCATAGCATTAAGCCATGGGAGTTAAATGATGCCAAATTGCATTAATTCTACACTGAAGATGTAGTCTTGTCACCCACTCATCCTCAAAGTGCATCTATACCACATATTTATAACAGTCTTGTACCGCTTTAACAGCCATGGCATTATTCTACAAAACCCTGGGATTTGCAGCTTGGTAAAGTACTTAAAATTATCTGCTGCAGAGCCGTACTTCAAAAGAGTGGTCCATGTGCAACAACAAATGAGTGTGTACAAAATATGAGGCCTTTTCAATAACATCATTAAAATTGTGAAACTCACCATTCCCGTCCTGCCTTTACACACAAGGCTTTTAAGGCTGTGGTTTGCTTGTTTTTTATTATTTTAAAGCTGTGATCTGCTATTGTGTGTGTGTGTGTGTAAGCTGAGAACAACTAACAGCCTATTTCATTTCATCTGTCTAAGTATTTATTATTTATATCCCACCTTTCTACCAATGTGGCATCTAGAGCAACATGCCAGATAGATTAAAACAAAATACAGTTTAAAATGATCAGTGAAGATAACAAAGATCTAAAAAAAGGAATTGCATAAGATATCCTATTTAAAACAGTTTAAAAGTAGTTATATAAGGAGACGTATACTATAAGAAAAAGTGGTTTTCAAGAAATACCTTGTACCATGTTATGTTGGAAACATTGGCAGTATGAAGGACATCATTGCATGTAAAGAGATAGGATTTTCCAACTATTCCTGGTATCCCAGTTAACACATGATCTGCCTTGAAACAACTTTCTTTATTTCTTTTGATAATGTTTAGGGACCATTGGTAACAGCTGATGACTTCTGTCCCATTGCTGTGAGGCATAATGGAGAAAAATGTCACTATACATAATTTTCAAGCAGAAGAAGTTTTATCATGATTAGTACAAACATATGCCATATCTTTCTTGCCCTTAAAACTTCATCACACTAGAGAGAGAAAACCCACTTACAATCTGGTTTCTGCCTCCTTCAGAATTCTGGGGTTTGTAGTTTAGTGATGCTGTTAAAGGCTCATCCCTAAACTACAAACCCCAAAATTCTGTGGAAGGCAGAAACTGGATTTTAAGTGGATTTTTTCTCTAGTGTGATGAGGCCCTTAGTCAATGTGTGCATTTTTGAGAGGCTTCCTGGAAAAACCAGACATTTAAGGCCTCAAAGTAGAAAGATACAGCTAGTCAAAATGAAACAACACTGATGAAAACAACAATATTCTTGCCTTGCCAAATGAGAAAAGACAACTATATTCTTACCCTGAGTTTGGATTTTTCTTTCTTTCTGGGCCTTGAGTCAGAATCCACTATTAACTGTATTGATTGGATTACAACCCCCACAACTCTTGTTAGGAAATGTGAGAGATAATAGTAGATCTCTCAAGCAGAATGATCAAAGTGGCAAAGCAGAAGCTAAACAGTTACTGTCCCACATGCACTCACATGGAATTAGATGCTAAATAATGCTCATTCGTTTAGCCAATTTTTACTAATGCAGCCCCTCATATTTACACAGGTAAGCAGCACACTCTATGAAAGTTTTTTTTAAAGTGAATTTTAAAAATACCTCCCTAGGAATGTATTTTTCCATCTAGAGATTCATGGAAAGAAGATTTTAATCAAATCCATAATAATCAAATATACAAAAATCAAATCTACAAGTGTAGAAGGCCAACTGTATTGTAATTCTTGACACTACATTCTCCTATAAATGGGTGCTGAGCTGTTGTAGCAAGGAAGTATAGATATTGTAAGGCCTTGACTGACAATACACTTCTATCTGGGATAGTCACCCTCTTCCACTAAACATCCTGCTTCAACAACGGACACACATGGAATAGTGGATGAGAAAGGAGATCCTCACCTAGCCAGTCAGATCAACCAAATCAACCATGGTGATTAAGGGATTGACAGATGTCATAAATGTTAAAACACATTAGACTATAACCTCACTAAACTTAGTAGGAATTACCTGTGCAGAATATAAGCTTTAAATAACTTTTTTTGCAGTTCCACCTGTATATCTAGATAATGTATCAGGACTGTGAATTCAACAACTCCCTGAAGCCTTCTATGTCAGAAAAATCAGCTTTCTCAGAGTATAGTCATCTCCTTTCCAATCTACATGCCCTACTAAAACGAGGTGATGATTTCCTTTCAAGATTCTGATTCAGTCTTCATGACCCAACTGTTGATAGCCACAAAAGACACAGTATGGACTTGATGTGTGAGAGAGAAATCTTAACAAGCAGCAGCACAGAAGACTTTTGATAAATACTTGTCAGATCTCTTTTAAAGGGATCTGTTTTAGCAAAATAAAAAAAGATTGAAAAGTGCACAGCTAAATCAGTTATTAAAATGCCCTAGATTCTTAGTGACAGTGAGGAAAAGCCAATGAAATATTAGAGCCAGTGTTTCTTCTCTCTCCTCTCCACAGGTTAGTGTGGTGGTAGGCAGATTAACCTTCACCCAAACCAGTTGTTAAAATTGGTCAGGTCCACTGATCCCCTTGTGGCATCAGAAAATCAAAAGCTAACTGTGCTTCTCTGGCCAGCACACATGTTGATTCATTCCCAACAGCCTTCTCCAGCAGCAGCAAGTCAAACCCTTTCCCAGACAACTCCAAGTCATGTTTTTGCTCACAGTCTCATATATCAGGTAAAAAAATAAGTTTTTGTAAAGTTTAATGTGAGGAAAGTCCACAGGTTATTATAGTTATCTGAGGTTTGTATGTAATATTCAAAATACATTTTAAAATAAGATTAAGGTAGATTTTAATATCCTGAGCTGCATTAAAATTATGATTCAATTTAAATAAACCGTTGCTTTTTACAAAGAGGGCCACTGCCTTTAAAAAATAACAATTTAATTTTAAAATATTATTTATTTATTTATTTATTTATAAAGGGAAGTAGTAAAACGATATTATCTGTAATAATGGACTAAATCCAGATAACATTCCTAGAAGAATGGGTTTTTGACCCTTGCAACTTCCTTTGTACTTAAATACTGGATCTGAGGACACAAGGGGAATTGACCCAAAAGAAGGCCTCTTAGAAAACCCCTAGCAAAACACAGGAGGCTTTCCTAACTATGCAAACATTGTTGATTTCTTACAAGAAAAAAAAACCACAACTGCTAAAGGTTATGAATTCAGTGTTGTTTCAGGATAAATCCAATGACAACGATGTAAGATATTAAAGTTGGAGTGATTAACCTTGGCACCTCTGTTTTTAAAGAACTGAAAAAATGCATTTCAAAATGCTATGTAGTGACTACTACTAATGTAAATATGGACTAACACTGCTTTTCTTCATATGAAATTAATATGAAGAGTAATTAAGACTGAAAAATAAGCATACTTGTGTTTATTCATTTGGGCACCTACCTGAGACAACAATTATATTTCCCAGTGTCATTCAATGCAACAGGCCAAAATTGCAAATATCTCCCATCCATTTCAATTCTTTGGTCTTCTTGAATTTCCATCGACTTCTCTTCTTGTTCTCTATGCCAAGTTATAGTATATCCTTTATCTTGTTTTACAGCAGGACAGCCAATTGAAAAATATTCATCTTCTAATACATGGTATAGCTTGCAGAGTTTACCTTGAAAGAATTTTGAAAATGCATATATAAATACATGTAGTTCAGCATGTTGGTAGTGTTGCTACTCCTGGTCTGCTCAGGAGTCGAAGGGAGAACAGCAGCGTAAGCGCATTAGGGAAATCATTATGGCACCAAGTGATACTGACACGTTTCAAGGCTTCTCTGATTGTGAGATGGGGGAAGGGAGCAGAGGTGTAAAGAGGGCTGCTCACGAGCCGGAATCCAAAGGGGAATTGCAGAGGAAGCGCATCCGGGAAATACTTAGTGCACCAACAGAGGATGAGGATTTCCTGGGTTTTGAAAGGAGTTCTGGGTCTGGGAGTGATATGGAAGAGGAGGAATTGGATTGGACCCGTGTTCAACAAATAAGGGACATTTGCAATCAACCCACCTCTAGTGAGGAGTTTGAGGGGTTCACTGAGGATTGGCAGCCAGGGACCTCTTGTCAGGATCTAAGTCTTAGCAGACGCTGGCAGAGGTGGAGGGATGGGCGCTCGGATTCAACTGCCGGGTTGGGGGCAGCTGAGAGTGATGAAGAAAGGGTGGGGAGCTCATCAAGCTCTGATGAGGAACTTTGAGTGGGGTCTGTTTGCATGATACTTTGCAGAAGGCAAAGCGTCTTTATTGGACATAACTCTTTGTACTGCCAACTCTTGAACTGGATCCCTGGGCTACAGCTTTGTGTGTTCCTGAATTCCTGTTCCTCGAAGATTCCTGTGTTCCAGCGTTTGTTTACCTACGGCTTGACCACGGACCGGTTTGACTATTGTTTTTGGCTTTCTGGACTTTGAACTTTTATAACTTTGTGCTTGAACAATTCCTCGTTTTGGGACTTCGTTTTTCCATCTTCTGTGACTGTGTTTTTGTGCTGTGCCAATTTTCAAGCGAATTGCTTAACTTTTAGTTTAATCCAGATTATAAGGCAGTGCTATAATCCGGGTTATATTTTTGTTCCTGGTATCGCTTTGTTTTTGATGCCAAATTACTCCTGAGACTCTTAGCACTGAAGTTAAGTGCATTGAAAGACTATTTTTGTACAATAAAGCTGTGTTTGAACTCTTATTTTGTGTTTGGCTCTAATTAAGGCTTCTGGGTCTTGACAATATATTTATGGCCTTTCCCAACATCTGGAAAATGATGATTTATACTAATCCTATTCCTAATTAGGCTTTGAAAAATTACTTTTTAGTATATCAGATTGACATAACTTTAGCAAACATTTGTCCAGTTATTCTCCTACAGACTGAAGATACTGAAAATGCAAAGAAATGTAAAGAAATGTGTACTTATGTGTCACTATTATGCTGGCATGTCCAACAGCACTGTACTTACAATAAGGAAGGAGTCAACACCATTGAATCGCTCTCCGGTTTAGAGAATGGTCTGGATTAGAATGAAATTCAACCCCAACAAGATAGCTTTCCATCCTGATTGTGCTATGCCACAACAGTCATGTTCATACTTTAAGAGTACACCCTTTGTCCTTCCACACAATCTATGTCATTATAAGAGTATATTCCATTTTAACTGCCCTGACAACATCCTATGAAATTCTAGATTTGCAGCTTAGTGGAAGGCATTCAAATTCTCAGTGAGAGAGCTTCACCAAGTTACACATCCCAAATGTTTCCCTGTCAGTTAAAAATTGGAATATAGCATTATAATTGTGCAAGTGAAAATACCTGTTAAATCTGCACAGTTCTTAGCTTGCCAGTTGGCAGCAGTGGCAAAGAATGCTTTTGCACCATTTGGCTTAGTGTATTTGCTATCATTTTTTCCAAGTCAGCCTTACTGTCAGGATGTGCCTTCATGTTTCCAAGAGATTCCACGAAGTCTTCTTCCTGACACTGTCCTGACAGTAGGGGGAGTAGCCATGATAGATTAGTTTATAGTAGGGCCATCTGGCCAAGCTTTCACTTTGAAGATGTGGGAAAAGAATTGTAGTCTAAATGGTGATAAGCCAAGGGGGAAAGGGGGGAGCGAGGCCAGGAGGGGGGATTGGGAGAATCCTGGCGGGAAACCTCAGTTCTCTCTTTGCTGTTGTACTGTGTGGACTGAATAAACCGCAATTCCACGATCTGTTCTTGTGAGTGTGTGTTTCATTCTAAGACCCAGCGGTATACCTGACACTTACATAGAAGCAGATACTCACATATGAGTTGCACTGTGTCTTAACTACTGCAGTGCCAATCTTGAAAACTGTCTGGGAAGCTTCAGCTGAGACAACACACAACAACTAACTGGTTAGTAGTAGTAATAATAATAATAATAATAATAATAATAATAATACTTTACATGTATTCTGCCTTATCTCCCAGTGGGGAATCAGGGCGGCTTCCAGCAAAGACAAAGGCAAATATACAATGCCTTGAAACAACAAACCACAGATAAAGGTAAAGGCTCTGAGGGGTGGTGCTCATCTCTGGCTCTGGGGGGTGGTGCTCTTCCCTATTTCTAAGCTGAAGAGCCCGTGTTGTCCGTAGAAACCTCCGAAGTCATGTGGCTGCATGGAGCGCCATTTACCTTCCCACCGAGAACATACTTATTCATCTACTCACATTTGCATGTTTTTGAACTGCTAGGTTAGCAGAAGCTGGGGCTAACAGCAAGAGCTCACCCCATCCCAGGGATCTGAACTGCCAACCCAGTCATCACGTTCAGCAGCTCAGTGGTATAACCCATTGCACCACTGCAACACAACTATGGAGCATGTATTGAGATCATGTTAAACCAACATCAAAAGACATGAACTTGTTGCAAGTGCTTCCTAGGCCCAATTGAAGGAGTTGCCCTCTACCTTTCAAACTCTTGTTTTGGGTTTGGTTTATTTGTTTAATTATTTATTTATTTACAATATTTTTATCTCGCCTTTCTCAAATTTGAAGGAGACTTAAGGACTACCTGTTTTGTTATAGACTGTCTATCTGCAATCTCAGTGTTTGAGAATTGCTTGTATGTATTACTCCCAAATTGTGGAATGCATTCCAAATTAACAATCAGTACCAACTTTTCTTACCTTTAAGAAGGCACATACGAGGCACATACAAAGAAGAAACAAACCAGAATCCAGTGAAAGACTACTTAATTCAAAATAACTTCAAAGCAATGACATAGATAGACAGATCAACCCACTGCCAGGCCATTCAAGAGGAAAGAGAAGAGAAGAGCACAATTGGGATAATAGAAAGACTACAAAGAAGAAATACTAACCATGATAAAAAAGATGGGAAGTTCTAACCATACCCTTAGTGTAGGATTCCCTTCCCCTTCCCAAACCCCAATGTCTTTACCCCTACAACCTTCCCTACCCTATTTCCATAGTTTTTAGTGTGTTTATCTTTTGGTGTTGTAGTGGTGGTGAGATTGGGTTTAGATGAGGGGGTTAAGTGCACATGTCTTTGTATAACTAATTGTTTTTTTCTTTGTTATTTTAGCCTGTGTATGTTTAAAAAATTAATAAACATTCTTTTTTAAAAATAAAAAGGAGGCTCTCTAAACATCTGTCTTAAAGATGTTGCAGCAACTGAAGCGTCTCAGACAGTCTTTATATTGGCATATTTCATGTGTGAGGGTAAAGACAGTGCAATTTTGACAAGCATTTTCACTTTACACAATTATAATGCTATAGACCACTTTTAACTGCCAGGGCTTTGAATACATGATATGACATGTATACTTCAGTTAACAATGATGACAGACATGGTGTCTTCAAAATAATATTTGATACCAGAGACAGAAATAAGATAGAAAGTATAAGTACAGATTCCTACATCACAAAAAAGAGCAGTTCAATGTGTTCCAGCAAAGTTGTCATTCATACTAAGCAATATGCACATGTGAAATGAAACAACAAGTTCACCCTAAGGCGAAGCTATCATAGGAGGCTTCTTGGCAAAATTTGTTCAGAGGGGGTTTCCTTTGCCTTCCTCTAAGACTGAGAGAGTGTGATGTGACCAAGATCCCCCTGAGGGTTTCCATGGCCAAGCAAGGGTTCAAACCCTGGTCTTCAGAGTTGTAGTCCAGTACTCAAGCCACTACACCACACTGGCTCTCTGAAAAGAGGACTGGAGGTTTGTTAACTGATGTATGCCTGTAATGTTAATTGCTTGATTAATATTGTGATTACAGTGTCTTATTGTCTAAGGCTTCTTCCACACAGCTGAATAAAATCCTACATTATCTGCTTTGAATTTGAATATATGGCTGTGTGGACCCAGATAACTCAGTTCAAAGAAGATATTGTGGGGTTTTCTGCCTTGATATTCTGGATTATATGCCTGTGTGGAATGGTCCTAATTTGCTTTTAAAGTAGTTTTGATTTGTTTTTAATCTGTCTTCTGATTATCGATAATTGCTCATTGAGTGCTAAAGTAGAAAATAAGTGACAACAACAGAAAACGATTTTAACTTGTTATAAATTGCATTAAGAAGAAAACACTGAGTTACATTTACCTGGGCTGACAAAGCCAAAGATCAGCAACACCACAACAGTCAGTTTTTCAAAATACATTCTTAAATTAATGTAGCTGTTTCTCCTCTGGAAAAAAGTTAGAACACAGAGAATTATAATATATAGGCTACATCAGGATATGACTAAAATGAGAACTAAAACTGCAGATAAGATTTCAGCTGGAAAATTATTCTTACACAAAAGAATATTTGCATAACCAAAGTGGAAACCTTTGGAGTTTCTTCTGGCCCCAGCCCCTTCTTATGTCAGATTCTGACTCTAGATATGAGGCAAATTTGCTATTTGGATTATTCATCTTGCTAAACATTGTTAATATTATAGCAGACTACAAATATTTCTGCACTAGAAGAACACCTATTTGGAAAAAGTTACACCCAGTTGGAATTTTTTTAATCTATGTACTTTACGATTTAAGCTCACAGAATTCACAACGTTGAAGCAAACTGATACAATGAATATAGCACAGATACACTTGTTGAATGAGACATGGCAAGATCATAATAAACACTTTGCTTAAAACTGTCGTGGTTAGTAGTGCGAGTAACCATCCATTTTGAAGTATCCTGACTGTGAAAAGCTTAACCTGAATTGCTTCCTTTTTTTTATGTCAGGAGCAACTTGAGAAACTGCAAGTTGCTTCTGGTGTGAGAGAATTGGCTGTCTGCAAGGACTTTGCCCAGGGGGTGCTCGGATGTTTTAACATCTTGTGGGAGGCTTCTCTCATATCCCCGCATGGGAAGCTGGAGCTGACAGACGAGAGCTCACCCCGCTCCTTGGATTTGAACCACCAACCTTTTGGACAACAGTCCTGCTGGCACAAGGATTTAATCCATTCCGCCACTGAGGACTCCATTGCTTCCAATGAAGAAGCAATACAAATGACTAAAAGACATTAAGAGGCTACCCTGTGTCATTTGTCCAGAAAGTGGTAGAAAAGAGACAATTGCAATAGAAAGATGACAAGACTCCATAAAATGTCATGATTAAGGAGGTTGCACTGCACATTACAAAACCTCATTTTCAGAGGTTGCAGAACTTCAAATGGGGGTATTTTGAGGTCAGAACAAATTAGAAACCACTATTTCTTATGACTTGAACTCTAGTCGGAAGGAAGTGTACCAAAAAAGGAAGAGGACATTGGGTAACTCATTTAAGATTGAGACTAAAAACTAAACAGGCTTCTCTCTGCTCTAGAGGAGAACCACATTACCCATTCTCAATGCTATTGTTCCCCTTTAACTTCAAGGTTCCATCCGATGTAATCCTGGGATCTGCAGTTCAGGAAAACTGGCTGAGAATTGTAACTATCCCTCCCTAAACTACACGTCCTAGGAAGAACCGTTCTATAACTCTGCAGAGAGAGCGTGCACTGGAAAGTAAAAGGCTTATCCTTGCATGTTCTGATTTGTGAAAAAGGCTCCTGTCATGTACAATTTATTTCCACTAGAATCTAAAGTAAAAGTTGGTATCCCTTGTTTGAAATTATTAGGACAGAGATGTTTTGTATTCTAGATTTTGGTCCTTTGAATGTTAGCCCGTTTCTGGGGGCCCTTCCACAAATCCATATAACCTAGAATATCATGGCAGAAAATCCCACAATATCAGCTTTGAACTGGGTTATCTGAGTTCACACTGCCATATATTCCAGTTCAAAGCAGATGTGGGATTTTATTCAGTTATGTGGAAGGATCCTGGATATATTTCACCTGCTGATTCAAAAAATGTCACCAGTTTTTCCCTATCAGCCCTCAGTTTTGAGATATTGAACATATGCCATCTCCCAGTCACCATCTGCTGACCCATAGAAATCCATGTTAACCATATCTAGGAAACTACAGCTGATGCAGTTTCTCCAATGCCATTTTCTAAATCGGTGCCCCCAAATAAGCCCAGGAACAGGCCTCAAAACCAAGTCACCAAGATTGTTTTGTTGTTGGGCTGAGAAGAACTTGGGATACACTACAGATGTATCTTTTTAAATATGCAAGATTTCCTTGGGGTTGGGGCCCAAGTGTAAACCTAACATTCATTTATGTTTCCTATACACCTCATGCACACAGCCTAAGGGCAATATTATTTAACATTTTAAATTATTTTCTGCAATTTGTTTGTGTAACCTGAACCATCAAAAAGCGAGTGTGTCAGTATCTCAGTCCCCATATTGACTGCCATATAAAATCCAGACTAACTCCCTGTTCTGACCAATGTTCTGCAAAATGTCCTCTGAAGCACTTTATCCTTCCTGTTGGGTCAATCACCCTACCTTACCCTCTAAAAACCCCTGTTCAGATTCATTTTACTACTGCTCACACCCAGTATTTTAAATGTTTAATCTATTAGATTTGGCCCTGCCCTTAGTGTTGGATTTTTGTGTTTTAAAATGTCTTGTTTTTGCTGATATGTTATTTATAATGGCTTTGCATTGTATTTTTATTTTTATTTATTTGTTTGTTTGTTTTCCTTGTTTATTGCTGTGTTGATTTACTAATGTATGTATTGTCGGGCTTGGCCTCATGTAAGTTGTCTCGAGTCCTCTTGGGGAGATGGTGGCGGGGTATACATAAAGATTATTATTATTATCTGTTTTGAACTGGATTATATGAGTCTACACTGGGACACCCAGGGTTCTTCCACGCAGCCCTATATCCCAGAATATCAAAGCAGAAAATCCCACAATATTTGCTTTGAACTGGGTTATCTGAGTCCACACTCAGATAATGTGGGATTTTCTGCCTTGATATTCTGGGACATAGGGCTGTGTGGAAGGGCCCCCAAATGGCTAATTTGGGAAGATTCTGGATTTCTGATCAGGAATGCTCAATCTGTACAACACTTAACCTGAACCCCACTCCATATATAAATAGAATCATACAGAGATGGAGACTCCAGAGACCATCCAGTCCTGCCCCTTTTTGTTGATGCGTCCATGCTGTAGCGTTCAGGCAATATGATCTCACTGTAGCTGCCATGGCACAAGGCTTTGGCATACTGGTATTTGTAGTTGGTTTGTTTTTTTTCCATGTCAGGAGTGACTCGAGAAACTGGAAGTCACTTCTGGTCTGAGAGAATTGGCCGTCTGCAAGGACATTGCCCAGGGGACGCCAGGATGTTTTGCCATCCTGTGAGAGGGTAGCCCTTGAGTACTCTAACTGGAGGTCAGCTGTGACCAGCAGTGCTGCAGAATTCAAAGAGACACGAATGGAGGGTGAAAGAGAGAAATGTGCCAAGAGGAAGGAGTGTCAAGCCAACCCTGACTGGGACCTCCTTCCACCTGAAAACCAATGTCCTCACTGCGGGAGAACATGCAGATCAAGAATAGGCTCCACAGTCACCTACAGACCCACCACCAATACACTACACTTGGAGGACCATCATCTGGGTTTATTTGGGGCACTGATATAGAAAATCAGTTCCAGTTTGAATGATTTTCTATGGGCAATTTTCTATGGGTGACTAGTAGATGGCATCACCTGAGTCAGTAAATAAATCAGTCTCTCTTGTCCCCATGTGAAAAGCTGGAGCTGACAGATGGGAGCTCACCCCACTCTCTAGATTCAAACTGCCAACCACTCGGTCAGCAGTCCTGCTGGCACAAGGGTTTAACTCAGGAATCCTCAAAGTGCGGCCCTACAGATGTTTGGGCCTCCCACTCCCAGAAGCCCAAATGTGTTTGTCCAATAGTCAGGAATTCTGGGAGTTGGAGGCCCAAACAGCTGGAGGGCCGCAGCTTGAGGAAGCCTTGTTTAACCCATTGCGCCACTGGGGGCTCCTGTAGTTTGGTGAGACATCCTCAAACTGGCAGTCCTCCAGCTGTTTGGGCCCCCATTGGCCATTGAAAAGGAATTGGGGGTGGGAATCTCAGGAGAGCAACAGTTTGAAGATGCCTGCTATAGATCTTGGGAAACTACAACTTCCATCATCGTGTAGCATTGGGACATGGTGGTTAAAGTGATGCCAAATCTCATCAAATCGAAGGTGTCCCTTGCCAAGGAAGAATACCCAATGAAAGCACTCCAAAAGAAGAACAGGCTTGACCTTGAGCCTTGTAAGCAAGCATGGGCAAACTTGGGCCCTCCAGGGGTTTTGGACTTCAAATCCCGCAATTCCTAACAGCCTACGGCTGTTAGGAATTGCGGGAGTTGAAGTCCAAAACCCCTGGAGGGCCCAAGTTTGCCCAATGCCTGCTTACAAGGGATGAACCTACCTGATCTCCTCCAGCCTCTGGCTCTCTCCTTGCAAAGATCGGGTCTCAAGGAGAAAGGCGGCGGGGAGGAAAGAAAACCGCACCTTTAGACCCGAAAAACTTCGCGGAGGCTCCGAGGAAAGCTCGCCAAGGCTCCGGAGAAATGCTGAGAGGCTGCGTCCAAGCGGAGAAATACCAGCAAATGCCCTTTGAGGGCTGTCAAAGCTAAAGGAGGCGCACACCACGCTTCTTGTTGGCAAGCCTGCGCACTCTGACTCGGAAAGCAGGCTCCAGGGCAAGAGTCGGGGCTCCCCAGGCAACGGGCGCCAGGTCGAGTTCTGGTCTTCCTGTTTACACCAACTGGAGGCGGGTGGACGAGGCTTGGCTTGGGCTGGATCTTGCTGCAGAGTTCATGCAATCTGAAATCATCTCTCGTTCCCTTGACTTCCCAAACAAAGGAAACAGAATGAAGACTGTCAAGAAAAGGGCACCACAACTCCCATGATTTCCTTCCTTACCATTGTGTCATGGCAATGTCAAACTGCATGAATTCTACAGCACTGGTTCTCAGCCATCCTCATGCCGCGACCCCTTAAGACTGTTCCTCAAGTTGTGGTGACTCCCAGTCATAACATTATTTTCGTTGCGACTTCATAACTGTCATTTTGCTCCTGTTATGAATTGTCATGTCAATATCTGATATGCAGGATGTATTTTCATTCACTAAACCAAATTTGGCACAAATGCCCAATTCACCCAAATTTGATTGGGGAAGGGTGTTGATTTTATCATTTGGGAGTTGTAGTTGCTGGGATATATAGTTCACCTACAGTTAAAGAGCATTCTGAACTCCACCAACGATGGAATTAAACCAAACTTGGCACACAGAACTCCCATGACCAAGAGAACATATTGGAAGGGTTTGGTGGACACTGACCTTGAATTTTATATTGCTTACTGTACTCATATGTTTTATGTACTTTACTGTGTTGTTGTCTTGTGCTTCAGTTTTTATTTTATTGTAATATGCTGTTGGGCTTGGCCTCATGTAAGCCACCCCGAGTCCCCATTTCGGAGATAGTGGCGAGGTATAAATAAAGATTATTATTATTATTATTATTATTATTATTATTACCTTAGAGCCCCGGGTGGCACAATGGGTAAAAACCCTTGTGTTGGCAGGGCTGAAGACTGACAGGTCGCAAGTTCGAAACTGGGGAGAGCGCGGATGAGCTCCCTCTGTCAGCTCCAGCTCCCCATGTAGGAACATGAGAGAAGCCTCTTACAAGGATGGTAAAATCATCAAAACATCCAGGCATTCCCTGGGCAACGTCCTTGCACACAGACAATTTTCTCACAACAGAAGCAGCTTGCAGTTTCTCAAATCACTCCTTACATGGAAAAAAACCTTGAGTTTTAGAGTTGTAGTTGACCTACATCCAGAGAGCACTGTGGACTCAAACAATGATAGATGTGAACCAAATTTAGCACAAATACTCAATATGCCCAGTTTACTTAGTTGGGAGCCCCCCAGTATCTGCAGGTCCCTATTCACTCATTTAATGTGTGTATATTTTATAGCCTTGTGTATAAAACATCTTTTGAAGAAATAGACCACCAATCACGACCTTGGTGACCTTTCATCAGCACCTCATAACCTGAGAATTTGTTCTTGTTTTGAATTCACACGTACAATTTGCTCCAATATATGAAGACTCTATATAACTGTCATGACAAATAATGATTAAATGTTTACAACCCACAGAGAATTTTAGAAGTTTGAAAGAAGCGTAGTGGAGAAATTGAAAAAAAAAAAACATTGACCTCTTTTCCTGTAAACAACCTGGGAATATTGGAACTAAAAAAAAAGTTAAACTCACAGGAAACCACCAGAGGTTTTTTTTCTTATAAAGGATGTTTTGCAGCTGTTTTAGAACATGTCCCAATTCATGCTTAGAAAGCCACAAGTTGCAAAAAAAAGGTACTGGATCATAAGAAGAGAAAATAGAATAGACTGAAGTGTCACAAGAGATGGTAGATTTAGAACATATTGGTGTTCTAAAAATGTGTGAAAGTGATGTGAATTCATTTTTTTTGTACTGCCTTCTCTTACTATAATCAAACATCACGAAAAAAAATTAAAAACTGCAAACAAATTAAATGGTTAAGATTGGCATAATCAAATAATTTAAACTATTCCAGAAGCATTCTGGTTTGTCTCTGCAGCTATCAATAGGACCATGAAGTTTGTTCCTGTCTCAATCCTGCACAGCATCTCTCACTTTAAACAGTCACTCGGTATGCTTGACGTCAGTCAGTCCGGGGTCAAAGCCAAAGTAGATTCAAACAAACTAGGCAGGGATAATCCAGTAAGCGTAGTCAATATTCCAGTCCAAGGGTCCTTACCAACACATCCAAACTATAGCTGTAGCAGTTTCCAAACGTTACTCCCAGCAAAGACCAAATCCAAACTGCCACTCTTTATGCTCCATAGCACAAGTGGTATGAATAGCATGAGTCCTCAGTTGCAATCTTTCTGGGATACTTAACTCTGCCTCATTGTTCTCCTGATCCCGAGTTAACTCAAGTCTCCCCCTTGCCTGAGGCACTTGGTCCTGCACTGCAGGGGTAGCTTCCTCAGTGTCAGGCTGCAGCTGTTGTTGCTTTCTTCCACTGACTCAGGTGCTGGGCCTAGCAGCCCTTCATCTTCATCTGTATTGCAGACCCTGACAGTTCCATATATACCAGCAATATTAAAATATTCCAATTCTTACAACATGAAGTGGCTTATACAAGCAATTGAAAAAAGGGCATCTTCTCTGTACTTTAAGTATGCAACTGAGAGATTAACTTTACCTGTGAACTTTTTCATATGGGCAGGAGGAGCTGTAGATGCAGGCTGGGGAAATACAAGAAGTTTCACCTCCTGCAATTCCCTTTTCTATTCCAATATTAAGTGATTCAGCAGACATATCTTTTATCCCATCTAATCAAATAGGTGATTGTAGCCTTTTCCACTTTTTTGTCAAAGAAAAATGAGGCTCACATCAACTTGTGACTTGAAGGCACACACAAACACACAGGGCTTATGAATTTGGAGGTTCAATATTGTGGCCTGTAGCTGTTTCAAAGTGCATTTATTCTACTTTGTAGATGCACTCTATAATATACCACTTGTCAATTTGGAGTTATGGAGCCCCCAGTGGCGCAATGGGTTAAACCCTTGTGCTGGTAGGACTGAAGACTGACAGGTCAGAGGTTTGAATCTAGGGAGACCACAGATGAGCTCCTTCTATCAGCTCCAGCTCCCCATGCAGGGGCATGAGAGAAGCCTCCCACAGGATGATAAAACATCAAAAACATCAAGGCGTCCACTGGGCAATGTCCTTGCAGTCAGCCAATTCTCTCACACCTCAAGAGACTTGCAGTTTCTCAAGTCCCTCCTGACACAAAAAATGGAGTTGGTTTGGTATAGTTAGACTGTTGGACTGAATAGAATAGTTAGACTGTTGGACTGAGACACAAAAGATCCAAGTTCATTTGCTTATGCTTCCATTGCAATCGTGTTAATCCATTTTGTCAGTATAATGGGAAGTTTACCAAGGAAAGTATTTTGAAACAGAATGCAATCTAGAAGTCCTGTTGGCCTACTGTTCAACATATCCAATACTCCCCATTAAAGACTCAGATACTTGTTGATGCTTACTGTCTGATTATCCATTAATACTTAATCATATGCTCTAAACATTTGATATTTAGTGCTACAATCCATTTAGTTTGTCACCCCACATTATATTTTGGTAACACATTGAGTAATCATGCTGATTTGTATATAATTTGATGCCCATTGAAACTTTCCTGAGCAGACTTTGGCTCAATCAATCCCTCTTAGCCCTGCCTATTTCAGAAGATGTTTTTAGGATCAATGTAGGAAGGAGCTGTGTGTGCAGGTGCACAATGAATGGAGGAAAAACACCAATACATTCCCAGCATAGTAGAGCAATGCTAGCTTTTTTTAAAATAAGCCCTAAACTATTTTGGCCCAGCTTACCTGTCCAAACGTATCTCCCTCTGTGAACCATCTCAAAGATTAAGATCTTCTGGGGAGGCCCTGCTCTCGGTCCCACCTCCTTTGCAAGTGCAGTTGGTCGGGACGACAGACAGGGCCTTCTCAGTGGTGGCCCCTCAGCTTTGGAACTCCCTCCCCAGTTAAATTAGATCAGTGCCCTCCCTCTTGGCCTTCAGAAAGAATGTAAAGACATGGCTGTGGGACCAACCTTTGTTTAGTAAGCAGTGCAAGAAATGAACAGGAATTATGGGCAATCAACATTTGGAATTGCCTTGGTCTGGGATTTTGAATCATGTGATTTTAATGTTTATATTAATATGTTTAAATTCTATGTCTCAATGTCTAAATATTGCTTATGTTTTATGGTTTAATATGGTTTTAATAGTTTAATTCACAGTTATATGTTACTGTTTAATTTTATGTTTTGGTTTTTCACATGTATGTTGGCATTAAATTTTGCCATGAGTATGCTGGAAACCACTTTCTCACCCCAGGGGTCAGAAAAGCAGCATTAAAATACAGTAAATAAATAAATAATCCCAAGAGGCAGTCTCTTTTTTCTTGCTGAGATTGCCGCCTTCTGGCTAAAACCAATTACATTTTTTATAAAACACAAGGATCATCCTCTACTACTACTACTACTACTACTACTACTACAACCTATAGTCCAGCCTCCCAACAATCTGAGAGACTGAAGACACACAACAACAAACAAACAAACAACCAACTGTTGTCCGGCCTCCCAACAGTTTGAGGGACTGTGAACTGGTCCTTTGCTTTAAATCTTTGAGGACCCCTGCTCTACACGGTGGCACTTTGTGCCAATTTCTGTTGCACCATTTTAAGACCTCATCACATGGCTGGTGACAGTGGCGCTCTTCTTAATGGCGCGGTATGGAGGCGGTCATTTTGTCTTGCTTCGTCAGCCTATAGGACGATCCCATGGAGGAAAACGACATGCGCGCATAGTGCATGCGGCTTCCCCCCATGGAGCTGCCAATACAGGAAGCCTTTCATGTTGCCTGGATGGCAGAGTTTTTTATTCCATTTATTGACCAGGATTGTCAACAGGATTGTCAGTGATACCAGCCATAGAAACCTCTAAGACCTTCTGGAATCTCAAAGATACAGTGAAACAGTGGATAGTCAAAGAAGGGGGGGGGGGGCAGGAGCAACAATTCAACAATTATAGTCCGTTGGCTGGGTCACAGCTTTTATTTAAACGAGAACTTGAAAACATGGCATCCAGGCAAAGGCAATAGTACTATCCTTACATAATTCGATGTACATATATTTGAAATAATACAGATGATATATGACTTGGTATCTGCAAAGAGAAGATCACTATTCTTTCAAATAGAACACATGCCAAACATTTTACAGATTAACATATGCAGATTTGCGTCTTGCTGGCATTTGATATTCCACATGTTTCCAAAATGCAAAGTTTGTTGAAGCTGGGCGAGCCATATATTTTGTTTTCCATTTTATAGTTCCTCGTTGATGAATGAGATGTTTGAGAGACTCCTGAAGCTGTGTATATTCCCCAATCCCCTCCATTTCCAACAGTATGACTTTCACATCATTTTGGATAAGGGCACTGTAAAAGGCAATTTGGTGTTCATACATAAAACACTGAGTTTTGGCTAGGCATTCTGTGAGGAGGATTATCAGTCTCCTGCTCTTTTGGATTCTCTTTTCAACTGCATTGATAGCATCTACCAATATGTAAAAGAAAAGAAAGGAAATTAGCTTCAATCCACAAAGAGAGATGGGTAAGGAATACTATTATTATTATTATTATTATTAAGCTAAACTCCTGATAATTGCAACATATCATTTCTGCTTCTCCACATCTTGATTGACTGAGAAATAGCATATGTTACAGCTGTGAATTGACTGGTCATAATTGAGGTTAGAAACAGAAATAATAATAATAATAATAATAATAATAATAATAATAATAATAATAATTTACTCACCTCTGCTAGTGGGAGATCAGGATAACATAATAATAATAAATTTATTCTTATATCTCGCCTCCATCTCCCCAAAGGGACTCGGGGCAGCTTACATGGGAACCAAGCCCAATATAAACAAAGGTTACAAGTAACACAATTAAAAACTTCCCCCACTCCCCAGTAGATAACCTATATCTCTTCCCTCTCCTTAGAAATGTTTCCCTTCCTCTTAACTTCCCTAACCCATTCCTCGCCTTTCCTTACCCAACTCTACTCCTCATTTTATGATTGTTGTTATAGAAAAGCATTTAATAAAAATTTATTTTAAAAAAAAACATAACACTAAAATGTATAAAAACAGTAAAACCAATAAAATCTATGACATCATAAAACATAAACTAAACATCGAACAACCAGTAGCTGAGAAAAGTGGGCATGTGAAGATTTGGGACAAATAGAGCAGGGCAAGGGTTTGTGCCAATGCAAACTGTAGGGCCAAGGCTGGGAATAAAGTGCTGGAGATCCAACCAAAAGGTTGGGGCTAAGCAGACTCAATCAGTAGCTAAACCATTATTCAAAGGCACATTGGAACACCCAAGTCTTCAAGTGATTCTGGAAGGTGGACAGGGTTTAATCTAATCTCCCTGGAGAAAGAGTTCCAGAGCTGGGGGGCCATCACCGAGATGACCCTCTCTCTTGTCCCCGCAAACTGTGCTTGTGATGGAGGTGGGAGTGAGAGAAGGGCCTCCCCGGTAGATCTTAATGCTCATGCCAGTTCATAGAGGGAGATACAATTATGAAGATAAGCAGGACCCAAACTATTTAGGGCTTTATAGGTAATAAGCTGCACTTTGAATTAGGCCCGGAAACTTATTGGCAGTCAATGGAGCTGCTTCAGTAGAGGCGTCATCTGCTCCATGTAACTTGCTTCAGTTAACAACCTGGCTGCTGACTTTTGCACAAGTTGCAGTTTCTGGGCCATCTTCAAAGGCAGCCTCAGTAGAGTGCATTGCAGTAATCCAGTCTAGATGTAACCAAGGCATGGAGCACCATGACCAAGTCAGTCTTCTCAAGGTACGGTCACAGTTGGCACACAAGTTTTAACTGTGCAAAGGCCCTCCCTGCCACAACATCAAGCATCAGCACAGAGTCCAGGAGAACCTGTGTCCTCAGGGAGAGTGTAACCCCATTTAGCACAGGTTGCCATGCTATACCCCAATCAGCCTCACAACTGACCAGGAGGACCTCTGTCTTGCCTGGATTAAGTTTCAGATTGTTAACCCTCATCCAGTCCATCACAGTGGCCAGACACTGGTCCAGGATCTGGGGGGCTCCCTTGGAATTAGGTGGAAAAGAGTAGTAGAGTTGAATGACATCTGCATAGAGGTGGCACTGAATCCCAAAACTCCAGATGACCTCTCCCAGCAGTTTCATGTAGATGTTGAAAAGCATGGGAATGCAACCTTGTGGGACCCCATAGGACAATGGCCAGGAGTCCGAGAAGGTGTCTCCCAGCTTCACCAACTGGGTGCAATCCTCCAGGAAGAAGCAGAGCCACTGCCAAGCAGTGCACCCAAAACCCATTCTGGAGAGTCGCCCCAGAAGGATACCATGGTCAATGGTATCGAAACCGCTGAGATGTCCAAGAAAACCAACAAGAACACACTCCCTCTGTCTATTTTTCTGCAGACATCATCCACCAAGGCAACCAAAGCCATCTCCATACCGTGACCAGACCTGAAACCAAACTACGATAATTGGTTTCATCCAAAAATCCCTAGACATGAGAAGCCACCACTCTCTCTAGAACCTTGCCCAAGTAGGGGAGATTAGAAATTGGCCGGTAGTTGTTAAGGACTGAGGAATCTAATTTATACCTTTTCCCCTTGCTCCCCCCGCAGAACATTGATTTGGCAACTTACCTTCTCCAGGCAACACATCTCTCCCATAAATACACAATTTATATCCACATTTTTTTTCTAGAACTTCTGGTAGGATCTGATGAACAAAAGAGCCCAGAAAATTATTTTCGAATGTGCTATTTACAAGATTGGTGGGATTGATAACATATGCATCATATATTTTCCCATCTGTGAGATAAAATGAGAAAGAAGTTCAAAACTAGAACATGAATTAGAAAGAAAAAATGTTATTTCAGTAGAAAAACAATCATATAATTGTCAGATTAGTTGTGTTATAGTAGATCATTCTGACACTTCCTGCAAGCCGTTTTTTGTTATGCATCATGCTTCTCGCTCAGTAAATTGTAAAAAGAATGTATTAGAATAGATTGCTCAGTAGATTGTGAAAAGAATATATTCAACGGGATCACAATTCAGTAAGCTTTTAGTGAACTTGAAATTATTCATGTTATTCAAAGTAGAGTTGAACAGACCATTTACTAAAGTTGCTTAGATTCATTGGAATTTCAGGATTATTTTAATTAAATCAGTATAATTTTTATAAATTACCCAGAAGGAATAGTCTTTAATCTGCCCATTCAGCTAGTTATACAGTGAACAGCAGGAAAAGAAATTAGCTAATATTTTAAAGAAGGAACATACTGTCGCTCCTCTGTCTCCACAGTTTCTTCAGCCAGGAATTCTAGGATCCACAGCTTGAATATACTTGTTAAAAATCCTAAAGGCCATTTTACTACACCACTATATATAATGGGACTTGATTTTTTTTAAGTGGGAGAAAGTGGTAAACCTTGTCCTTTTTATATGTTGTAATCCTGTTACCCAGAAAGCCAACCATTCAGGCATGTTGTTTTGTATTTTTTAAAATGAACATTATATGCAAATAAGTATTTAATGTCTATACCCTTCTCATTTCTTCATTTAAATTCCTAGTTTAATATAGTTTAATATTTTAATATTTTATTAAAATAGTCTGATAAGTTCAGAAACTGGTTTTCTAGAGCATCTGGTTTGCTAGTGCATCCTGTTTCACATTGGATGGGATTCAGACAGGATTTTCTGAATTAATTTGCCATGGTAAGCACTCTTTCCCCACATAAGGAACCAGCTATCAGTAGACAGTGAGAGAGGAGCATCTCCTTGGGTTGGGTGAATCTATGTGCTTTTCAACCACTTTTGAGCAGTTGCATACATTTGATATCCTTACTCACCATCACTGGATTCAGTATATTTAAATATTCTTCTGTACAATAATGTAATGTCAACTCGAAACAAATAGTAAAGTAGTCCCAATAGCTTTAAAACAACTAATATGATAACAAATGCTACAATCAGCCAGATGTTGCTGTTACCTAGCAAAAAGAAAAGAAAATATGTATAGAAAATATCACTCAAACCAGATGGTTCCCATAATTGCTGTAATTGGAATGGCTTTATTTATGATCATATTACATTTTTAAACCCAAAAGCTTTATGACTTAATCCAATCAACAGTAAAATTAACCAGAGTAACAAGAGTAACACCAGACATTAACAAATAATCATTGATTGACTAATATTAATAATGCCCCTGAAATATACCATTGCCCTAAAACTTTAATTGCAGTAAAGGGCAAAAGGAAACTATGATTTGCAGTCTTAAAAGATGTTGCCCATCACTTTACATCTGAATGCAAGCTAGACTACTTGATTGGAGGCATTTCCATATTTTTCTGTATCACAGAAAATATTATTTCCATCACTTATCCCAGCATTTCTCACTCTTCCTAATGCCACGACCACTTAGTACAGTTCCTCATGTTGTGGTGACCCCCAATCAGATCATTTTTGTTGCTACTTCACAACTGTAGTTGTGCTCCTGTTATGAATCATAATGTAAACATCCTATATGCAGGATGTAATTTTTAAAATAATTTTTATTGAGATATAATGTGATTACATGAAAAGTGGGAGAATATTGTGAAGAAGATAGGAAAGTAGGAAATGAGAGCAGGGGATGGGGAGGGGGGCTGGGATTGGGGAAAAAATGGGGGAGAGGGAAGAAGAAAAAAACAAAACAAAAAAAACCACCCACAGTCCCATGGAGTCTAATCAAAGGTTCTCCTGGGAGAAAAAGAAAAAATAATAATAAAAACAGAAATAGAGATAAAAATAGGGCTAAAAAATAGAGCGGGGAAAAAAGGATAAGATAAAAACTTTGGTTGGACTTCCATCTGTTCTTTGAAGATCTTTTAAATAGGAAAAAAGAAAGACTACAAAAAAGATTCTTTCTATTGAAATGGTCAAAATTGCTTTCCTATTTTGTTACTGTTATATTTCATATTGATGTCCTTCAGGAATTGACCTCTATTTTCTGTTGTTTGAAATAATTTTTCACCAAGTCCCAATTTGTATGTTTCTTTGGTGTTCCTTCATTCGGCAATAACCAGTATGTTAATTCATCCATATTCATTATTTCCAGTATTTTACTTTGCCATTTTTCTCTTTGTGGTATTTCTTTTTGTCTCCATTTCTTAGCATATACAATTCTGGCTGTGGTGGTTAAATAATTGAAAATAATGTCTTTGTTTTTATCTCCTTCAACATCAAACATTCCCAGCAAAAAGAACTCTGGTTCCTTTTTCAATCGTATTTCAAGGATCTTTTGTATGTCGATGTGGGCACGACCACCAAATGTGAAAGAAGGATCCTATTTGTAGCTCACATTTCCAACATTTATTGGAAGTATTTTTGTAGAATTTCAAGATTTCTTGAGGTGTAATGTACCATCTATGTATCATTTTTAACAGATTTTCTTTCAGGTTATAGGAGTAGGTATATTTCATTTTTTGGTTCCAAATCTTCTCCCATTGATCTAAGTGGATTTGATGAACTATATTTTGTGCCCATTTAATCATGGATTCTTTTATCTGTTATGTTTCTGTTGCCCATTCTAATAATTTTTTGTAGATTTTTGTGATTGTTTTGTTGTTGGTCTTCATAATAATGTCCCAGAAGCCATCTCTGTCTACAAAGTTTAGTTCCTTATCGGTTTTATAGCAGTCTAGTATTTGTCTATAATTTAACCATGATAAGTTGGTAAAATTTTCTTTTACTTCTTTTTCTTCTTTTAGTTCAAATTTTGCTCTCACTTTCCTTAAAACATCTCTGTATGTAGGCCATGTCTCCCAACCTAATTCTCTCCTGCGGAATGCTTCAAGGGGTGACAGCCAGAGTGGTGTGCTGTTGTATAGTCTTTTTTTTTTTTGTACCTTTCCCATATTTTGATTAATCTCGCTCTTACATAATGGTTATTGAATTTTTTTTCTATCTTAATTTTGTCATACCACAAATAGGCATGCCAACCCCGTCTTGAATCAGCACACTCCAGTGTCAACATATTCCTTTTTTAAAAGGTAGTCCAGTCCTTTATCCAACTGAGTCCGCAAGCTTCATAGTATGTTCTCAGATCCGGAAGGCCAAATCCACCTCTCTCTTTTTCGTCAATTAGGATAAGTCGCTTTATTCTTGGTTTCTTCCCTTGCCATATAAATTTGGAGATATCTTTATTCCATATATTGAAAATGTTCATGGATGTATTTGCATTCACTGGACCAAATTGGGCACAACTACCCAATAATACAACCAAATTTGAATACTGGTGGGTTTGTGGAGATGATTGATTTTTGTCATTTGGGAGTTGTAGTTGCTGGGATTTATAGTTTACCTACAAGTCAGGAAGACAAACACGTGGTATTGACCAAAGGCACAATTATGCTTTCATGTCTCTGACCCTGGCTGTCTTAATGAATCAGTCTTATCTGTTTTTCTGTTGCAAGCATAAACTCCAAGTGACTGGGAAATTAGGGGGTATAAGCTAACCAGTTTTATCCTGATGTGCTTTTATCCTTGAAAAGTAACTTCCTCACTGCAGCAACATTAGCGGTCTCAAATGTCAGCATTTTTTTGCAAACAAAGGCCTCTGCAATCAAGATACATGGGACTTTCAATTATTGAAAGCATCCCTGAAAATCCCCTATATCTCGCTCACTAGAAAGAAGACTGGCAAGCAATAGAAAGAAAATAAGAGGAAGAATGCCTCACCTGTAGATGGGCTTTCGCACAAAGTAACATTGACTCTTTTGTATCCCATATCATTGGCAATGTAGCACGTGAAATTTAAACCAAGGTCCTCTTTCTGCACTTCTTTGATTTGTAATATGGCCTCTGTAACCTGCTTTTTGAGAGCTTCCATCCACCTAAAAGAAAGAAAGACATTTGAATTTGCATTGTGCTTGCAAAGCTCTCCCACCTAGGTTGGAGTAATTCAGGATTGTCCAAACCCCAGAGGTTTTTGGGCCAAAATCTGAGATCCAGGATGTCCTAGATCTAACTTGGTTTATTCCAAATTAATTCATTTTTACTGGAGGCATCATTTGGATGCCTCCGATAAAAAATGAGACATGTCCCATATTTTGGGATTGTTTGGATGGGCCCTCCAATCCTGCTGCCAGAACTATTGGAAAGGAAGGAAGAAGCTACTTCCCCAGAAGCCCTATCCCCAGAATGTGTTTGCAGGTTGCTGCAATAGATTGATTAAACCCGGGGTTCTCAAACTTTTTCAGCCATGGATCGCTTTTTGAAGTAAAGTTTCATGTGGAGCCCCCCAAAAAATTATATATTATATTATATGAATTGTATTATTCATCAGGCATCAGCAAACTTCTTAACCAAAATAAACTTAACAGTATTTCAGTGGAAGACCCCAGGGGCCATCCAGTCCTGCCATGCAGGAAAAGCACAATCAAAGCACCCCTAACAGATGGCCATTCAGTCTTTGTAATAATAATAATAATAATAATAATAATAATAATAATAATAATAATATGAGCAGCAATTTGCTGTTTTCCTTACAGAGCTGGAGATTTCCCCACAATCCTGTCCTCTTAAACAGAGCTCAGCAAACCAAAAGTGGAGAGTGTGCATCCTCATCTCCTGCCTTGAGATATGACCCACAAAAACTGCAGGCTCACGGCCAAACTCTCGGATGTGGCAAATATCCACTCAGGTGAAAGGTTCAACCAAGCTTCTCTTATTGCCACCAATTGCTATTGGGTGCCTTCAAGTCACTTCTGACTTATGGAGACCTTAACATAATGGGCTTTCTTAGCAAGATTTGTTCAGAAGATTTGCTTTTGGGTGAGAAAGGTGGAGTTAAAATTGAAGTTTGTTGTTGTTGTTGTTGTTTAAAACATTTTTAAAAGAACATGCCTCTGATTAACTTAAGTTTTCATAACCTGAACATCTTATTACATTATTTATTTATTTATTCAATTATTTATTTCACATATTTGTATCCCACCCTTCTCACCCTAAAAGGGGACTCAGAGCAGCTTACAGCAGGCAGTGATTCAATGCCAATACATATAAATATAAAAATAAACACATACAATTGAAACATACAATTAAAATTAATTATTAAAACATCATTAGCAGGTACTTACGTCTGACTGGAACGAACAAAACGCTTGGGATCTTTTCCAACATTATTTTCCCAGTAGCTGGTGGCCACTGTATCAGCTCCTTCACCCAGAATTGCCTTACAGGAAAGGTTCTTAGGAAAACCTAAAAGGAAGAAATCCACAAAGAAACATCATTAATACAAATACTGAACAGAGAATAAAGCATCTTGGGTCTGATCATCCACAATGAGATGCAATTATTCATCTACAAGGATTGGTAGCTGCATTTGGGTGAGCACATGCATGATTTCATCGTGTCTACTCAGGGCCCATTGAATTCTGGGTGGCTTGTGCTTAAGTATTCAAAGGGTTACATTTTGAAATGTTGGGGTTCAATCTTTTTTTTTACTGACAAGTGGAATCATTTGAAGTATTTGCCCCCCCCCCCCCCCAATCTACACTTGCTATGTCATATTTCTACCCTACATATTGAGAAGATAATCAGTGATCTTTGACTGGACATACTAAAGAAAGCACAAGCCAGATAAACAGATCTATTCTCATCAAAGGAGGATATATGTTGGAAGAGAGAGTTTAGTAGCTACATTGCCTCGTGTTAACTGTCCAGAGATCCTCTGGAAATTCCCCACTACATTGGATTCCTCATGAAGATGAAATTTTGTGATGAACAAATTAGTTATTAAGGAGAAGAAAGAGGGTGGTCGGACATCCGAACAACATGGCTGATTTTTTTGGAGGCAACGCTGATGGAGTCGTTCCAGGAGTTGCATATGACATCTGTAGACTGTCCACGTCTCGCAGGCATATAGCAGAGTTGGGAGGACAATCACTTTATAAACAAGCACCTTGGTATCCCTACTGATGTCCTGGTCCTGAAACACTCTCTGCTTTATTCGGAAAAATGCTGCATTCGCAGAGCTCAGATGGTGTTGTATTTCAGTGTCAATGTTGACTTGTGTGGTGACGTGGCTGCCAAGGTAGTGGAAATGGTTAACGTTACAACATTAAGCTGTATTTTTGGCATTGGAGAGGGATTGTCTGATGACTGCTTGAAGAGCACTTGTTCAATGGTAGGCCGAGCTTCTCGTATGCTTCTGCAAAGGTGTTTAGAGTGGCTTGTAGGTCTTCTTCTAAATGCTCACAGACAATGTTGTCATCAACATATTGGAGTTCTACAACAGATGTTGTTGTAACCTTGGTTTTGGCTTTCAGTTTGCTGAGGTTAAATAGCTTGCCATCTCTCTGATAGATTATTTCCACTCCGGTGGGAAGCTTCCCATCAACAAGATGAAGTATTATAGCAATGAAGATGGAAAATAAGGTTGGGGCAATAACACATCCCTGTTTGACACCTGGTTCCACCATGGGTCACTTTGGGGCCATTGTTGTCCAAGACTGTTGCCATCATGTCATCATGGAAGAGCCACAGGATGTTCACAAATTTGTTAGGACATTTTTCTTGGAGCTGTCGTGCAATGAAAATCATGTCCACTATTCCTCTGGAGGGGTGGAAGCCATTCTGGGAGGGTGCCTTTTGAGAGGGGTAGAAGGTGGTTTGCAAGGATTCTTGCGAGGATTTTTCTAGCGGAGGTTAGAAGAGAGATACCTCAATAGTTTCCGCAGTCTGTTCTTTCTCCTTTTTTGAAGAGGGTGATGATGGTGGCATCCTTGAAATTTTCTGGGATTTTCTCGGTTACCCACACTTTTTCTATGAACTGGTGGAGTTGTTGCGTGTCAGCTCCACCAGGGATCCCATCAAGTCTGCTGGCTTTGTTATTTTTTTGTTGGCTGATGGCATTGCTGACTTCTTCCAAACTAGGCAGTGCTGCAAGCTCACCCCTGGTTTGTTGTTGCGGGATTTGTGAGAGAACCTCTTTGGCCACATTGAAGCTGCGAAACAGGAGGCTTTGGTAGTGTTCTTTCCAACGTAGTGCAATTCATTTTTTGTCCTTCAGAAGTTTGGTTCCATCTGATGAGCGTAGAGGCTGTATGCCATGGTTTCTTGGTCCATAGATGACCTTTGTGGCTTTGAAAAATCGCTGAGCATTATGGGTATCTGCCAGGTGTTGGATTTCTTCAGCCGTCTTTGTCCACCAGATGTTCTTGAGTTCTCTTGTCCTTCTTTGGACCTCAGCTTTTGCACTGGCGTAGATCTTTTTCTTAGCAGCACAGTTGACGTCTCTCTGCCATGTTTGGACGGCTTTCCTTTTCTTCACAATTAGCTGTTTAATCTCATTGCCATTTTCCTTAAACCAATCTTGATGTTTCTTGGTTTGATATCCAGGCTGTGATGATGGAGGTCTTCAGTTTGTTCAATTTTATGATATCACTGGAGGCTGTTATGTTTAATATGAGAGACAAGGTTTTCACTTTTGGACTGCATGCCCACACCCACTTACCGTGGAAAAGATCATACAGTGGAACTTATTTCTATGTAAATTATATGAGCAGGGTTGTCCTTCCAGACTGAAACACTGGTGTTGTTCTTGCCTTGATTTTCTTATCTGTCACTGCCTGCCTCCATCAGTATTTGTCTCACTGAGGCAAGGAGCAGTTTGAGGCCTGGGAGCTTTTTATAGCACTATGATTCCATTGTATGTGACACGGCAAATGAGATCATGAGAGCAGCAATGGATGAGGAGTTAAGCCCACGTTGAAATGTGTGTATCCAATATCTTACTAGAAGTGGCATCTTAATCATGCTTCTGCTCAGTAGTTGCTAACTTATACATCTCTCCAAGAACACAGTGACATGTCCACTTAGGCCTGTGAGAAACTGACAGAAAAGAGAGGTGTTTAACCTATGCATCATTATGTGAAGTCATGGAACCAGTCTAAAGGCTGTATGTTGCTCATACAAATTGCAGAGATTAGCCTCAAACTGTGGGAAACTGGACACTTTTTCCCATACACACACATATACACACACCTGCCTCACTCTCTGGGGTGTCAGTCTCTTAATTTATTCACATGATGTGATTTTCATGTAAGGCACTTCCAAACAAAGAAAAAGCCCAGGAGGAAGTGGGTTATTTTAACTCATTTCATCCCATGTTTCTGTTTCCAACCCAAACCTCAGGCTCTTCCTTGAGGGGTGGCTAGATGCCCCTGCCCAGCCCCATTTCTAAAAAAAACCTACTGGAGAACAAGCCTAGAAGCAGAACGTAAGGTGGTGGGAGTGGCCCCCCACCTCCTGATGCATCATTTGCATGCATCAGAAGTACTCTACAGATGGGCCTGCACTACTGGCAGCCCCTCTGGTAAGTTTTTTGGGGGGAAAATGGGGGGTGGGAGGGTGGAGTGCCGTCCCACTCCATCAGGCTCCAGGATCCTGAAGAAATTGGATGGCTGTGGGGATTGACCTCCAGGACTGTGGAAGCAGTCCCGGGGGTCAATCCTCACCAGCCCAGAACCTGCAAAGATCTGAACCTTAGCTGAAGGTCCAGATCTTTCCAAGTGTCAAATCAATCCAGAGTAAACTGGGAAATCCCAGTTTAATCCTCATTAATCTGGGTTTATCTGAGGCATCATCTGATTTGATCAACAAAATAAAAATGTATTTCTTTCCCCTCTGAAAATATAGCAATTAAAGACATAATATCCTTACCAATTTTGACTTTTATAACCTCGTTGGGTTGTGGATACTGAACTGTTAATGGTCTCCATAAAGAAAGTTCTGGGATATGGGAGGAAGAGAAGATTAAAAAAATGTTATATTAAGTCTAGTTTAAAAAAATTAAAATTAGCTATTTTATCTATCGAAATCTGTAAGAAACTTTATACAAATGCTAGCACATGTTGGTCCATTCATAAACCAAATCTATTTACAATTGTGGCATTGTGTAGTCTTTACTGTACATTCATATTTTTCTGAGAATTAAATCCCAATTGGCCAATGAAATTAATTCCTAGGTGAGTTTCTGCAAGATTCTAATCACACATGTTTTGTCATCCTGAACCAAATCCTATATAGATTAAGCATCCTTTATCCAGAATTTAATATAAAACAATAACTAAATTAAAGTGTAGTGTTTACAAATCTATATTTATGAGTTTGTACGAGATGGTGGCAGGGTATAAATAAAGATTATTATTATTATTATTATTATTATTACAATAAGATTGAATGTATGCATTAAAAATGTATAGATGATGTCGAAGCACACATTAAAAGATTAATTATATGTGTACATCATTTGTGCTTGAAAACTAAGTACAAAACAGGCAGAAATAAATACAGACTGGTAATTCAGGTCTTGCAATTGATGTTAGTGCACTTCAGACATAACTTTTCATTTCATTGAAGGATACCTTTTGTAAGCGATATGCCATACATTTTAACTGTCTGGATCATCAATATGTATGTAATCCCACAAACAAGCAAAACAGAAGTTTAGAAACTATATTCTTACCATCAATTCTAAAACCCCTTGTTGCAGATACATTAAATGTTCTGTTACCATGTCTATATGTAAACAGGCAAGTATATTTTCCAATGTCCTTTACATTTGCATCATGAATGAGAAGCATCTTCTTCTCTGTCCTGTATCTTGATCCATGGAGTTCCTTACAGTCCTGAAATAAAAAAAAATATTTTCTGCTTTTGATCTTTATTATTACACTATATAACACAATTTTTGTTACTGGGTTATATGTTTCATTTCCTAATTGGGTCTATCATTTAAAAACATGGGAAAATTTTATTAAACTGCAAAAACTTTGTTTCTGTGGGACATCCTGCAGTACATTTTGGTATAGTTTTTTGGTAGAGTCTCAACCAATTCAACATAGTTTGTGGCAGACACAAAAATGAAATTTCTGGAATATAACAACTCCTTTCAATGTAAGTTCCACACAATTAAAGGGGAAATAACACTTTCAAACCAGGAACATTATTTTTCAAATTTTGTTATGTAGTGTTAGTTGTAATTTAAACTCAGGATTGTAGCCAAACCCACCAAATAACAAAAGGGAGGAATCAGTAGCATCTGAGAAGCACTGACATTCTGTTGTTGTTTTTTTAAAATAAAAGTGTAAAAGATAGGATACTCATTAAGCACAAAGTAGCTATAAAACAATATTAGTGGGAAATGAACAGAAAATAAGGAATTCCTTATTTTTGTTCTCCTTACGTCTACTAGGATTCATTCCTTAATGAAAAAGTAACAAAAATGTTGTTATGTTGTTATAATAACAATTTAGACCCCTTACAATATTTTAGAAACCCTTTAGAAATGATTCGCTGCCGCCCGTAATGAGTATTGAAACTTTTTTAATTGATCGCACAGGCCTAATACATACCTTGTACCACTTGGGGGCAGATGCGTTCCTATAGTAATCAAAAGTCGGGCAATAAATTTTTCCTGATCCAGGACTTCCCACAGTTTCACTATATAACATATTCTCGTGGTAACAAATGCTTTCTCTTCGTGGATATATAGTTACAGTATTAATCTCAGTGAAAGCATCCCTGTGAATACAAAACAACAGTGGTTGAGATCCTGCTTGAAGAGAGGTAGATGTGACAATTGAGCTCCATCATCATAACTATATCTCCCTGGGTAGGCCCACCTCCAAAACCAAAACTTACAAGCCAGACAGCCTCACCAATATAGGGGTTTTCAGGTCCTGGAAAATGAAGCACTTTGCAGCAGGCCACTGCAGGGACCATGTTGCCTTTCACAAATTACATTTCTGCTGGGACAGACTGAACATGTCTTCAGTCACTGCTTTATTTCCCAGCAGCTCAGAAATCCCTGGATTGGCAGGGATCATTACAATCACTGCAATGATACAACAACCACAAATCTGAATTCCAAAATTTACAATGTCATAAGTCTGACTTACTACATACCAAATAATGAACAGAAAGTTAGCCAATCTGTTTTTGGGGAAAAAAACTAACCAACTAAAGCAAAAAGAGAGACGTTTTTGTCCCACTTTCTACCTACTCAGAGTCAACACACGTATAATTTCCAGAGTCCTTAGTGAAAGCTGGCAGAAACCAAAGTTCGCGTCCCGAAGAATGCATCCGTGCTTCTTTGTCTGTAGAGATGCTTGTGTCACCAAGATACCAGGTCATAGAAGAGAGTTGACACTCCATAACAAAAGCCTCGCCTTCTATTGCAAACCCTGGGAGTGAATGAATAGATTCAAAACCTCTTCCTCTAAACCAGTGCAGATGAAGTCATGCATTCATATGATCACTTGATGTATGTACAAAAGCGGGGATTTTACAATTTATTGGAACCTGACCCCATTTCTGGTGAATCTGTAGATCTGTCTTTGTTGATCCACCTCCATTCCCCCAGCTCCAGTGTGTGTACTGGGTAGCAATGGTTCTCAATCTGTGGGTCCCCAGGTGTCTTGGCCTTCAGCTCCCAGAAATCTTAATAGCTGATAATCTGGTTGGGATTTCTGGGAATTGTAGGCCAAAACACCTGAGGACCCACAAGCTGAGAACCACAAGTATAGAGGATAGAGAACAAGGAGGCATACCAGTGTCTAAGAACATCCTTGCAAATTTTTTATCTTGAAACACTAGCTATACACGTTGCTGTGGCCCTCAGATAAGAGAGGAATTTCAGTTGAAGCAATAGACAGAAGGAACAGATGGAAGGGGCATTGATAGATGGAACAGAAGGTAGATGGAGAGAACATAGATAGGTTGGTAGGTAGTAGGTAGATAGATATGTAGATGGAGTGGTTAATGGATTGAAGGATGGGTAGACATACAGACAGACAAAGGGGATTGGACTGGATGGCCTCTGGGACTCCCTTCCAACTGGTTGACCATCCGTCGGGAGAGTTTTGATGGTGTCTTCCTTTACTGTAAAATGAGGTTGGACTGGATGGCCTTTGGGGCCCCTTCCTATACCTCAAAGGGTTTCCTGCGCCCGTCCTTCCATGTGTGGCATCCAAGGGCCCCTTTCCCAGCGATCCCCTTCCCTCCCCAGTCTCCCTCCTAGCCACTCGTTGCTGTGGCCTAGCTTGGTGATATGGAAAATATTTGAAAAGTAAACAACTAAATACTTTTTAAATTAAAATACTAACAGTAAAGTATTTTAAAGTGAATTAAGTATTTTTAGATTTAAATTTTGTATAGGTAAACAATTAAATATTTTAAAATTAAAACATTAAAATTAAATAATTTAAAATTAAATAATTTTTTAAAAATCAAATTAAGTAATTAAATATTTCATAATTAAACCAAATAAAATACATTAAAATAAAGTATTATGAAATGTAAATATTAAATATGTATAAATTATAATATTAAAATTAAAGGAATAATATTAAAATTAAACAATTTTATATTTTAAATTAGAAATATTAAAATAAAGTAATGAAACATAAATAATATTTTTTAAATCAAAATATGTAAATAAAATATTGTAGAACTAAAGAATTAAATATTTTATAATGAAAATATTAAAATATGTTTAAATTAAACAAATATTTTAAACTTAAAATATCTAAATGAAGTACTCAAAAGTTAAATATTTTTAAATGAAAATAATTAAATATTTTAAAATTAAATAAGTATTTTATAATTAACATGTTATCAAAAATATTTTGAAAGGGTTATATACATTTATAGATATATATTGCCAATTATTACATAGCAGTATGGATTCGTTGGGCCAGTTCAATTTTTTGTAGTTCTTTGGGATAGATTTTTATGTGTCATATCATTGACTTAAAGCTTATTAGAGTTGATATATTTATTATTTTGGATTATTATTATTATTATTATTATTATTATTATGCTATTTCATCCTATATGCTTGGGATGCTGTATTTGTAGAATGAATGGTGTCTTCCTGCCTGGCAGAATGGGGTTGGAATTGGATGGCCATCTGTTGGGAGGGCTTGAATGGGGTCTTCCTGCCTGACATGAATAGGGGGTTCTGTATTCTGAGCCTGGGTTATCAATGGATCTGCTCTGAGCTTGATTGCTTTTGCTTCCGTAGAGTTTCCTTTCTCCCGAATCCATCCCATCGGCGGTAGATTAGTCGGGTCTGGAGAGATATTTTAAGGAAGGCCTGCGGGGATGAGGGCTTTTCCTCTAGCTCCTGAACAGAGAGCCTCCGTGGGAGCCTGCTGGCCATGCACGTGCACTCCTTCCCTCCCCCCTCCCTCCCTGAGGCTTAAGTTGGACGTCTTTCTGAGGGGGGAGGGGGGAGGGAGGGGAAGTGTTTTTTGGGGGTTTTATGAGTGGAGAACATAGCTTGCTTGAGATAGTGTCTAGTGTCCAAATTTGGTGTCAATTTCCCCAGTGGTTTTTGAGTTCTGATGGTAGCACAAACGAACATTACATTTTTATTTATATAGATAGTAAAATCTAATTTTGTCCCACTCAGTCCAGAGCAAGGAATTCCCAAACTTAATAAGATACACCTGAGAGGCAAAAGAAATTGAGGGGCAAAACAGACATTTTTTTAAATTCTAGTGCCTTCAGCCCCGAACCTTAAACAGCAGGTGGGAAATCACTGGATTTTGTACCAAGGTTGTTTGGAAGGGAGCACCCACAATCTTAGAAAAGGAAATATTTATTTGATAATGGAGAAAATCAAACATACAGAAATATGTGGAATAATTCCTAGGTAAATGGACAACTGGTGTTAATAATTAAGTGTAGCTATATATTCATCCCTCTACATTTGCAGTTTTGACTTTTGAGATTTCTAAAGAGGACATATCTCAAGGATTCTCTAGATCCTTCTAGTACAATTCTAAGATAAGCTATCTAGAAATTCCAAGAGAGGTGTTCTCTCAGGTAAAAAATAGCAGTTTCTTTATTTATGTGTGGGTTTTTGTTTTTCTTTATTGTGCATTCATGGATGGCTTATACTATTAATCCCAGCAAATGTTGAGGGCTGACTTTTTGCACCTTACTATATCAGAATTAATAGGACCAAAATGGAAAATGAGAATGAAACAGAATGAAAACAACATAAACAATGAGATTTTTCTAGCCCTCTGCTTTTTATATCTAAGTAATCTAAGTAGTTTTTATTAACCCAGCACAAACTGAGTAGCCACAGAGCTGTCATCCTTCTAGAAAAACCTATTTTACATGAAGAGGTAGACAAAACTATCTTTAGACTTCAAGGTGCCTCTCCAAGTCCCACAAAGCCCATCACATGACACAAGATCATTCTATGGGTTCCTCATTAAAGCCCATTTCTTAAGTGTGTAGAAATGCACACTTAAGAAATGCTTGGAAGTCAACTTCAGGTGATTCCCTGTGCATAGAAACAGTTTGAAAGCCTGAAAGAAGTTAATAATGCAGGGGATTTACAGATGACACACTCAGAAAATGGAAGTCATTACAGGTACAGAAAGTAGCTTCTCTTGTCACACTAGTGGCCTCCAATACCCTCTTATGTTATTTTGAAATGATGGTCTTTATTTTTAGTGGAAGGTGGGTAGCTAATCTGTCAATTACAATCCATGCATGGGTACAGATATTGGACCCAATATCTACTTGTAGACTGGGAATTGCTATTTTGACATGGAAGCATGTAGCCAACTCTATCCATGGCAACTTTTTGTCTCCTTCAACATTTCATAGCCATCTTGATGTTAATAAAGCATGACAATGGAAGTAACATTTGCAGTGACCAGATGTCCAGAGTGCTCCTATGATCTGTTGATTTGTTTGAGAGCTCATTTGTAAATTTAGTTTGTGTGCATTTTAAGAAAATGTGTGTTAAAATCAACATAGAATAACACTTACAGTTTCTCTGTGCAGCACATTCACAGAAAAATGCAGCAAGCAAGGGGAAATACAGCAGAAACATCGTTTTGCTAAATTAGAAAAATGATAAAGTTAAGCAATTTCTTTCTTTAAAGACGCCTATTACATCTTGGATTGACTCATCAAAGCAATCATAATCCTGATAGGAAAACATTTACTTTTCTTCAACTGACATAAGTTTTAAAAGTTTCCAGTAAAAGAAATGTATAATCTCATATTGATAACTTTGCAGTAACCCAAATCAGCATGCATTATATATATATATATATATATATATATATATATATATATATATAAGTAAAGAGCTTTAAGGCACTTCAAAAACAAGCTGTTATGTGATAAAAACTTTCATGGAAATTCCACAGTATTTTATGCCACATAAAATTCATTCCTCTACAAAGTTGAACAAGACTGCTGTTTTTGCTGCAAAAGACTAGCATGCACACACTCCAATTAAAAAAAAATATATCAAAGCATTTCAGCCCTTTCTGTTTCTTCGTTTCAGGAAAACTGTTCCTGAACAATGTCATTGCTATGGGAGAATAAGGTGGAAGACAAAGAGTAGCTACACAAACCAACAGCTAAATAATGGCAAGCAGAAAGACTCACAGATTCTGTCACTTTGGCTGTTCCTCTTTTCTTCAAGGAGCTGCACAACTGATTTCAAACATAATTGCATATAAATCATATTTTGAAGCACCTCCTACAACATGTTTTGTCATCTTATCAGCTATTCAATGCTTAGCTATTTATTTTAATGAGCATGATCAAGGCCATAGCCAGAAAAAAAATTCAGGAGAGAGGTGAAACTTTGTTTTAGTGAATCATGAAGAGTAATTCCATAAGATGAAATAATTTAAAGCATGGTTCATTCTATATTTGTATATAGGCTTAATTAAATCAATTTTCTATTTTAGTTGCAAAGTTTCATGTCTCCAAATAACTGAAAATAACTGTTAATTGGTAATTTATAGTTACAAAAGAATACCACACCATCTGTTGGAAACACTTGAAAACTCTGTCAATACACCTTGGCAGAAATCAGGCTTTATCGATAAACTACAGAGGACACTCAAGAGTGCAAGTCCAGTCAGTCTTTCTTGCCCCATTGTGCTTCTTATCAGGCATGTAGCCAGGGGGGGGGGCTCAGGGGGCTTCAGCCCCCCCCCCCCCCCCGAAATTCTCATAGTGGTTCGCGAAAAGGCCTTACTGGTGCATTACTTAAACTGTTATGTTTATTCATATCATGATCTGATCACCATACTCAATATATCCCATATGCATGGGGGTATTGGGGTAATGATACAAAAGGTTTGCTAGGGTAGACCCTCTTTCACTCAGACTCAGCTCCCCCCCCCCGAAACTCAGCCCCCCCCCGAACCCCCCTCTGAAAAAAAATCAGCCCCCCCCCCCAAAAACGAAATCCTGGCTACGGGCCTGCTTCTTATGTATGTTTTCAAACATTTAAGAGTTGAAAATGACCTATATATAGGAATAGCAATGGGAACCCTACTATCTGGAAAAAGGGAGGGGGGAACAAGGAGGGAAAAGCCTAATTCCCCATTAGGAATCTGCCTCCTACCTCAAGCTGAAACAAAGAGCACAGCCGGGAGTGGGGGGAGCAGAGCAAAGCAACCGCCCCCACCAAGTCTGATCTCCTTCATGGGGGCTTTCAAATCCCCCCCCCCCAAATTGACTTAGGCTTTTCCTGCCAGTCATGGTTGGGCCAACTTCACTTCTTCACCTCACTTCACTTTATTTCTTAATTAGCCGCTCTCCACCAAGGTGCTCCGAGCGACTTAGAATTTAAAATAGCATTTCACAGTATAAAACTATTGCTGCAGGTAATGACTGTGAATAAATTGTCAAAATTTGCTTGAGATAGTGCTTGCAGTTCTAGAGGAACTCGTTTAATTTTTGCTTCTCATCGATTTAGCATGGGGATTTGGTTAACCAGTTAAAATTCATGGGTAAACCAGATTTTTTAAACCTGAAAATTTTCAGTGGGGGTCATTGCTTGGTCAGGGTCATTGTCAAGGATGCAGAATGATAAACTTGTTGCTTCTTCCGTTCTTTCTTGTAGGACCTAGAACAATTTAAACCAGAGCTTTTCAAAATGTGTTATGACTTGTTAGTTTGTTGGCTGCATTGTAGAGGTATGTTGCACAAACATAACAAGAGATGACAAACATTATGTAAATTTATGTTATTAATTTGCAAATCATATATTTTTCAAAATATAAATGAAGGTTTTCATGAGATCTGTTATGTTTCCATACAGTTCTTTATTACAATTTATACATGTGTCCTTATCTATTATAAAGGGTTGGTTTAACCTCTGGTTTGCTTATAAAACCAAATTACTGCACCCCGAAATGATGCACGTCTAAAAAGTTTGTCACCAACACAAAACGCTTGGAGAATTCTGATTTAGACAAAACTTACTAATGAGTCTCACCTAGGGGGAAAACATTAAATATTTAGCCCTCATTTTCAACCTCATTTTCAAAATTCAGTGAAAACACTAAAAGTCCACATACCCCACAAATTGACTCAGATTGACAGAGACATTACTGATGACTCTCCTGTCATCCCAATTTTTCTGCTTTTAAAAAATTGTTCAAGTTTCTCTCTCTTTCTCCAGTTGTCCCTTTTACTGCTCAGCTTACTTCATTTATTGCATATGGGACTCATCTTCACTGGCCACTTACTGCTGGACCCAGAAGCCTTGAAGCAGGCCCGTAGCCAGGATTTTGATTCGGGGGAGGGCTGAGTTTGATTCAGGGGGGCTGAGTCTGAGTGAAAGAGGGTCTACCCTAGCAAACCTTTTGTATCGTTACCCCAATACCCCCATGCATATGCGATATATTGAGCATGGTGATCAGATCATGATATGAATAAACATAACAGTCTGAATAATGTACCAGTAAGGCCTTTTCACAGACCACCATGAGAATTTCGGGGGGGGGGGTGAAGCCCGCAAAGCCCTCCCCCCCCCCCCACAGCTACATGCCTGCCTTGAAGGTGGCCAAATACGTTGTCCCCAGTCTGTGACAAAGTGCAGTCAACACAATCCAGCTAATCCAAGACTGAGTTGCTATGAGTTTTCCTGGCTGTATGGACATGTTGCAGGAGCATTCTCTCCTGATGTTTTGCCTGTATCTATGACAGGCATCCTCAGAGGTTGAGGGGTCTGTTGGAAATTGGGAAAGTGGGGTTTATATATCTGCAGAATGTCCAGAGTGGGAGAAAGAACTCTTGTCTGTTGGAGGCAAATGTAAATGTTGCAGTTGGCCACCTTGATTAGCATTGAATAGCCTTGCAGCTTCAAAGCTTCTGGAACATAGCCATATAGCCTGGGAATCTCACAGCAACCCAGTGACTCCAGCCATGAAAGCCTTCGACAACACAAAATAATACCTTTTGTCAGAAGTCATACTGGCTTTTTTATTCTGTTTACCAATCCATTTGCCAAATACTAGTGTTATTTGCCATTAGGAAGAACTTCCTGTTAGAGCTGTTCAGCAGTGGAACTCTTTGTCCCGCAGTGTAGTGGAGGCTTCTTTGGAGGCTTTTAAGCAGAGGCTGGATGGCCATCAGTCGGGGGTGCTTTGAATGTGATTTTCCTGCTTCTTGGCAGGGGGTTGGACTGGACGGCCCATGAGGTCTCTTCCAACTCTATGATTCTATGATTATATGACTCTATTGCTTGGGAATAAGTGTTTACTTGCTGTTTTAAGAGTCAAGTTTGAAGGGCCCATAGATTTTCTGGCAATATCGTCTTAGACAACAGGCAGTTATTTTAGAAAAAGTTAACATTACTTTCACCAAAAGTTGATTTTCCTAGTACAAAATCTAGAAGTCTTCCAACTCTATTTGGAAACCCTTGAGAATACAGAGCCAGCAGTTTGTTTCCATGGGAAAACAAGCAATTTGGGTGCTGATTTGTGTAAGTCAAATTCCTCTGGGTTAAGCTTGTTTATAACAGCTTTTCAAACAGAAATAGTACACCATGAAATCAATACTGCATGTCATTCTTAAAGTTTATTGTACTTTCCACAGATGCTTTAAAACATGCTGGTGATCACAAGTTCAAAAACAAGAGATTTCCTTTTATAAGAAAGGAAATGCTGTCTCATTCTTTTGATTCAAGATAATATTTCAAAAGTGTTAATTAAATTCTGAAGATAATAAGCAAACATTATTTGTGTAGTCTTGAATCCTAAATTAATTAAATATATAAGTTTTTAACCTTTTACATCTGTTTTAACTCTGTTTAATATGTTGCCATGTTTGAAATGTTTAGGTGATTGTGCTGAGCCATGACATTGTGCCATTGTAAGCAGCTTTGAGTCCCCCTGTCGGGATAGAGAAGGGTGGGGTACAAATATGGCAAATAAATAAATTTGCATCAAGACTGCTTTGGCCGGTGCACATCAACTTGCCTGTTGTCACTGCTGCAGACAGCCACAGGACTCCAGGTCCTGGCCATCAACAGGCATACATTGAAGCCATAATGAGGATGATTATTGTGCAATGTGGATACACAATTCTGTATCAGTCTTAAAGATGATGCACAAACTGTTGTTATGCCAATAAGATGCACTTTACAATTCTGCTTTCAAAGAATTTGAGCCCCATGTTAAACACATTAAAAGGAAATGGCAATAGTCACAGATAAATAATTGGCAGAAGAACTATGATCAATTATTTCTTTAAATAGAAAATGTTGTTTCAGCTCTTAAAAGTGTTGTTTTGCAGTCCAGTAACTGGTTACAAAATTGTCTGACCTGTGAATCTTAGGTCCCAAATTCTCATGGCTGGGTATGATAAATAATGGATTATTAGCCTTTCTGGGGCCAAATACTTCCTATTTCAGCTCATGACGAAAAACTAGTAGTCTGTAAGGCTACATAAAGAAATAGTGCTTGAATATGAACATAATATGAATATGTCAGCATTTCTGCATCATAATGGAACATAGCTGTATCTCTATCTCAGATAAAAAGGGATATCTGTAAATCTTACCACCAAGCTACCAGAAATAAAACCCATCTTGTTTATATATGACTGCATGTATACCCCATCTTTCTTCCAAGGAACTGAAAATAGTCTTGCCCATTTTATCCTCACAACTTATCTAGGAAAAAATTACAGTAATAGCAAGTGACTGCCAAGTGTCAGTTTTATGGCTGAGCAGGGTTTTGATTCGTAGTTCACTTCGCAGCAAGTTCAAGCTGGCACTTCAAACTGGCACTAAGGAAATGAACAAATATGTAGAACAGGAAAAATAAATATCTATACTGAACAGTTTTCCCCACATTCACACTCTCCACTATATTTGCATCAAACTGGGCAGTCCAGTCAAGATCAAATTACTTAGCTATGTTCTGGGTGAAATATCTTTGAATAAGAAAATAAGATTAATTGCTAATTAAATATATTTTTGCAAGAAACTTGATCAATTGAGATAAGTCATATATAAAGGTTTCAGGCATGGATTCACTTCTTGAATCCATCCACTCTAGACAGCTTCAATGACTGTGTAGCCAAGGTCTAGTGCATGGAATATTTCATGACAATGACACAACTCTAACAAAACAGCCAGTATGGCATTACCATACCAACTAGATGTGGATGATTGAGATGTTTTTAAACAGTGTATTTTAATGTTGAGACAAATGTTTTTAAAGTTTATGTATGCATATAATTTATTCATATCCCAGCATTGAACGTTTGCCATTTGTATGTTGTGCTCCGCCCTGAGTGCCCTTTGGGGTGAAAAGGGCAGATTATAAATAAATAAAATAATAATAAATATTACCTACCTACCATCTTATAACATTGAGAAATTTCTCAGTCATAGGACACTTCAGCCTCTTTTCAAGCATGGACAGGCACTGAGTTCATCACATGAGTTAAACTACTTCCTGCTGTCATGCATAGCCCTCCATGGCTGAAAAGAGGCAGAAGTGTCCTGAAAGGAGCAAACTCTGGCAATCAACCTCATCACATTGAAAATTTTCCCCCTGGAACATGTGATGAGCTACATGTCTCTTTTTAAGCGTGGAGGGGCATGGAGCTCATCACATGTTCCAGGGTTGAAAAGAGGCTGAAATGTCCTGAAAGGAGGGAACTCTGAACATGGACCAGCAATCACGTTCAGAGATCCTACCTCTTATCACACTTTACTCACGTCTTTACAACAGAGAACAGATGTGATTGGAACCATCAAAGTTTCCTATCCTGTTTCATTGCCTAACCATCAGCAGTCTCTTGTATCCTCTGGGATTCAATGCAGATCAATAGGATCCCCTGGAAAACAATAGTTTTAACCTGGATCACTGCCCCTTGTATCCTCTGGAATTCCATGCAGATCAATAGGATCCCATGGAAAGCAATGGTTTTAACCTGGATCTCTATACCTTGTATTCTCTGGGGTTTGGAGCAGAACAAATTTTCTCATGGGAAGACGAGATTTTAAACTGGTGTCAGTCTCCTTTAATATAAGGGGCTTTGGGCAGGGCAAGTAATCTCTTGGTTTTTGGATATTGTTGTTTCTCTTGATTAAAAACAAAAAAGTAATACTACATTATGATGAATGTAACATGAATGTATTGCCAGCTCTCAAATTTCCATGTGTGAGTGTGATGGGGAGACAGAACATGAAACGGGACTGCTGACAATATAAGAGGGGCGATTCTCTGTGCTACAAGGACCATCACCCATGCTTTCCCCTCTCAATGTGATCAGGTACCTAGAACGTACCAAAGGTGTGGTGGAATAACTATTTTGGTTTATGCCTAAACATACCTCTTGAACAAGCCTAGGAAACAAAAATAAGTTTTTAATATTAGAAGAATATTTAGAAGAATACAATCTGTCAAGAAAACTGCAAAGACAGAGAATATGATCCAAAAAAATCCATAAATTGGTCCATCCAAGAAAGATGTCTAAATGACTGCAGCTGTACTAAATTTCTAGGCCAGAGCCCTGTAGTTCATCTGTGGAGGTGGCCAAGTTTTTTGTCCTTTTTAATGAGAAACATTAGCCTTCGGTTTAAGGTTGGGCAAGAGAAGTTTCACATATAAGGATATACATTGTGCTTAGGTACATGCATATTTGGTTGTGCATTTAGTTGCACAGTTGATACCCCAATTCACTTGTATAGCATTGCTATTCAGCACAGGGCTGTGTCATAAAACTCTGTATTAGATTATTTGTACTACAGAGCCCTAAAGTATAATGTTGGCCTTTATTTTTGGAAAGTATGCCCTAACAGTACAATTTCTATTGACATGCTTTATGGCCCCATGCCCTTCACCCTATAAATTAAAAGTATGGAAGCACATTAGTTATTTTTTTCAAAGTGATCTCATTTTATTCAGATATTTTCCATGTAGTGGAGACAGACATACGTTTGAAACATTCTTATATCATTTAGAATGATCAGTCCAAATTCTATGTAAAATTTTATTAGGAGATAATCTCTCCCATGTGACTTTAACCATTGGCAAGTTTTTCTCCAAGATAGCCAGGATAAGACAACTTTCTGTATTAGGCTAAAATTTGCCCTGGATTTATTTGCAGTGTTCTCACTCTGATTCATATGCACTTTATATAGCACGTCGTCCTGCATTTTAATCAGTTGTATCAGTTTATGAATCTGTCCACACTTCGTCCACTTTTTACTACTATTTGGGTCTTTGGATTGTAATAAAGTTTTGATTTATGGAATGTTATTGTGGCTTATTGTCAGTAAAAAAAAAACAACATTTGCCCAAACAAAATGGTTTTGCTTAATACAAAGGATGTCGTAATGAAAATTCTAAGCTCTGGAATTGAGGGGCCACTAAAAATGCCCTTTCCTGATTGCCATGTATTCTCCACCTCTATCTTAAAGGAAATGTTTGGTTTTGAACTAAAGCAGCATATTTGATCACAGTGCAAGACAGGCCCGTAACCAGGATTTCGATTCGGGGGGGAGGGGCTGAGTTTTTTTCAGGGGGAGTTTCGGGGGGGCTGAGTTTCAGGGGGGGCTGAGTCTGAGTGAAAGAGGGTCTGCCCTAGCAAACCTTTTGTATCATTACCCCAATACCCCCATGCATATGAGATATATTGAGTATGGTGATCAGATCATGATATGAATAAACATAACAGTGGTTCTCATGGTGGTTCGCGAAAAGGCCTTACTGGTGCATTATTTAAACAGTTTAAATAATGCACCAGTAAGGCCTTTTCGCGAACCACCATGAGAATTTCGGGGGGGGGGGCTGAAGCCCCTCAAGCCCCCCCCCCCCCCCCCCGGCTACATGCCTGGTGCAAGAAATATATACCCCAGTGGATTCAGAGGCCCCAGTGTGGGTCCTATCCTTAGATGCTATCCTGCTCTACATCTTCACATTATAACAAATCCCTAACCATTCCCTAACCATTCTTAAAGTGATTATGATGATTCAAGAGTTTGAGGGGACAATGAAAGTACAAATCAAATGTTACTTTTCTGTCATATGAGTGCCTTCAAGTAGTCATGGAACTGTGTTGTTCCAAGTCGTGAGCGGTCTTTTATAACATGACGCTTTAAGACAGAAGTGGATAGCATATAGGAATGGACTGCAGAAGGAGAGGTGTTGTGTAGTGTACAAAAAACAGGGACCTAAAAAAGAATCCTACTTATCAGTAGAGCTTCCTGTTGTGTTTCTCAGAAAAACCACTGCAGTTTCCTTTCTACTGACAGCCTTTTAGCAATCTTAGGCTTTATGAAATGTTTGATAAGCCTAGAAATAGTGGGAACTTAAGTTAGTGAGGGCAACACCATTTAAGGGCAACACCAACAGAAAATTAAAGCCTTGGCAATTAACCCACATGAGTTGCCTGTATGAGGGCATTATGGGACAGGTGGAGGGAGGACAAGGAGGGGCTGCCACGTGGCACAGATCAGCATTGCTTCTCCCATCAGGGCAATGCTGCCTTCCTGGAACGGAGATGGAAATAGTAGTGAATGAGTTCAAACTGCAGTGTTTGATTTATTTATTTATTTATTTACTTTATTTGTATACCACAGTTTCTCAGCCCGTAGGCGACTCATTGATCTCATTGGCTGACTTGCATCCTCATCATACAGGGCTACAATTGGCAGCATAAGCCAATCTAGCCCCGGTCACCCATGGAGTCAGAACCTATTTGAACCGACACGAACCTACACCAAAAAAGTCTGCTCTAAACATGTGTGAAAGAAAACAAATGCTCCCATTCCACAGTGACCTGCAGAAGTGGGCTGGTATCCTGTTTATCATTTTTGAGACCATAAGCTGTACATACCATTTCAAAACTTTGAAGTTTATGTTTACTGTCATAAAAGACCATAGATGATCTCAAAAACCACATGATCCAGGTAGTGCTCCAACCAAAATGTTTCCCATGTTCCCGAGAAATGTCATTGTAACATGCTCCCATTTGCAGGGCAGATTGAGACAAGAGGTTGTGGCAGGAATCCCAAGTGGTCTCTCCAGATGCCCATTTCAGTGTGCTCCACAGAACTAAGTCATTTTCCAATACTAGAAACTACAATGCTTCAGAAATCTTTCAACTAGAGAACTGCCTGGCTTAAGAGGACAGTAGTTGACTGAAGTAGGTACAACAACAGAGCTTTGCCATTATAACTACATCTGATGATGTCTGTGATATTTTGCCACAGACTATGTGGTGAACGTTCATGTAACTGAATGAAAGCTAGGAAGAATGCAAGCAAATGGTTTATCCAGGTCTGGGTTTGAGACAGTTATCTACTAAGGAGTACACTGCTGACTACATCTGCTTTTAGATTTGCCTATGTCTCTGGTAAAAAGACAGAACACTTATTAAGATCCACAAAAGGCGTGTTAACATTATTAGGCACATGTGAATATGCATTTACAGACAGAGAGCTTCAAAATAATACCTGCCTAGATTTTATTGGGTTTTTTTTCCTGAAGTAGCTCAATTGCCCATGGTAACTTACCAGACACTTTCACCGAATTAAGTGTTTTGTCAATTTTGAGTTTGCAGTTCCCACACTCATGCAGGACACAGTATGTTCTTGTGATAAACTAGTGTTATGCAGACTCATGAAAAAATAAGGAAGTATAAATGTCATTTGTAAGAGAAATGGGAACTTCAAGTTGAAATCGTGTCACCAATTTAACATTTTTTGTTTCTGGCAAACACAAGCACATTTTGCTTCCTTCTTTGCTGGTCACTCTTAGTACACATGAACTTTTCACCATGTTTAAGATTATGTCAGCATGAAAATGCATTAACATAAAGTTGGTTTGCAAACTAATTACTGGCCTTAAACTGTTTGTTTCTTGTTGTTACCTGCCATCAAGTTGACTTTGACTTATGGTCACTGTCCTGGCCTTGGAGGGAGAGAGTAAGATACAGATCCATCAAGTTAGACCTAGAAGCAAATGAAGAACCCTGCCCTCATATTAGTAAGCCATGCCCTACTACAGACAGACAAACATTTGTCAGTAGTTAGTGATCACATCACAGTCCTGGGACTTATCTGTGCAGTGATCTCCAAGTCACTGCTTGTGCTGGCATGCTATCACAGTAGTTATCTTATGTAATGGGACTGTCCTTTCACCATCTCCTTCTAATAATAATTACAGTTTAAAAATTATTTATATTATTTATATTAATTATTTATAACCACACACACACACCCATCCACAAAACTGCAGGAGAGAAGAGTTGCCTCCTCAACAGAAAATCTGGCAGGACCACAGAGCAGCAAAATGTTGTCATTGCAATACTAGAGGTGATTGTCACTGTAAGTTGTCAGCAGCAGTGATTGCACAAAGGCTGTGGGCAGGCATGTAGCCGGGGGGGGGGGCCTCGGGGGGCTTCAGCCCCCCCCCCCCAAAATTCTCATGGTGGTTCGCGAAAAGGCCTTACTGGTGCATTATTTAAACTGTTATGTTTATTAATATCATGATTTGATCACCATTCTCAATATATCCCATATGTATGGGGGTATTGGGGTAATGATACAAAAGGTTTGCTAGGCTAGACCCTCTTTCACTCAGACTCAGCCCCCCGAAACTCAGCCCCCCCCGAACCCCCCCCCCTGAAATTTTTTTACCCCCCCCCCCCCCCCCCCCGAAACGAAATCCTGGCTACGGGCCTGGCTGTGGGAGAGTGGCTTCATGCAATAAAGCTCTAAGGGATCTTTTCCCCAGTTCTCCCTGCTTGTACTTGGTCAGAAATTTCTTTAAATGAATACAGAGTTCCCACAATGAAGCATTTAGATTGTTTCAAAATCTCTCTATGAACAGATTCAGTTCCCATAACCCAAAGATTCTCTTCTCCTAACACAGTGATTCTCAACTTGGGGTGCCCAGATGTTTTTGGCCTACAACTCCCAGAAATCCCAGCCAGTTTACCAGCTGTTAGGATTTCTGGGAGTTGAAGGCCAAAAACATCTGGGGACCTCAGGTTGAGAACCACTGTCCTAACATAACCCAACTAAGGTTTTCAAGTGTTATATGTTGAAGTGGACCTTGATCGTGAAATTTGGTCTTCAAGATGCCACACGATTCTTTTCACAATGTAAATGGCTCTATAGACAGTGATTGTATTAATAAAGATAGAGAAGTTTATCTCTGGTAAAAAAAATTATCTGTCTTTATTAGTTAAATCAACTCTATCTACATTCTAGGAAATTGTAGATGGAAGATTAGCAGGAAGAGAAGAGGTGGGGGAAAATATGCAAGTACTTACCCGCATCATTTGTTTAATTAAAGGATTTATGAAAACAAGAAAAGACAAATACTTGCACACATATAGGTCAAAATATATCCCCTGAAATATAGCCTATAGCACCTGTATTCACCCAAGTACTAACTAGGGCTGACCTTGCTTATCTACCAAAATCAAATGAGATCTAATGCCATTAGAGTATTTAGGCCACTAAATACTACCATTCTTAATATTATATTGGTGTGTGCCTTCATGTCATTTCTGACTTATGGCTTATCCTAAAGCAAACCCATCGTATGGTTTTCTAAGGCTGAGACTGTGTGACGCTCAAGGTCACCTGGTGGGCTTCCCAGAGAGACGGAGGTGCAAAAATGGACTTTTGATTGTATATTTCCATCCTTTCATTACAAGAGAGAAAACAAGTAAATAAAAGTAAGATGAATTGTTAATTAGTTGAATTAGTATTTTTTTTAAAACTACCATGAATGAAATGTCAGTCAGAGACATGAAGAAAAACAATAAATATTGTTGATAGATCTTTACCAACTGTGTTGGGATGCAGCCAGTAAAAACCCACTATCCATATGTTAATTCACCATTAATGTACAATTTATACTCACATGTAAGTTTTTTACAGGTCAGTATTGATGGAAAATATAAACTATCTTACATTTCATAAAAATAGGATACAAATATTACAAATAAATATTTTTGTGTCACCTTAACAACTATTACATTTGCCCTGGTACAAGCTAGTGTGGACTCGTTCATCTCATCAGATGCATGAAATGTTGACATATGCATGTCTGTGTGCACATACATTCATACAAGTGTTTATGATAAAATGCAAACAGTAAAACCAGATGGAAATGTTGCCAAAAAAAGACAAACAACAACAACTGCATTAAGTGGTGATTGTACATAAAATTAAATATACTGACTCTTTAAAGAAATTTCTGTGCAATTTTAAACAAAAGGTTTAAGGGGAAATATAGCATTAGTAAAAGTGAGCAGTATCATCCATATCAGTCAAAAACATGTAGAGAAAAAGGTAATCATTGATGAATACGGACGTCAGCCACATCTGAAAAACATCATTTTGCTGGAACCAAAACAAAAGAAACAAATGGAAATCTGAACACAAGAACAAAGAAATACTTTCTTTTTTCCAGCTAAAACTAACATTTCCAGAAACAGCCTCTGTATAACTTTAGTTGTGTCAATCTTGAACTTTGAAAATAAGTTTAATTAATTCAAAATTCTTGATGCAATTACCCATTTCAGAGTACATTGTCTCAGAAATCCTCATTTCTGCAAGGCTTTAAGTATGTTTTGTATCCTCAGGACTTGTACATACAGTTTCATTTATTCCTTTCCAACAAAATATGGCCTATTTAGGTATTTTCTAGGTCCTCTGGCATGATCTATGGTGTTCTTGGGATGGAGGTCCTTCATTCCAAACAGGTTTGCTATTATCTCCAGTTTCGTGTCTGCCCCAGCAGGTACAGGGGGTTGTATTATTTAAAATTCTGAATAGCAAATCATGATGTATAACAGAAAGTATGCACAAATGTTCGTCAGTAATGGGAAAACATAAAATAGGCAGATTAGAAAAGTGTTATAAAAACAGTATCCATGCAAGAAAAATGGCTAACATTTCAAAGTATTTTCTTAACTCTAATTTAACATAATTTAACCTTTTCTGGTTAAATTATGTCACCAAAATTATGTTGTTTATTAGATTCAATGGTGTATTTGAATTGCATACATAAACCAGATGAAGGGCCAGTTAGGAACCACATGAGACTGGTGACCTTGGCCTGATGGGGAGGAATGGTTTCCCCTTGCCTGTTGACTCTTTCAGTGCCTGCCTCCCTGAAGCATTATTGGGCCTGCTTTCTTTCACATACCACCCCCAGAGCCCCTCTGATAGGCCGAGACTGATGAACTCACCGGTCTTATGCAGGTCCCAACTGATCCCTTCATCAGTCTTCCCCTGATGTGGGGAAGCAACCTCCCCTTGCCTGGAGTGTGTGTGGAAGAGCAATTTTTTTTTTTGTTTCAGGCTTTTGAAAATGGAGGGTTGCATTAGATTCAATGGTGCATTAGACTTGAGTAAATATAATATTTGGCAACATTGTATGGAACATCATAGGATTTGCGATAGGATTTGGAGAAATAAATCGTGATGGAGTGTTTTCACATTCCCACCTATGGTACAGATGCAACTTTCCCCTTTAAAGGAGTTGGCAATCTGCAGATGCAACAGATATTATAATACCTATAAATCCCAGGCACTACAGCCAATGGTCAGAGATTAAGAATGCATTTGCACTGTAAAACTAATGAAGTTTGACGCCTCAGCGATGGTTCAGTGCTGTGGAATCACAAGGAGTTGGGATTTTTACATGGCCATTAGGCTTCTCTGTCAAAGAGTGCTGGTGCCTCCCAAAACGTCAAGTCCCATGATTCCAAAACATTGGATCATTGCAATTAAAGTGGTACCAGGCTAATTAATTTTAGTGTAGTAGATACATCCTAAGAAAATAAAACTTCTGAAGGACATCAGGTTGCTCATCCCTGCTTTATATAAACCTCCAGTTCTTTTGATAGACTTTCTTTTGAGGAAGTGAGACAGGTTTCAATAACCTTTGTTGAAAAAGGTATCTGCACAGCCACAACAGATGTTACAGGTATGTGTCTGTAACTGAGCTAAGCATGTTATTTCTCTCTTGCAGAAGAGGAGACACTGGCAACATCATCACTCCTGAATTATATGTACTTTGAAAGAACGAGTTCTTACTCTCCTGTCACAGTAGACACAATATCACACCCAAACATAAATGCGGTAAGCATTCTTTAAGAAAAACTTGTGAAAGTGGTAATAAACAGAGGTGGCAGTCATGTTCTTGCTGGTTCACAATCACTGAATGTTATTGAGACCAAAGGCAGTTCAGGGGAATTTTGATGTTCAGGTGGCATTCGATATCTGACCCTTTTCCAGAACTTGTTGTTTGCAGAATAAGAGCTTCTCTTTGTAAGGTCTCCTTTCCATCGGATAGCACCCTGTTTCTGCTTGATGTATCTGATGGATTCTGGCATGTGACTGTAATCTTTTATTTTAGCCATTTCAATCAAGATGACTTTAATTCCATCAGGAACAAGGGCCCGGTACACAGCTATGTGCTGCTCAGCAGCCTCGTCCAGGCTAGGCAGCTCAGGTAGCAAAATAATGATCAGCCTTCTACTTTGTCGGATGGTTTCATCAACAACATTGACTAAAGCTGTAAATTGCAAAGAGAGATAGTTTTCAACCATTTCAAAAATAATAAATAAGTTTCTGCAAGTAATCTATTTTTGGCAGCATGAAACACTGTGGTAAGTTGTGTCAAGGGACTGGAAAAATCACAAAAATACTTATTTCAATGGAGAACTGCATACGGGGAGATTTTCATCTCCACACTCCCTTTCACAGATACACTGGCACAGTGCTATTTCTGGCCACCATTTCCCCCATTTTCAGTAATTTATACTCCTTTTGGGGGCCTTGGCAGCACAGCGGTTTAGACCACTGAACTGCTGAACTTGTTGACTGACAGGTTGGCCGTTCCAATTGGGAGGTGAGCTCCCATTGTTTGGGCCAGCTTCTGCCAACTTAGCAGTTTGAAAGCATGCAAATGTGAGTACATCAATAGGTACCGCTTCTGCGGGAAGGTAATAGTGCTCTATGCAGTCATGCTGGCCACATGACCTAAGAGGTGTCTACAGACAATGCCTGCTCTTCAGCTTAAAAATGATGAGCACCACCACAGAGTTGGACATGACTAGACTTAATGTCAGGGGTAACCATTACCTTTACTTTTATACTTTTGTTGGAGCTTGTTGGAAGTTTGTAAATGAAGCTGTGAGAAGTTTTGGGCAGCTGCAAGCCATCTGGGGACAAAACATTCCTCCGAAAATTGGCTGGGATTGTTTTTAATTCAGCTGGTTTGGAGACATCTATAGAGGGGGGTCTCAGGAACTGCATAAATGGGGTTAGAGGTTTTAAGAATACATTACATTGGCCATTAAAACTCCCTAATGGCCTTTATTGTAATTCTGTTCTTTTAATACTCGTTTTTCCTTCTTTGAATTTGCTTGTCATATTTGTTTATCTCAATATTATTTTATACCTTTATTTGATATAACTTCCTGATCCATTTGGAGTTGGAAGACAGTTACAAAAATCATCTTGACAATACCCCCCTTTTTGTAGCAGAAGCAAAAAGAAAGAAAAGCAGAGACCACCCTCCCTCAACTGACTCTTCAGTCCTTCCAACTTGAAAAATAGAAAATGAGGCTTCTTGTTCTTAATATGTAATTTTTTAGTATATAAGCTATTTGTTTTACTCGCCTTGAATTCCAGAAGGCTGTGTGAAAAGAAGCAGCATCAAAACCACAGTTTAGGTAGTATTACAAGTAATTAACATCTTCCCACTTATTGTTGACAAAATTAAGATGAAATTATATATGTTATATTAAAAATCACTTAGGAAGAAAAACACGTCAAATTTTACCTTTTCCTGGTAAATCATCCCTGCCAGGTATGAACAGATTGTACCCACACTGCTTCTCCAAAACTTCAGGAAGGACTTTCAAGGCAAAGCAATCTTGAGTATCGGTTTTTGGGTACAAAACATATGCATCATAGACCTTCCCATCTAAAACTGAACACCAAACACAAAGATGACTTGCAAAAATAAACAATACCATTATTATGCAGTTCCTTTAATCTAATACCAATGTATATTTGTTGTTATGGGACATCAAGTCAACCCTGAATCATGATGACTCAACTCTAGGGATTTTTTTAGTTCAGTGGGGCATTTCCATTGCCTTCCTCTATGGCTTTGTGAGTGTAGCCTGCCCATAGTGACCAAATGGGTTTTCAGGGTTGAGTGGGTGTTTGAACCCTAGTCTCCAAGAGTTCTTGTCCAACACTTTATCCACTACACCACATTGACTCCTTTCCAATGTATGTACCATTTGGTTAAGGAGTATTCTCTTCCTGAGGTCTTACATTCCAGTAACAGCATTGTGAGGAAAAAATGGTAAAATTGAGACTTCTGGTAAATACTCCCTCTTCTTCTTGCTCCTCCTGAATTTCCTATCCTGATATTTCCATATGTAAGTCCTCCAGGATAAATGGATCGACAAAAAAGTTGTGAGTCAAATGTATATAAATTCATAGGATGCACTGCACCTTATACAAGAATTGATCACTGCCTCAACAAGGCTGAGCGGGGCACCGACCTGTCACACACATAGAAATTGATTCTAAAAAGGGATCCATGGGTCAAAAAGTTTGGGAACCACTGCTATAATGGAACTCCTCAGTTAGCAAACTATTTTGAGGTAGCCTTGAGTATTATAGTTCTAGCTTTCTTGTGGTTCCTTCCCCTACGTCTCCTGTAATATAGTACAAAAATGCAGTCATTCCCTACTTAAAGGTAAATCCCACTGATTTAATGGTTCTGCTTTCTTCAGGACCTTCAATGGAATAGGATTCAATCATGAACAATAAATATGTAAAAGTCAACAACAAAGGAGGGCAGGTACTGCAGTACCACAACTGGCTTTACATCTCAGCACCTGAAAATTATCTTGTCGTCTGCAAACACTACTCATCTATTAGGTGTGGCATATTTTTATTTGCCCTGGACACATATATGGCATTCATTTCACTTTTGCAGCATGATGGCGTTAACAGTATAGCATTACCTCTTTTGTGAAAAAAGGGGCGGCATAACTTTCGATACCAAAGTACAATTTCAGTCTTGAATAACAGGCAGATTATTACCGGAATAAGTATTAACAATACCAGTGCAGCAAGTCCTGTAAGATTTCTGGCTGCATTTGAAAATTAAAAAGAAAAACACAACATTAGAAATGACATCATACTCAGACAAATATGTATAAATGAACCTGTTGCATCTAGAAATCACCATGACTAAAATTCCCAAAGAGACAATGACAATGGTTCACAGGATGTTGTTCTAGCATTTCAAGTGGAATCATTGTGCTATAATTGTGTATTATACAAATGTCTTGGGACTAGATAAAGAAAAAGGAGGCTAGGCCCATTTGGACTACATAGCTACAGCAGTAAGATTCTACTTTAACTGCCATGGCTGTATCCTGTGAAATCTTAGGATTTGCAATTTGGTGAAACCTTAGTGGGTAAGTACACTTCACTTAAGTTTATATCTGAGAACTCCATAGGCTGGAGCCATTGAAATTAGAACTGAATAATAGCACTATAACTGTGTTATGTGATAGTGTCATGTGCAAGAACATGATGGGAACATATGAAAGAAAGCTAGGTATTTTATTCTGTTTCCCTTTTATTAATTCATCATCCTTTTTGTAGGCATGAATGTAGTACTTCTAACATATTCAAGGTCGGTGAATCAGAGGACAAAGTTCCATCTACTGTATATATACTATATATAAGACTAGTTTTTCAGCCCTTTTTTAGGCTGAAAAAGCCCTCCTTGGCTTACATTCAAGTCAAGATTATTTATTATTTTACTCTGTGTTGTTGTTATTGTTGTTGTTGTTACATTTATTATTTTCTCTATTTATAATAATAATGATTATTATTATTACATTTACATTATTTTACTCTATCATTATTATTGCATTTATTATTTTACTCTAATATTATTATTACATGTATTAAGTTCTCTGTTATTACTGATTATTACATTTCCATTGTTTTACTCTGTTATTATTTTATTACATTTATGATTTTACTCTATTTATTATTTTTGGAAGGATACGTAAGCACATTTACATTGAAGAAGGTTAAAATAATGGTTTAATCAGAGTTAGGCAGTCTTATCTTAAATTACAGTTTTATGTAAATATTCAAAAACATTTAACTTACTGATGTCTCAATAGATGTAATTTTATTGGTATGTATCTATTTTTATTTTGAAATTTACCAGTAGCTGCTGCATTTCTCACCCTCGGCTTATACTCGAGTCAATACGTTTTCCCAGTTTTTTGTGGTAAAATTAGGTGCCTCAGCTTATATTCAGGTCGCTTATACTCGAATATATATGGTACATCATCTTTATATGCAGCAAACAAAACTCATCTCTTAAGGAAACTCTGCCCTCTTCTGCATGAAGATGACTTTGAAATACACCATATTTAAAAACAGGTTGTGAAAGTCTGGCTCTTTGTCAAAACAGAAAGTACATGTACATATTTGTCAGACAGCTTCCCCAGATAGTAGTCAGAGTTAGCTTTAAAAACTTTTAGATCCATTTGACTTTTAGATCCATTTGAAGATTTTTTTTTCAATTCTCTCCCCCAAAGTTGAGTTTGGAAATTGCAGTGTGGCTACTAAAAAGTGAAAATGTTCTTAAAATATTCCATACTCCTAAGAAACACAGACATGGTTAAACTACGGTTGAAAATTATCTACATATTAGAAAGATGCATACAACAAGACATGTTTCTATATCAACTTGTAGAGGGTCACTCTATCTCCTACCGTGTAAAATATTTCAGATACTGTACTGGAAATATACCATATTCTAATTTCTTTGTATATTGGTATGTTTTCGTTTTTCCTCACCAGTTTGTAGCCTTCACAATCATACATTTCTATTCACAGATATTAGATTACTTACTTGGACGATGTATTGAGATGTATGCAGCAATTTGACCAGCTCTGCAAACAAACAGCTGGCCATAATCTTCATTCTGCAATTTTTTAATGGTCAGAGGGACCACGGAAAGCTGTCCTCCCTCAATATCATTGTCTTTTCTGTCCCCAAAAAAGTAGCAAAAAAAACATGTTGAAAATGTGCACTAAAGGTTCTTGTTTTGAGGGGAAAGGTGTGCTAAGTACAAAATTGTGGCCCAGAATTAGTTACTATCCCTTTTTGGGCTGATGCAAATATGCAGGAAACATTGACAGAGCATTTTCATGCAACTGTGCTACCCGAGATATTATATGCTATCAAAGAAACGTTACCCTAGTGAAATGTTTAGTGTGTGCCGTTATGGACCAGAACTTTGCTTATATTTCAAGAAAAACTTTCATATTTCAACAACACTTAGGGAAGTTCACACCAATTGAAGCTAATTATAAAATATAATAAAATTCCCAAACAGCAGCGATTTAAAGAAAACAGATAGCATGTTTTAAACATTATATTTAACCCACATATCAAATGCCTATTAGAATGTCTTCCGCATGCTGCAAAATACTGCCAAAGAGTACAATTCTCTGCACATATTTATGGTTTTGTCTTTTGCAGATTCGATTAGTCACAAATTTAATTTGAAATATTCTCTTGGAGAATCTTTATGGTCCAGTTCCTCCAGTCATGCTAGAGGACCTAGAGCTTCTTTCATTCTGAAGGACAAAAATAAAATAACTAGTACTATTGCGATAAGAATGTGAAGCAGCTAAGAAAATGTCCACAACATGCATACGATGACAAGTCACAGCCACCAAACTCATAAGTGAAGTGCTTTTACAATTCCCACATAGCTGAAAATACTGTGAACACTGGGTTGCTGTGAGTTTTAGGGGCTGTATGGCCATATTCCATTAGCATTATCTCCTGATGTTTCATCTGCATCTGTGGCCAACATTTTCACAGGTGTGTTAGAGGTGAGGCAAGTGGAGTGTGTGTGTGTGTGTGTGTGTGTGTGTGGAAGGCCTAGGGTAGGAGAAAGAACCCTTATCTATTTGAAGCAAGTGTAAATGTTGCATTTTTTTTGTCATGTCAGGAGCGACTTGAGAAACTGCAAGGCGCTTCTGGTGTGAGAGAATTGGCCGTCTGCAAGGATGTTGCCCAGGCGACGCCTGGATAATTTGATGCTTTTATCATCCTTGTGGGAGGCTTCTCTCATGTCCCCGAATGAGGAGCTGGAGCTGATAGAGGGGGCTCATCCGCCTCTCCCCGGATTCAAACCTGCGACCTGTCTGTCTTCAGTCCTGCCGGCACAGGGGTTTAACCCATTGCGCCACTGGGGGCTTCAATGTTGCAATTAGAAAGCTTGATTAGCATTGAGTAGCCTTGCAGCTGCAAAGTCATTCAGTGCAGGTATTTGTGTAGAGGTAGCCTGGCTGTTGTGTCTGGAAGCATCTTTTGTTTGGGAGGTGCTAATTGGCACTTGATTGTTAGCTGTCTGGAATTCCTGTTTCTGAGTAGTGTTCTTTATTTAGTGTCTTGATTCTGGTGTTTTTTAATACTGGAAACCAATTGTTGTTCATTTTCATGATTTCCTCCTTTCTGCTTGAAAACAAGAGTCCCCCCCCCTTTCCCCCCCCCTTTTTTTTTAAAGCACCACTTATAGTTGACTTACAGACAGATTTGGAATGACTCTTGAACAACACCATGCAAGTGTAGGTAATTTTATTCATGGTTGGGAAGGCTGTAGCTCATATTACAAGCCTCTTGTGATAATGGCCAAAATGATATTTTATAGTATTCAATAACAAAAGAAGTCAAAGTTTGCTCAATTCATTTACTTATTTAAGAAATATATACTTACTGGAAGCCTTCTTCAATTCTTCCTTTAAAAAGTAAATCAACAAGAGTATTATTGACCATCCAGGAAATAGAATAGAGGTTGTTTTTGGAATGTGAGACATTGCACTCTATAAGTATTTTGGATCCTGTAAAATTGGTAGCACAAAATGGTCATCAGAAACCTGTAATAAACTGTGGTTTCATATCCTGCAACTATCCCACTTTGACCAGTGCAAACACAGGCCGGTTCCACACAGGACTTCATCCAACGGCAATCGGGTTTAAGAAACTCAATTGGGTGCAGGTTAAAATCCATACACCTCCCTCCAAAACCCTCGCTTTTTTGAGGGGGTGTCTAGATGCCCTGCCGACCCTTCTGGGTCGGCAGGGCACCCAGAAAAGCTTTAAAAATTAAAAATAAGCCAGAGCTCTCCTGGTGCATAAAAATGATGAGAAAGGGGGACAAGGAGTGGTACCAGCAGTTCCCTCAGGTAAATTTGCGGGGATGGGGGGGGGGGCTGAATGCCATCCCTTTGGTTGACCCAGGATGGCATCTAGCCATCCCCCAAGGGGAAGCCCGGGGTTGTTGGACTGGGTGGGGATTGAAATACTGGAGGGAAAGGGTTATTTTAGCTCACTTCCTCTCAGGTTTTAGGTAAGTGTAGAAGGGGCCTTAGTTGAGTTAAAATGTCATCGTTTCTTACCCCTTCCCACCCCACCTCACTTCTTCCTTTCTTCTTGTCTTGCTTCTACAGCACTCCTAAGTTTTTAAACAAAACAGCCTATTTTGTGTGATTCTGAAATGTTTCCCAAGGTTAGCAGCCAGAACAAACACAGCATGTATTTTTGCATGTCAGGAGTGACTTGAGAAACTGGCACTTGCTTATGGTGTAAGAGAACTGGCCGTCTGCAAGGACGTTGCTCAGGGGACGCCCAGATGTTTTATCATGCTTTTGGGAGGCGTCTCTCATGTCCCCACATGGGGAGCTGGAGCTGACAGAGGGAGCTCATCTGCACTCTCCCTGGATTCAAACCTCCGACCTGTCGATCTTCAGTCCTACCGGCACAAGGGTTAACCCACTGCACCACCGGGGGCAAGCAAATGGGACAATCCTACTAGGAATGATAGCTGCCTTCCATTTCCAGCTCTTGGAATTGAACTGTGGGGCTTATGTACACCATTTTTAATTTTCTTAGTGCCAGTAAAATATATAGTAGTTGAAGCATTAGACTATGACTCTAGAGACGAGTCCTAATTAATCATGAAAATTCACTGGGTGCCATTGGTCAAGTTACACTCTCAATCTTAGAGGAAAGCAGAGGGCAATTTGGCTGAAAAGAAATCTTGTGATAGGATCCCCTTAGGGACATCATTGATTGGAACAGACTGAAAGGTACATAACAGCACTAAACAATTAATTTTTCCTTACTGAGATTAAAACATACTTGCAAAGTGGAAGGGTTTGTTACTTATTCTACAGTACCAATTCTACAGATTCTCTAATCAATTATTAGTATTTTTTAAAAAGCAGCTAAAGACTTACCAAGTTCAGCTTCAATGGTATGGTTTCTAGGATGCAGAATCTCAGTTCTCTTCCTCTGAATTTCTAGAAGTGAGATAAGCCACTGATATTTCTTTCATTTAAAAGATCGTTTATTTGTGTGAGTATATAGAAGAATTATGTAGGACAATGGAAATAACAAAATTTCAGAATATTTCAGATTTATAATAGTAATACTGCAATTTATATAGGATTTTACAATGTCCTAAGGACATCACAAATATTATCTTAGAAATCTTAACACTACTTCTGCAAACAGAGCCAGAATTCTGCCAGGGCCTTAAGTTTTCTTAAGAGAAATTAGAATTGCACAGTTGCATAATGTCTGTATCCAGTAGAAAACTACTTGTATATTGTTACATACCAGAGTTAGCAAAGTACACAATGTACATAGGTGCCTTGGGCACTCCCATGACTCATCTTCACAATTCCATAAAAGATCATCTACCTACATACCTCTGCTATGTAGATAGATATTCATAAAATTACAAACTCTAACAGGTCATATAGGATTCCAGTGATGATGATGGTGGTGGTGATGGTGATGATAACAAACAACAACAACAACAACTTTATTCTTATATCTCACCTACATCTCCCCAGAGAAACTCGGGGCAGCTTACATGGGAACAAAGCCCAATATAAACAAAGTTACAAAATAACACAATTAAAAAATATAACCATCAAATATATTAAACCAATACAATCTAAGACATCATAAATCATAACCAAACAGCAAGCAACCAATGGCCAAGAAAAGTGGGCATGTGCAGATTTGGGACTCATAAGGCAGGACAAGGGGTAATGCAACATAAACTGTAAGGTTGGGGGCTGGGAATAAAGTGCTGGAGATCCTACCTAAAGATGAGGGTTAGGCAGAATTCATCAGTAGTTGAACCATTATTTGAAAGCACATTGGAACAACCAAGTCTTCAGGTCTTTCTGAAAGGTGGACAAGGTGGAGGCTAATCTAATCTCCATAGGGAGAGAGTTCCAGAGATGAGGGGCCACCACCAAGAAGGCCCTCTCTCTCTTCCCCACCAACTGAGCTTACAATGGAGGTGGAAGTGAGAGAAGGGCCTCCCCAAAAGATCTTAGCACTTGCTCCAGTTCATAGAGGGAGATGCAGTCACAAAGAAAGACCCGAACCATTTAGCGATGGTTTGTATTGCTATGCAAATTGGAGGGACTGAGACTAAAAACCATGGTTTTAAGCTTAGAATTACAATCTCAATTCAAAGCAGGGCCATCTGAACATCCACTGGAAGTTGACCAAAGAGTCACATCGGAGGATCTTAATATTCCTAGAGAGAAAAATTCTCTAGCTATTTTGTAGCTCTTCCAGTGCAATTCTATGACCAACTTCCAAAGAAAAGTGACCCATAGAAGCTGAGCATAGAGTCATGCTGGAGGATCTAGTAAATTCCCAGAGAAATGTTGTCTAAGATTTTAAAAATTCAGGTTTTTTACTCACAGTTTTTCATTTTCATAGGGAATCTATGCCTAGCTGCTGTGGATGTGAAAGGCTAATTGAATGTAACTGGAAGAAATGTGTAATGTGGCTGTGTTATCTTTGCAGGGAAAAGAGCAAGGAGGAAGGAGGCAGGAGCCAGAACATTCTGGAGCTCAGGTCAGATAGCTGAGTTTGGATCTACATTGCCATATAATGGAATTTGGAACTGCATTATATGGTCAATGTACACCCATATCGTGCTGCACTTCATTATATGGGGTACTACACTGATCATATAATGCAGTTCCAAACTCCCTTGTATGACAGTGTAGATCCAACCAGAGTTTGTTGAGCAGAAGAATGGCTAAGTTTGGGGAAGAAGGAGGAAAGAATAGAAAAGCTGTAGTGAATGACCATGATTTCATTTAGTGCAAGAATAACAATGTTGACACTAGTTAGGCCTCCAAGGAGAGCGGAGAAGTATTTCTGCTACATCCTACCATGATAATTTGGGGTGAGCTGCAATGAACCCTTTGCATTCTTTTGTGTATGATTCACATAGTACTAAGCTCTTTGATAATTAAATGATTTTTCTTTCAAATCTGTCTCCCATTTCTTTTTTCTTTTGGCTGCACTCTTTTGCCATTTTGCTTTCCCCTTCTCCACTTTACCCATTTCTTTTCATTATACAGTCAAGGTTAAAAGGATTTGAACAAGAATGGGCATGTTAAATATATGACTATTAAAATACATATTCTATAGATTGTGTTTGGCATTCTTGGCTCTTGATTTAGTGTACAGGCTGAACATCCCTTATCCAGAATTCCAAAATTCAAAAACCCAAGTTGTCCACGTGGGTGGTTTTTTATTTTGTGTCAGGAGCGACTTGAGAAACTGCAAGTAGCTTCTGGTGGGAGCGAATTAGCCGTCTGCAAGGACATTATCCAGGGGATGCCCAGGTGTTTGACCATCTTGTGGAAAGCTGCTCTCATGTCTCTGCACAAGAAGCTGGAGCTGACAGATGGGAACCCACCACTCTCCCCGGAGAGATAGTTCAATGTAGACAAACTTTGTTTCAGGCACAAAATTATTTAAAATATTTTATATAAAATTATTTTCAAACTATGTAAGGTATATGAAACCTAATTTTGTGTTTACAATTGTTTACATTTAGACATATATGGAAATACAGGTTTTCCAAAATCCCCCAAAATCCAAAATACTTCTAGTTCCAAGCATTTCAGGAAAGAGATACTCAGCTTGTACTGTACTATATCAGCTTAACTTTTAACTGTCCTTTTATTTGAAGTTATCAACATGTATCTTAGTCATCCTGTAACTACAAAGTGAAAGGTAGGCTATACATTTAAGCAACAAATAATTCTTACAAAGAAAACAGGTATAATTGTCAAAGTACAAAATGACACTTACTTAAATCAGATACCCGAATACTCCTTGAGAAGTTGTATTTGTGCCTCAGATAAGTGTAGGATCCTCTGCACTGGTATTTTCCCATATCATCTTTATTGATATTATTTATTATAAGTTCAGATTCAGAGGTGCTAAATCGTTCACCCCTAACCGGATTGCATTCCTAAACACAAATTTATGTCATTAAACTTTGAGGCAGTAAAAATGCCTTCCACAAAATTGTTACATAGTGACTATGGAAATTTGCTTATTTTAGTCACAAATCTCAATAACCATTCATCACACATAGCTTACTCTATCTCTTGTTTTCTCTAATGTACACAAAAGCTATGCAGCCACACACCTGCATAAGCAACACACCATAAAGTAATCTGATTACTTTCACAGATAAAGGAATAATTGCATTATTTGTTTCGAGTATAGAATAGCATAAGCTATGTTTTTATTCTTCCTCTCTGTTCCTATGCATGACACAGACAAGTAAACTTTAATATGTACTTTAATTAGTTCTGGATGACTTCTTAATATCACATTTGTATTCCATTCTTCTTCCTTTCCCTTCCTTCTCCTATTGGACATGCTGGCTGGTGCTGATGGGACTTACAGGTCAACATATCTGGTGACCCAAAGGTTCTCCATTCAGGATCCAGAAAGTTCAGAGAAATGTGGCATCTTTTTATAGGAATTAGCACATAAGAGCTGGTATTCTATATTGGTTCAGCATGACATAAATATCCAATAATGGAATTATGCTGTGCAACCTCTGTACTGAATACTGCCAAATGCACTTTATGTGTACCTAGTTAACAATCTACAGTGTAATTGCAATCCACAAGGTGCAAAAGCTTTGCATAGAAGCAATGCATATTCACATGCTATTCGTCTACTTTTAATGTGTCAGTGGAGTGCAATTGTTGTATATTGTTTAGAAAAAGCACTCCACGTACATAACAGAGGTTATACTTATATTTTTCACTTGTGTAGACATACAAAATGACTTTGGGTTTCCTATAATGTTCCCCATAATGCCTTTGGGAAATACTTTACAATCTTCTTCTTTTCTGTATTGTCGAAGGCTTTCATGGCCGGAATCACTGGGTTGTTGTAGGTTTTTTTCAGGCTATATGGCCATGTTCTAGAGGCATTTCTCCTGATGTTTCGCCTGCATCAGAGGTAGTGAGGATGCTTGCCATAGATGCAGGTGAAACATCAGGAGAAATGCCTCTAGAACATGGTCATATAGCCCGGAAAAAAAAACCTACAACAACCCAGTTCTTCTCTTCTATTTTTTAGTACCAGGGCACAAGCGTCTGATTTAAGATTTCAATTATTCACAATGTCCAGACCAAGGATCCTGAAACTTTTAAAGCAGATGGTCAGTTCACAGTTCCTCAGACTGTTGTAGGCCAGACTACAGCTTGAAAAAAACATGAACAAGTTCCTATGCACATTGCATATATCTTATTTGTAGTGCAAAAAAGAAGAAAACCCTTGGGGAAAAAAACAATACAATATTTAAAATGAAGAACAATTATTAAACAACACAAACTTACAAGTATTTCAGTGAGAAGTATGGGCCTGTTTCTTGCTTATGATAATTAGAATTATTGTTGTATGCCTTTTTTCTGACTTAGGGTCTCTCTAAGTCAAAAGTTTAGGGTGGGAGCAAGTAAATTATCTTGGAGGTTGCATCTGGCCCACAGGCTTTCATTTGGGGACCCCTGGGCCAAACTATGGAATGTCTACCCCTCTCACACCATCTGCAGTGCAGCTTGTTTAAACTATGTTTTGTGATATCATGCCATCAGATTCTTATTTTATAAGCAGTGGTTCTCAACCTGTGGGTCCCCAGATGTTTTGGCCTTCAACTCCCAGAAATCCTAACAGCTGGTAAACTGGCTGGGATTTCTGGGAGTTGTAGGCCGAAACACCTAGGGACCCACAGACTGAGAACCACTGCTTTACAGTAAACTTCTGACTTTTCCCCTTCACTTGTCATTTTAATTATAGTTCATTACCTGTCACTTCTGTCACTTCAGAAAGCATGATTTCCCATTGCAGCTAAACTCTGTTAGTAAAAGAATCCATAGTAATTGGTATTGCTCTCCAGAATTTTAGAAAATGGGTTTTCCACTCTGGATCCTTTTAAGTAGATATGCCAGTATCTGAACCTTAGAGCCTCTATAAGCAAAGCACATTCTGCGCAACTGACCTTTGTGCATGTTCCTTCCAGCTACCTATCAACTTACGGTGACCCCGGGATTTTCATAAGGCTAAAAATACTCAGAGGTAGTTCTGCCAGTTGCTTCTTTTGAAATATTGCCTTTGGCACCTACCAATATATTTCAGACAACCAATGAATACAAGGTGCTGTAGGCAACCTGAAGCCACAAACACACAGTTCAATGAATATGTTTTGCATACAGATGCTCCCATATTCCATTCCTGGCATGTCTATTGAAAAGAATCAAAAATAGAAAAGACTGTTCCCTGAAATTCTGGAGAGTAAATGTCAATTCAAATAGACAACAATGGATTAAATGGAGTTACATTCTGATGGTATAAACATCTTCTAGCTTCAAGAAGTTTTTTTTTTCCTTCCAAGTTCAGAACTTACATAAAACCCAATAAATTTATGTTACATTACTTATTTTCACAGCTCTGCTTCCTTTATATATTGTAAAATACTAATGATCTCATCAGACAGGCTGGGGAAAAGTGGGAGAAAGAGGAGGGAAACGTCCTCCTTCATTGCCTACTGTCTTTCCTTGACTTCTGGGATGGCCTCCCATCCCATGTTGTTTCCCGTCCTTTCCCCGCTTCCTCTTCGTGTGAAACAATGCATGAAGAGTCAGATAACAACCAACTCCTCCAAAGGCGCTCTGGGCTCCATTTCTCCATGCTGCTGAAACAGAGTCCCACCAGAAGTTATCCTGCGTCATGTGATGGGCTCTGTGGGACTCCGTTTCAGCAACATGGAGAAACTGGGAGAAGACACAGAGAAGACTACATCTGATAAGGTCCTAACATGGCTACTTCTTTGAAAACTTGACAAATTCTCTTTCTTCGATACAGAGAATAATGCCTCATTCCAATTTATCATTACGAGGGACACACATCACATCTGATTGTTGCCCGAAAATGTGGGGGGGAAAGTAGTTTCAGGTAGCTTTGGGAGCAGCAAAGCTACCTGAAATTTCGTACAGTTTTTTTTTATTATGTCCACCTTTTGTATGTTTGCTTCTCTGTGTCACTTTAGCCATATCATAAATTCATAAACTAACATTTATTGGCATTCTACTTAGGAGTTCATCAGCGATAAATCCACTACGTTGCTTCTAATAAGCCAGTGCTATCCTAGATGAGGCATTATTTCAGCCCAGCATTTAGGCCAGGCATGGGCAAACTTCAGCCCTCCAGGTGTTCTGGACTTCAATTCCCACAATTTCTAATAGCTGGTAAGCTGGCTGGGATTTCTGGCAGTTGAAGTCCAAAACAACTGGAGGGCTGAAGTTTGCCCATGGCTGATTTATCTGATACAGTGGAAACATGCAGAGACTTATCAGGCCCTAGAAGTGCTAAGTTCCCTTTATGTCTATTTACTCTAGAAAGACTTGTTCAGAATCTAGCTAGAAAAATACATTATTTAAAATGTCCCAGGATAATTTCTAGAAATTCATTCAACAGAGAACAAATAAATTGCTCCCTTTCCAATAAGATTAACTTAGTAACACTACTGAGTTAGTCTTAAAATGGAAATGAAGGATTGGGAATTCCATGTCATTATAGCATTAGTTAGGTAGTATTGACAATTATGCTACAGAAAGAAAGAAATACCTTAAACCAATCAATGGACAAATCGTCCGGCTCTTGTCCTAACAAATGATCCTTGTAATTGCACACAATCTTCTCATTTGTTGCGACTGGTATCCTTTGCTCGAAGAAGTGATTCTCATTAAAGCAAAGGGAACCACTGTGGTTGAATACTTCTATTTGGAAATTCTTTTTGTAACATTTTGTTGAATCCCTGTATTTAAGCAGGAAAAAAGCATTTTTGTTACATTAACTGTAATCCCCGCTTTCTTTCTTTTTTTCAACATTAAGGATGTTCACAATGCAAATTATTATAGGGTGCATCTATACTGTATAATAATATGATTTGATACCATTTTAACAGCCTTGGCACAATCCTATAGAAGCCCAAGAGGCATATTTTGGGGAGGCACCAGCACTCCTTGATAGAGAAGGCTAAAGACATCGTAAACTACAACTCCCATAATTCCAGCACATTGGGTTATAGCAGTTACAGTGGTGTCAAACTGCATTACTTCTACAGTGTAGATGCACCCATACAAACATATCAAAAGATAAGCATTCAATTATAGCCTAAAGTCTTTGTACACAGCTTATCTGCAAAATACTTCCATAAGCCATGGTTCAAGAATGACTGACGTACGACATATAACATGATTCAAATACCTAATGGTTGACTAAAAATTATTCATTCCACACAAACTGTATCCAGCCAAAAAGCACCACAGATAAATACAAGCTCTCACTGTGTAATGCATTCATATGATCCAGAATCATGATATGTCACAGGCAGAAACCACAGCGCAGTATCTTGCTGATGAATTCTTGATGAATTTTGTTTAGTTATAGGAGTTTTGCTTCCATTTCTGTACCAGTAGGTGCTAGAGTCGGTATGCTGAAAACAATCAATTCCAAGAACTTCTCCTTCCTCAATACGTTTCTGAGATGTGTTTTCTACCAGAATGCATTTCTCTGCAGAGAAGATTAGATTTTGAATCAGTGAGACTGTCTTCACTGTGGGGTACATTTAAAAGAGAAAACAATGGTTAGTCATGATAACAGGCAACTAGAACGAGGGTATTAGAAAGATGGATGCTTGGTTGTATTGGTTCTTCTAGACCAGGTTTTCATGGGCAAATAAACAGACTCCCTTTGCAACTGCTGTGGGAAATCCTCCTGACCTATGGCTGGTTTTTCCAGCAGAAGCACTGCTTCCAGCCATGAATCCAGAAGAAGGGAGCCGGAATTTACTTTGGAGCTCCACGGGCCACAGAGCCTGTCAGTTCCCTTTCTTTCTTGCCCATGTATGCATATCAAAACACCAAAAACCTAGAACCATGGATTTTTTTCATGTCAGGAGTGACTTGAGAAATGGCAAGTTGCTTCTCATGTGAAAGATCTTAATCTACTAACTGGTTCATAGACGGAGATACGTTCGGACAGGTAAGTTGGACCGGAGCCATTTAGGGCTTTATAGGCTAAAGCCAGTACTCTGAATCGTGCTCGGTAGCTAATAGGCAGCCAATGAATTTGCCACAACAGAGGGGTTGTATGCTCCCTGTGCGACACCCCAGTTAACAACATGGCTGCTGCGCATTGAACTATTTGCAGCTTCCAAACAGTCTTTGAAGGCAACCCCATGTAGAGCGCATTGCAGTAGTCTAGACGGGATGTAACAAGAGCGTGAACTACCATGGCCAAGTCAGACTTCCCAAGGTACATGCACAGTTGGTGCACAAATCTTAGTTGTGCAAACGCCCCCCTGGTCACTGCTGACACCTGGGGTTCCAGGCTCAGTAATGGGCCAGATTATAATGTGAAAAAAACATGAATGAATTCCTATGCACACTACACATATCTTATTTGTAGTACAAAAAAAACTTTAAAACAATACAATAATTAAAATGAAGAACAATTTAAACAAATATAAACTTATTTGTACTTCAATGGGACATGTGGGCCTGCTTTTGGCTGATAAGATAGGATTGTGGTTGTTGTTGTTGTTGTTGTTGTGTGCTTTCAAGTCACTTCAGACTTAGGTTGACCCTGAGGGAGGGCCGGGTAAATGACCTTGGAGGGCCCCATTCGGCCCCCGGACCTTAGTTTGAGGACACCTGGTCTATGGTATCAAAGGCCGCTGAAAGGTCCAGGAGAACCAACAGGGACACGCTCCCCCTGTCAAGCTCTCTGCGGGGATCATTCACTAAGGAGACCAAGGCTGTCTCAGTTCCATGACCTGGTCTGAAGCCAGACTGTGCCGAATCTAGATAATCCATGTCTTCCAAGAATCCCTGGAGCTGCGAAGCAACCACACGTTCCACAACTTTGCCCAAGTAGGGGAGATTGAACACTGACCGAAAGTTATTCAAATTAGTGGGGTCCAGTTATGGTTTTTTCAACAGCAGTTTGATCACAGCTTGTTTTAAGCTCGCTGGAATTTTGCCTCTCCGAAGGGAGACATTCACCACCACCTTTACTCACTCAACCAAACCCCTTCTGGCTCCCTTTCTTAGCCAGGAAGGGCAGGGGTCTAGGATGCATGTGGTTGCCCTTGCCTCTCCAAGGATCTTGTCCACATCCTCGGGTTGCACAAATTGAAATGAATCCATTAAAACTGGACAAGTAGATGCTATCAATACATCCTCAGAGACTGCAGAAACCATGGTGTCAAGGTTGGAGCTAATTAAAGCAACTTTATCTGAGAAAAACTGGGCAAAGATCTCACATTGAGTTACTGAGAGGTCTGAGATCTCATTCTGTGAGGGGGTGTTTAACAAACCTCTGACATATGAAATAATTCAGCTGGTTGATTTCTCACAGCTGCTATCTTGATTTCAATGTAGGAATGTTTTGCAGCTTCTATTGCCTTTGAGTATGCTCTTATTTGGGTAACGGCCTGTTTTTTGTTTGACTCGCTCTGCAACCCTGACCACATGTGCTCTAGACCTCTCGTCTTGCGTTTCATCACTGCCACCTCCCTGGAAAACCAGGAAGCTGGTTTACCTCTTTGCATTGTGAGGGGATGCTCCGGAGTGATCGTGTCTATTGCCCCAGCCAACTCCCCATTATAGAGAGAGACTAGAGCATCAACAGAATCACCTGCCAAGGTGGCGGGAAAATCCCCAAGAGCCATCAGGAATCCTTCTGGATCCATAAGCCTCCTGGGGCAGACCATCTTAATGGGTCCTCTACCTCTGCGGAGGTTATGGGGTGAAGTAAGTCTAAACTTGATCAAGTAGTGTATCCTTCTCCAAAACACATTTACTAGGGAGCGAGCAAATGGTTCACAAGCTCACACAGATATTTTTTGCTCGTTTGGTTGGTCTAATAAAGACTTTAACAGAATATGGAGTTTGGATTTTGCCTTTTGAAATGGTCAACATTGCTATCCTTGCCTATGTATATATTTAATTAATTTTGAATTTAAGACTACACAAATAAGGTTTGCTTATTATCTTCAGAATTTCATTAACACTTTTGAAATATCTTTAAACTCAGGGGCTTCCTGAGTTTAAAAATTAACTGCTCTGTTTGAGGGGAGGGGCTTCCTGAGTTTAAAAATTGAGGGGAGGGGCTTCCTGGTTATCCTATATAAACCAGTGTCTGAACCCAAGGGGCAGCTGGGCTTTCCACAGAAGTTGAGGAAGCAGGAACCCATTTTGTTTCCTTCTGCTTCAGGGTAAGCTTTGTTTAAATTTAACAGCTTTCAGCGCTGCTTTCTTTGAGAGGCGGGGCTTCCTGAGTTTAAAAATTAACTGCTCTGTTTGAGGGGAGGGGCTTCCTGAGTTTAAAAATTGAGGGGAGGGGCTTCCTGGTTATCCTATATAAACCAGTGTCTGAAGCCAAGGGGCAGCTGGGCTTTCCACAGAAGTTGAGGAAGCAGGAACCCATTTTGTTTCCTTCTGCTTCAGGGTAAGCTTTGTTTAAATTTAACAGCTTTCAGCGCTGCTTTCTTTGAGAGGCGGAGCTTCCTGAGTTTAAAAATTAACTGCTCTGTTTGAGGGGAGGGGCTTCCTGAGTTTAAAAATTGAGGGGAGGGGCTTCCTGGTTATCCTATATAAACCATTTTGTTTCCTTCTGCTTCAGGGTAAGCTTTGTTTAAATTTAACAGCTTCCTGTACTTTCACCCCTGCATACAGACAACAACATCAAACACACACCAAGAGGAGGTCATTAGCAACCTCCAGATGGAACAAACACGAAAACTTCCCATCTCATGCACAAGCTGTGGCATGTTTAGCTTTTTCACACTACAGTTACTCAATTACATCTGCCCCAAGTGTACACAGATCACTCACATGGAACACAGGATACGACAACTCGAGGACCGTATTAAGACCCGTAAGGACATTCAGGAACTTGAACTGTTCTTAGACACCACACGCCACACTGGCCTAGACACGCAGCCCATATCACACCAACATTACGGGGAGGCTCAACAGAACAGCACCTCAGATGTGGACAACCCTCAGGCTTGGAGAAATGTCACCCTTAGAAGGACACATAGGACCCGGAAGCCTCCTCAGAATACTTCTGCTCAGCTGCAGTTACACAATAGATTCCAAATTCTCACACAACTAGCACCTGACCAAGAAACACAACACATTGGGGAAGACCAGAATGGCTTAGATACTGATCAGTGGCTCATCCTTGATCAGTGTGCAGGGGATAGCCCTGACTGGGACAACACTTCACAACATTCACACTTGCACAATCGTGCAGGTGTACCATCCCCAACCATAGACCAGGAGCAACAGGAACACATACAGGAGAACCATAGGCTCTTGGACGAATCTCAATGGATTGTCCTTGACGAATGCACCGGGGATGTCGAGGAGGAGGACAACACTTTTCGCCTACACAATTCACACCAACAGGATCACTTTTCTGGAGACCTACACACTACATTGCACAAAAGGGGCCCTGTCATTCCTGAAAGTAAACAGGTCTTGGTAGTAGGCGACTCCCTCCTTAGAGGAACGGAAGCTGTCATTTCCAGACCAGATGGGATGGCTCGAGAAATATGCTGCCTACCGGGGGCAAAAATACACCATATCACTCAGAGGCTCACCAGGCTCCTCAAGCCCTATCACCGTCCTCCCCTCATGTTGATTCATGTAGGAACCAATGATACTGCAAGGCATACGTTTCAAAAGATCACAAATGATTTTCGAGCTCTAGGAGCAATGCTAAAAGAATGTAATGTACAGGTGGTCTTTTCATCCCTCCTCCCTGTTGTAAGACACGGACCCACAAGAGCCAGAAAAATAGTACAGGTCAATGACTGGCTTAGAAAATGGTGTCAGGAGGAACGCTTTGGCTTCCTCGACCATGGCCTGCTATTCCAGGAGGATGGCCTACTGGCAAGGGATGGGGTGCATCTCACACAAGTAGGAAAACACCTTTTTGCTCACAGACTCGCAAACCTCATTAGACGCACTTTAAACTAGGTCCACCGGGGGAGGGGGACAACAGCCTTGCGAACACTACTTTACCCATAATGTCTGGGAATCGCCAGAAGGCTAAACGGAGGGTTGCACAAACACAACAAGGACCAAGTACCAAAAGCACAATAATCCCAATTAAACAGCTCAAGGGAAGATCCCAGGGGCTCACATGTCTTTACACTAATGCACAGAGCATGGGAAATAAACAAGACGAACTCCAACTTCTAGCACTACACCACAAATATGATATCATAGCCATCACTGAAACCTGGTGGGATGACTCCTATCGCTGGAATGTAGATATCGAGGGGTATAACCTCTTTCACAGAAACCAAACAAAGGGGAGAGGAGGCAGAGTAGCCTTATATGTCAAAAACTCTTATGCTGCAGAAGACATTCAAGACAGCAATCTGGGAAACCAGCTTGAAATCATCTGGATAAGAATCAAGGGAACTGGGACTCAAAAAGATGTCGTTGTAGGCGTCTACTACAGACCCCCAAGCCAGGAGGAAGATCTTGATGAAGTCTTCTGCCAACAGTTGACCAAACAGGCACAGAAAAGAGATGTAGTAGTCATGGGCGATTTCAACTATCCCGATATTTGCTGGAAAACAAACTCGGCCAAGAGTACAAGGTCCAACAAATTCCTCGCTTGCCTTGCAGACAATTTCATGGTCCAGAAGGTAGAAGAGGCAACAAGGGGATTGGCTACTCTTGATCTCATCCCAACAAATGCGGAGGACCTGATCGATGCGGTCGAAGTGGTAGGATCCTTAGGGGCAAGTGACCATGTGCTCCTGCAATTTGAGGTACAAAGGAAGGCCGAAACTAAGACAAGTCAAACCCGCATTTTGGACTTTAGGAGAGCTGATTTCCAAAAAATGAAGGAAACGCTGAGCAGCATTCCATGGACACTGATACTAAAAGACAAGGGAGCTACGGATGGATGGGAATTTCTCAAGAGTGAAATACTCAAGACGCAATTGCAAACCGTGCCAACAAAGAGAAAAAATAGGACAAGTGCAAAGAAGCCAGAATGGATGTCCAAAGAACTTCTAACTGTGCTAAGACACAAAAGAGACATGCACAAGAAGTGGAAAAAGGGAGAAATCACCAAAGAAGAATTCAAACAAATAGCCAACACCTGTAGGGAAAAGGTCCGCAAAGCTAAAGCAAAAAACGAGCTCAGACTTGCCAGGGACATTAAAAACAATAAAAAGGGCTTCTATTCTTATGTCAGTAGAAAAAGGAAAAACAAGGAGGCGATAGGACCTCTTCGCGGAGAAGATGGGGCAATGCTGACAGGGGATAGGGAAAAGGCAGAACTACTTAATGCCTTCTTTGCCTCGGTCTTCTCACAAAAAGAGAGTCTTCAACCTCAGCAAGATGGAGTGGATGAGGGATTGGAGGACATCCAACCCCAAATTGGGAAAGAAGTCGTCCAGGAATACCTGGCCGCTCTTAATGAGTTCAAGTCCCCAGGGCCAGATCAACTAGACCCCAGAGTATTGAAGGAACTAGCGGAAGTCATTTCGGAACCATTGGCAACCATCTTTGAGAGTTCTTGGAGAACGGGAGAAGTTCCAGCAGATTGGAGGAGGGCCAATGTGGTCCCAATCTTCAAGAAGGGAAAAAAGGATGACCCAAACAACTACCGTCCGGTCAGCCTCACGTCGATACCGGGCAAGATTCTGGAAAAGATTGTTAAGGAAGCGGTCTGCAAACACTTAGAAACAAATGCAGTCATCGCTAATAGTCAACATGGATTTATCAAAAACAAGTCATGCCAGACTAATCTGATCTCTTTCTTCGATAGAGCTACAAGCTGGGTAGATGCGGGGAATGCCGTGGATGTAGCGTACCTGGATTTCAGTAAGGCCTTCGACAAGGTCCCCCATGACCTTCTGGCAAGGAAACTAGTCCAATGTGGGCTAGGCAAAACTACAGTGAGGTGGATCTGTAATTGGTTAAGTGGACGAACACAGAGAGTGCTCACTAATGCTTCCTCTTCATCTTGGAAAGAAGTGACGAGCGGAGTGCCGCAGGGTTCCGTCCTGGGCCCGGTCCTGTTCAACATCTTTATTAATGACTTAGATGAAGGGCTAGAAGGCATGATCATCAAGTTTGCAGACGACACCAAATTGGGAGGGATAGCCAATAGTCCAGAGGACAGGAGCAGAATTCAAAACGATCTTGACAGACTAGACAGATGGGCCAAAACTAACAAAATGAAGTTCAACAGTGACAAATGCAAGATACTCCACTTTGGCAGAAAAAATGAAATGCAAAGATACAGAATGGGGGATGCCTGGCTCGAGAGCAGTACGTGTGAAAAAGATCTTGGAGTCCTCGTGGACAACAAGTTAAACATGAGCCAACAATGTGATGTGGCGGCAAAAAAAGCCAATGGGATTTTGGCCTGCATCAATAGGAGCATAGTGTCTAGATCTAAGGAAGTAATGCTACCCCTCTATTCTGCTTTGGTTAGACCACATCTGGAATATTGTGTCCAATTCTGGGCACCACAATTCAAGAGAGATATTGACAAGCTGGAATGTGTCCAGAGGAGGGCGACTAAAATGATCAAGGGTCTGGAGAACAAGCCCTATGAGGAGCGGCTTAGGGAACTGGGCATGTTTAGCCTGAAGAAGAGAAGGCTGAGAGGAGATATGATAGCCATGTATAAATATGTGAGAGGAAGCCACAGGGAGGAGGGAGCAAGCTTGTTTTCTGCTTCCTTGGAGACTAGGACGCGGAACAATGGCTTCAAACTACAAGAGAGGAGATTCCATCTGAACATGAGGAAGAACTTCCTAACTGTGAGAGCCGTTCAGCAGTGGAACTCTCTGCCCCGGAGTGTGGTGGAGGCTCCTTCTTTGGAAGCTTTTAAACAGAGGCTGGATGGCCATTTGTCAGGGGTGATTTGAATGCAATATTCCTGCTTCTTGGCAGGGGGTTGGACGGGATGGCCCATGAGGTCTCTTCCAACTCTTTGATTCTATGATTCTATGAAAAGAATGAGACAGCATTTCCTTTCTAATAAAGGAAATCTCTTGATTTTGAGCTTGTGAGCACCAGCATGATTTAAAGTATCTGTGGAGAGTACAATACACTTTAAGAATGACATGCAGTATTGATTTCATGGTGTACTATTGCCTTTTGAAGTGACTGGACTGACCTTGAAGGAGCTGGGGGTGGTGACGGCTGACAGGGAACTCTGGCGTGGGCTGGTCCATGAGGTCACGAAGAGTCGGAGATGACTGAACGAATGAACAACAACATTGCCTTTTGAAAATCTGTTTTAAACAAGCTTAACCCAGAAGAATTTGACTTACACAGATCAGCACCAAAACTGCTTATTTTCTCATGGAAACAGCTACTCTTGGCTCTGCATTCTCAAGGGTTTCCAAATAGAGTTGAAGATTTTGTACTAGGAAGATCCACTTTTAGTGAAAGTAATGTTAACTTTTTCTAAAACTACTGTTTGTTGTTTAAGACAACATTGCCAGAAAATCTATGGGCCCTTCAAACTTGACTCTTAGAACAGCAAGTAAACACTTATTGCCAAGCAATAGAAAAAGCAAGATGGTTCACATAGACATTCAGAAATTGTTTTGCTTGTCATAATGACTCCTTTGCTATTCATGCTACAAAAGTTTAATGTAGCAAAATAATAGGGCAAAAGTCCAGCAATTACAAGTCAAAGGTTAACTAAAACAGAGTGACCTTGTTGTCGCCATACATTATTATCTCAGCTGTATTCATCTGACTTGATCCCAAAGCTTACAAAGTGGGGGGGGGGGGGGTAATACTGATGAAATAATTTTTGGCAAAATGCTTCTGAATATCAATGTTAGCAATTAGGATTTAATGTTTGGCAATTGTGTTAATGATGAGCTACAAGAGTCAATTTGTCATATGGCAAATAACACAAATATTTGGCAAATGGGAGGGTGAATGGAATGAAAAAGCTAGTATGACTTCTGAAGAAAAATATTTTTCATTGTGTTGTCAAAGGCTTTGATGGCTGGAATCAATGGGTTGCTGTGGTTTTTCCAAGTTGTATGGCCATGTTTCAGAAGCATTCTCTCTTGACGTTTTGCCCACATCTATGGCAGGCATCATCATAGGTTGTGAGATCTCACAACTTCTGAGGATGCCTCCCATCGATGTGGGCAAAACGTCAGGAGAGAATGCTTCTGGAATATGGTCATACAACCCGGAAAACTCACAGCAACCTGATATTATTCTATTTCACTTATGCTGAGACTTTAAGGACTGAAAACATATCAGGTGTTATTAATTAAACATATGGTTTATAGCAGTCAGATTCTTGACCAGATGATTAGGCACAGATTCTATGTATATAGAATTATAGAGCCTAAAACCCAGCGGCCAGACCAACATTTAATCCTACAATTTTCCTAGCATGCATTTCATAGTTGTGTTGTTGTTTTGATATGTACTTTTTAAAACTATGTATTTTCCTTCAGCAATCCAAGTCACTTTATACAGGAAACAGCTAACTATTTTTCACTGTTGTTTAATACTCTCTTTCTACAACTACATGGCAAATTCTCTACTAAACTTGTTACCAATCATTCATTACCTACCTGAATAGAGCACAGAGAGGAATGGCAGAATAACAGCACAGGAAATCTCTAATGTAGGCTTCATGCTTTACTACACATACAGAAAGAGAACAAAACTCAGTATTACTAACACATTTCATCTTTATGCCTCATTCGAGTTATCTGGATTTTTTTCTCCAAAGAGAGAAGTTATCAAAATTAAATAAACACCCTGGATAGTTTTTTGGCGTGGGGCAGGAGATTTGCACAACAGGAACTATGAGATCAGTCCCAAATATTTGATTTTCTCACTCCCAGTTATGATGAAATATGACATAAAACTTTCCACTGTTCACAAAGGAGAACAATGGAGGCAATGTAGAATTCTCAATCAGTAACATGCCAATACCTTAACTCCTTCATGCAAGCAACACTCATTAAGTTTGCTATATAACGGGTAGAAGGGGAGGGATCATGCATCTTTTCAGAGGTTGTCCTATCCGGTCACTAATGATAGAATGCTGGAAGCCTGTATTCAACAACATTTGAAAGGCTACATGACTCCCACCCATGCTGTAGTATAGCCCAATAGGAATCATGTAGCTGCATAACATGAAACACGTGTTGCTTATCTTATAAATATCTCTCATGCAAGTGTCAGTTAGTTATTGTTGAGCTTTTAAAATATAATTAAAATGTCACAAACCTGGCCGCTTCAAGAAAGTTCAAGTAAGTTCCAAGGCAAAGTTGACCTGTCCACTGAAGAGCAAACTTTAATGAAAACAGAGCAAGGTTGAAAGGCACTTCTTCAAAAGTAATACTTCTCAAATAGAAATATAAAAGACCAATCCATATTTTCAATGCTTAAAATTAAAAACAGTTTGCTTATTCCTGTTTAAAGCTCCAAGGAGGGAAGAAAATTAAACTGTTACCCCATTTTGGTTTTGCATAGGTCTTATCTATTGAATCCACTTTTGGTGTGATGAAACACACATAACTGATACTGACAGTGGCAATAAAAAGACTAAATTCTGTAAAGTTGGTAGCTCTGATTGTACAAAATGTCTGATAAATACTAAACTCCCCATCCAACCTGAGACAGCTACGAGAACACCAACTGATTAAACAGACAAGTGGAAAACTACAGAGCAATGTATGGCAAAGGTTTTCTCCTCTTCTTTGAAACGGGTTTAACCAGATCTGGAAGGCATCTCAAAGTAACACAGAAGAGAGAGAGATGTTAAGGCACGTTCAGAACAATTATATACCACCTTTATAAAAAAAAAGGAGGCACAAATGAAACCTCTGCTGAGACTTGCTCTATCCACAGTGAGAAGGGAGATCAGCTCTCTGAACACACCTTTAAAATGAATCTCTGAGACACCAACATATTTGTAGCAGGCATGGAATTTTGTAGGAGGGAACTCTACACTCACAAGCAGGATTGGATTGCTTCTTGTCATTCAGCAGAGCGAACAAGTTGAAAAGCTGAGATCAGCAACCCTAGGGCTTCTACATCACCTGGCAGTGAAATCTCTCTGGGTTTGGGTTCAGACTTTACAGATGTTATCCGAGGTGCTGGCCTCTTTTCTAACAACAACAACAACAACAACAACAACAACAACAACAACAACAACACTTTATTTATAATCCGTCCTCTCTCCCCTAAGGGACTCGGGCAGTTTCCAAAAGATAACAAAAATGGCAAGCATTAAATGCCCAAAACAGACAAGCAACAATCAAGACAACACATGAAATGAATTAAACTCAATAGAACTTACAAAACAGCCAAAACCGAGAGTTAAACTAAATAAACATAATAAACGCAAGGAGTCAAACCAGTTCAAACAACATACATTAATATATGACATCAGCAGGCTTGGGTAAGTATCCAATATCAAGGCAGGGATATGTGTAAGATATGCTAATTCTCCTCCCTATAAGCTAGATTGCACTTTTAAAGGAGGAGAGAGGAGGGCATTTTTTGTTCTTTAGGGAGGGAGTTCCAGAGGTGGGGAGCAGCCTTGGGGAAGCCCCCCCCCTCTCGTTCCCTCCAACCTCGCTTGAGACAGGGGATGGGACCAAGAGCAGGGCCTCCTCCACAGACCACAATGCTTGTGCTGGTTTGTACGTGGAGATGCAGCCTCAAGTCTTTGATCTTATCTTGAATTCAGATTTCAACTTGCGAATACATCCACTACTCACTGACATGGGGACCATCTCCTGCTCAGGAGGGAGGCTAGGCGACAAAAATGTAGGGTCCCAATGTAGGATCTAATGGAAGCCCTCCCTTCTGTCCTCCACTCTGTGTTATGCCCAGAATTCCCTCAAAGTCTCAGCAAAAGATATGTTCCCCAACTAACTGGGTGACAGTTTGGAGAGTGGCACTGTTATTGCAGGGCACGGAGGGTGTTCTTCCCAAAAGCTGCACACTTTTGTGCAGGTTCTGTGAGGGCAGGAATTACCAAACAATGTAACTGTAGGCAGTGTTTCAGAGGAAGGAAATGCAGGGATCTTTCCCTCGGATCCAGTGCTGTGACATATAAAGCAAAAGCATCCTCCCAGCGCATCAGCTTCAACTTGTCTTGAAGTTTCATCCTGCCTACCCATCCATCCAAGTATCAAATTTGCTATGCATATATTTTGTTGTTACTACTTTGCGTAGTAGTATTTGGAAAGATGCCTTTAAGGAACTTTGGGGGTGTGGATGGCAGAAGTCATGGCCATCTTAGGAGGAGTGTTGGTTTGCTACAGCACCAAGTGACAGAGAAAGGGTAGGAGATGATATCGTCATTCCTTCTTGTCAAGACAATGAATGAACTTCTGACCTTGGTCCCTAGACTCTACTGTATTACTGAACATAATCCCTCTCCCTGTTGTTCAGGGAGATCCAGGACAGGGAATGTGTTCCTTTCTCCAGTTCCTCCATGCTTTTTGCTTTACATTTCAGCAGATAAATTTAGTAGCAGAAGTATACAGCTATGCTAGCAGAGCCCCTTGGACCTATTCTACAACGGAAGGGTGATGCCTAATCTATAACAAATCCTAATAAATTTTCTTCATAGGGCCACAAACCTTTAGTTTGTCCTGGGCTTATTTGTGACCCTCAATCTCTCTCACACACAACAATGTGAATTCCCATTCTTGAAAATCTCAAGGAATAGAAAACGGTGTGTTGGATAGGAAGTGTGTCTTGAACCCTACCAGTTCCCATTTCAAGCTTAACATGTAGTTTAATCTTTGCTTTTCTTAAAGAGTATTTGACAGTATCTACATCATAAAGTTCTCAGGAGGTCTTTGAGAGAACTGGGGAAGGGAGCACTCATCCCCAAAGGGACCTCTTGCAGACTGTCAATGGATACATGGCACTTGCACCATAGACTGCCAGTGGAGATATGGCAGTATTGAAAAACTGAATCTCAAATTAATCCCAATTCAGGTGGGTGAATTAATACCCTATTACCCCACAGGTGCTAAAACAAAGCAGGTTGTGAGGAATTTGTAACTATGACAACTCAATCCCCAACAGCTTTTCAAGCGGTTTTACAAGTGCAGTACCGTTTCCCCAACATATTATGTATACTTTAACCTTAGACAAGGAGTTCTACCTCTACAAGATGAAACCTATAGATAATGATTTTATCTATGTCTGAACAAAGTTCCTCACACATCATATTGGATCAAATAGCAGTAGAAGGAAATACCTGCAAAGGCTCCTGTACACATATTCACATACCTCAAACACGTCACACTGTGTGTGAGAGGCAAAACCATGTTTCTTAGGCAACATTTTAGATAAAAGAATGTATATAGTTATGCTAGAGCTGCCCAAAATTCAAGTTCACTGGCAAAACTGAAGAGATGCAGGAGACATCATTCTGTTGTTTCTTTATCTCTAATATTTGAGAAAAGTAACTCTCTGGTGAGTGTAGGTAATATTGAGCACAGCTACAGCACATTTGCACTTCACGTTCTGAGCCTCAAATAAGCCATTCTCTTTGCTGGATCTAGTGATGTATTTTTAACATAATGCAGTGAGTGGCTTCTAGGAAATCTACAGGACATGTGTGAGGAGAACAACTCTGTCTTCACTGAGATTCACATGCGTCAAATATGGTGGAATGGCCACCTTGTCAAAGAGATAACTGGGGTTACTTGATATGCTTTCACCTTTCCTTAGCCCCCCACCCCACCCCCGCCGCCTCACCCCCTTCTTTTTAGATCAGGGGGTTACTTCACACCACTTTAACTGCCACATTTCCATCCTAAGGAATGGTGGGATTTGCAGTTCATGGAGGAGCATTTAGAATTATGTCAGAAGTCTAGGGCTTCACCAAACTACAAATTCCAGGACATCATAGGATGCACCTATGCCAATTAAAATGTGACCATGGTGCCATAATTGTGTAGTATGAAAGGATCCCTCAGACAGACAGCTTCTGCAGGTCAAGGGGGTGGTAATCTTTTTTGCCTTTGGAACTTACCAAGAGTCACACGGAGAGCACCAAATACAGAAAAATACTGATGCAAATGTATGTATGTTAAGCAAATAGAAGTCAGTTTCTAGTTTTGAAAAAAAAATTAAGAAAATCTTAAATGATGTGGGTGGTGGTCATGAACAATTCAAAAGCGCTCCTGGAGGAATCTGAGAGACATAGGGCCCTTCTACGCTGCCATATAATCCAGAATATCAAGGCCAATAATTCTCATTATCTGCTTTGAACTGGAGTATATGACTCTAGACTGCCATATAATCCAGTTCAAAGCAGATAACCTGGATATAGACAGCTTTGTAGAAGGAACCATAGTTCACCACATTTTTCCACAAAGAAAACTAGCATGAAATCTTATGAGGTTTGAAGACTTCAAACCCAGCTAGGGAGGCATACAGAGCTTCAGGACCCACTTTGCCAACCTCTGACCTAGGTATGATAGGACTTCTTCTGTCTTAGTCAACAAAAAATGTTCTCTTTTAGCTATGGAGCTAGCTCTAACATTTCAATCAAAATATATCTCTAGATTACTAAGACATATTGCATTTTGCTTTTAACAATTTTGCTATTTATTCCAAGTACCAGGTTCTACATAGGCCCAAATTCTGTACATTTGGTTTAGCCAGCTTAGCTAAAAGGACTATTTCCCAGCCTTGTGTCTCTCATTTGAAAGCTATGTGACCTAATGTGTAGTCTTATTACAACTACCTTTGGAGGTGAATTCCAAGTCAGCATTGCATGGATAGCTGTTTTTTGTTCTTCCTCATGCCAGTCAATGTAAATAGATATTGCTAAATTGTAGAAAGTTTTAGAAGAGGAGTAAGCACCTCCCATATCCACACCAATCCTACTTGTCTAATTCCTATAGATGCAAAGCAAGCACTATGTATCTGGTTAGTAAGTTGATGACATTGATTGGGTTTGATGCAATTGTACCTCATTTCTATGACCAATATCCCCCAAATGCACCTTGTAAACAATACAGCTCATACCCCAGTATGACCATTACTGTGTTGATGAGTGATGACGTCTCTCGCTATTTTTCTATTAGATGCAAGGCCATCATTTGCAGAAATATTGCAAGGATCCCAGAGATTTCTGCAGATGCCTATTGTAGCACCCTCAATCATTCCCTTGCATTCCAAGAACACAGAAACAATGGCATTAGGAGGCATATCTTCGAAGATATATACATACACACATACACACATATTTCTCCAGATGCAAGATATCAGCCTTTAACTGATCCTCAGTTGTAAAATCCAGATTTGTTTAGCTGGAGTTTTCTGTGCTTTTCTCATGGTTCAGAGTGTACATAGTATTCTAAAAACAGCTGTACCATAGATTTATAAAGGAGATTAGACTGGATCCATATTTATGTTAATGCAGTCAGCATGGTGAAAGTAGATATTACTGCCTCTTCATGTAATTCAGGTTTTCAAGTAAACAAGATAGGGTATAGATTCAAATGATATTCAAAAATATTTTAAAATGGGTTGGAAATGTGCTTGAGTACTGCAGAAACCCTGGTGAGAATCCTTAGCCATCTTCACAATTGGGGACTTATTCTGCATTAAATTCCTGTCTGTTTCTGTGTGTATTAAACACTGTTTCTACACATCATTTTCTGCATATGAAACAGTTCAGTATAGAGAATTTCCCGAGCAGGAAACAAATTTCTTTGCAAAAACAACACACTTAACACATGCAAAAAATTCTATAGACTACACTCTGAACTGCAATATTCTGAAAACTGCATACTTTTTACATACTTTCTTGTAGCAAGAGAACTATTTGAAGTATTTGTTGCTTCCTTCAAGAGTGAAATTAGTAAATAATTACTTTAGTAGGCAGAAGGAAAGGAGGGAGTTGCAAAACTTGAGTAAATACACATTTCATATCTACTGGAATACTGGCAATTCCCTCTTTCTCCCTCACACTGATCCTACCCAATTCAGCCAAGACCTGTTAAGACTTCGATGTAGCATTCAAATTGGAAGGAGAAGGTGTTAGATAAATTAGATAAATTAGAACTAAATTAGATAAATTAGATAAATTAGAACTAAAAATTCCTAAATAAATTTAACTCAGCATGCAATGGTTACTTCAGTCACAACAAATCTAGAACATCCTTGTTCCTGCTTTCAAAGTATTCCCATGAGGTGTGGCTGAATCTTGCAAAATTAGAGCTATGCAGAGTCCTTGGCAACAAGTCTGATTAAGAACTTTATTTCCCTAATTTCCATCTCAAAGATGAGACTCTCAAAAGAGGTTATCACTACAAAAGGTTAAAACCCATGTAATAATTTCCTCTTAAAGAAAACTTTTAACAGTATACAAGCAGAAGCATAAAGGCTAGAGAACACAGCAAAAGCCATGGAACATCAATTTCAGAGCAACTCAAGCTATAACTACACCTAAACAAACGTGTTTGTTTGGTGTCTGAAACTCACTTGGGAGGGAGCCTACTCCAAAGGTAAGGATGTCCACACCTTTGGCACCATGGCAAACAGGTTTTCCCAGATTCTAGTCAACCGTACCTCCTGACAATCTGTGGGGTCGGAGACAGAGGCAAGATTGTGTGGGTGCAAAGTCCTTCAAGTATCCTGGTCTTGTGCTCTCAAAGCCTCAGAAATAAACCAAACATAGTGCAGCTGGTTCAGCAGTGGTATCACGTGTTCCCTCTAAAGAATGATTCAGGTATGGATGTTGCAATATACTCTACATGTCATAATGAAGGCAAATATGAAAAATTTTGTGGCATAGATGTATTTCACAAGTTCCAAGAATTGTTACATAACTATACAAATATTATTTCTGTCATAGAAACAATTATTTACCAAAGTGTTATTTTCAATACCAGTGCTTCTCAACCTTTGGTCCTCCAGTTGTTTTGGACTTCAACTCCCAGAGATCTCAGCTATCTTACCAGCTGTTGGGAATTGTATGAGTTGAAGTCCAAAACACCTGGAGGACCAAACGTTGGGAAGCCCTTTTCTAGACCTTCTAGACTTTCACGTATTTGGGTATAGTTTGAAGACTCATATCTGGGTGTCTACTCTACAGATCATAGCCTCAGAAAAGAATTAAAGCCATACGTTTGCCAAAGCTGGGGCTAACGTGATAGCAAGTAACAATAAATATACGGTCAAAGTGTGTATAAATCAGGAAATGTTTCGCAGATTGGACCCTGTGCAAAAATTACATTTGCAGTCCAAAAAAGAGAGAAATTATTACTACTAAACCATTTCATCCAGTAAGTCAGTGTTTTTGTCAGCATTGTCATTTAATAAAATGTGAATCAAATCAAAGAACCTGTGTTTTTTTGGGGGGGGGGGGTTGTATTTGCTTTCTGGTAGGACCATCTATTTAAACTTCCTGTTTCAATTTTTCTCCTTGGGAGATACAGAAGGAATACACATAGTATTCAAAATCTCATCATAACTCCAGCATAATAGTGGATGTATTGGCACTTTACTCAGATAGAGAGGCAAGAAAAGATGATCTGAACATTAAAAAAACAATCAGAAGAATACCTAGAAAAGAGGCTGGTGAGTAAAACGATGCTCCTGAGTTGGATATTCTGAAGAAAGTCCTCTTTTGTTGCTTATGCACCACCATCATTGCAAGATTCAGTGTGGGGTAAAAGGCAGCCAATTAGTGGGTTTGTACATATTTAAAAAAATATTTTTACTTGTATTATGCTGGCTCGGAAAGACAGGAGCTAGGGTCATTATTGACCAGTTGTAGTGTTGTTTAGAGCAAACCTTTGGAAGAATGAAGGATTCTTCTTAATTGTGGCTTTAATAGGATATGGCCAAAGGGGGAAAAACTTTGTTTGAATACATGTGTCTCAGCTGCCCAAAACCACAGGAACTTGTATGAGTGATGTGGGCAGAACCTGTTCAGAACTTAAATGGAAGGTTTGTGAAATGTTACAGCAGGAAAAAAGGTGTATTGTTGATCCCCAAGGAGCTTGGTGCAGAAAGGACCAAAATTAACCATTTCCTTATCAAATTAACAGTGCTCCAAGCAGTTATGCTGGCCACATGACCTTGGAGGTGTCTACAGACAAAGCTGGCTCTTTGGCTTAGAAATGGAGATGAGCACCAACCCCCAGAGTTGGGCATGACTGGACTTAATTTCAGGGGGAAACCTTTGCCTTTACCTTATCAGATTAAAGGCTCTCTCTGAAGGAAAGGTACTAGTTATTTCACAGGGTGATTATCTGAACACAGAGATCCCTTTGCAAAGCTTGTTCAACAATTCTTGCCCCTTCCAGGATTCTGTAAAATGACACATTTAAAAAGTAAACAAGCAAATAAAGCAGCTATCAACTGGTTCGTTTGAAACCTGGTATTTCAGATTTAAAAACCTAATGACACTCCATTTCCTATGTAGTCACTTCTGTCTGTAAACAAGGACTATGTAAAATAATGGCTCTTTCTGTTCAAGTGTTCACATCATTTTCCCATTTATCCAGAGAGCTCACTGACTCCTCACAGTCTGTGCAAACCGTGCAAATTAAACTGTTCAGTATTCACTCTTCAACACCTGCTGATAGGAGGGCAGGAATATGTTCGCACATGAAGGATCCTCACAGAATCCATTGTACTGCAGAACACAAGTGGCCTTGGTATCATCCCTCTGAGATCTGAGAAGAGTTGAACATCACAGGCCAGAAATGAAGATCTAAGGAAGGAGAAATTTTGTTTGTTGGCATCTGGTATCTCACATTTTTCCAAAACCTTGTTGTTGCCATTTGGGATTTGGCTGAGAAGTCTCCTTGCCATGTGAGCACTCCATGTTTCTTTTTAAGATATTTGATAGATTCTGCCATGTTGCTGTAGTCTTTTATTTTTGCTAGTTCAATCAGTATTACTTTAATTCCATCTCGAATAAGAGCACCATACACTGCAATCTCATGCTCAGTGGACGCTTCCTGAATGCTGTAAGGTGATGAACCAGGAACTAACACAATAATCACTCTTCTGCTTTGTTTTATAGTTTCATCAACAACCGTAACCACAGCTGTGGGGACAAGAAAGCAACAAAACAGGCACAAGAATGTGGTGTAAGTACAGGCAATAAAGTAAGTCTAGTACTAAGATTATTGCTTAGTGGACCTCCTGAACCTAGTGTCCTTCAGGTGTTTCATGTTGCATTGGTAAGCCAAGAAGATCCCAAATGAATGTAAAAGGAAATTCTGGGCTGTTGTAGGTTTTTCAGGCTGTGTGGCCATGTTCTAGAATATGGCCATACAGCCTGAAAAACCTACAACAACTCAGTCATTCCAACCATGAAAGCCTTCGACAATACATAGGCAAATTCATTGCTTTGAAGTGTAAGGAGGAAGAAATTGTTCTTTGGGCCAAACTTCCAGAATTCACAGTGGCATGGCCTCTTGTCTAAACTTTGGGGAGAATAAGGATCAAGGGTCTTCTTTGACAATTAAGCAAACACATTTGCATATGTAAAGCTTTCTTATACCAACTTGGGACATTCTGACCTCCAACTCAGCATAATTCAATTTCAAATACATATATTTCCAAGTCCTACTTGGAGACGTTAGGGAATAAATCCTGCATATCACTGAGTCATATGCAAAACTTTTACTTTTTAAAATTAGTATATTCTCATTAAAAATTATGATGTTTGAGAAATTATGTTGCTATTACTTTCTGTGGATTTTCTGAGAGGGAAAACTCAGGACTGAGCAGAGGAAGACATAACAACTTTCACATCCAGTGATGTACTTCAAGGTTCATTTAGAATCATGTTCCTCTATATTATTATTATTATTATTATTATTATTATTATTTATAGACTTCTCTATCTCCCCAAGGGGACTCAGGGCGGTTTACTCACAAAAAAGGCAAATATTCAATGCCCTAAATAGATACAAACATCTAAAAGGAATACAAAATGACACAAAATAATGACCAAGAACTTGTGATAAAAGAATTAACATTGAAATGAAAAACGGAATACAAGTAAACAAATAAAACATAATTATACTCATTATATAATTAACTTTAAAACATATTGCCTGCGAGAAAATTTAAAAAACATAAACATGGCTATCACGGTTGTTCTTTAAAATGTGCCATAGTAACAATGGGATATAAATCAGTTAGCCAGCATTCCAATAGAATTAAAAGTGTCCTAGTTCTTCTCCTCTCCATACACTAAAGGGCATAGGTGCGTTTTCAAGTTTTTTAAGGAGAGGAGAGCAGAGGCCATTTTTATTTCTTTCATAGGGAGTTTCATAGACGGGAAGTGATCACGGAGAAGGTCACCTCCCTTGTTCCTACCAATCATGCTTGTGACAGGGATGGGACCGAGAGCAGGGCCTCCTCCGATGACTGCAGTGCGCAAGATGGAGATCTGATTGGACAAATAGTCTGGACCCGAACCATTTAGGGCTTTATAGGCATCGACCAGCACTTTGTATTTAGCCCAGAAGCAGACTGGCAACAAGTGGAGCTGCTGCAGCATGGTAGTCATTCTCTCACAATACGGCACTCCAGTTAGCAATCCGGATGTCAAACTCGCACCAGTTGCAGTTTCTGAACTATCTCCATGATACTATCTCTAGTTCCAAACTGTCTCCAGTTGCAGCTTCTGAACTATCTCCATGAAGATGCTCATTAAATTACATACCTTGCCCTGGCAAATCATCTCTTCCAAATATAAAAAGCTTATAGCCGCACTGTTTTTCTAAGACTTCAGGCAGTGCTTTCAGGACAAAGATATCCGATGAATATGCACAGTTTGTTAAACATCGGGGATACAATACATATGCATCATAGAGCTTCCCATCTGAAACTAGAAAGTAGAACACTGAGTTTTAGTATCTCTTGTTAATCAACCTTTTTCTTCCAAAATAAGAAATGTAATTTCTCCTGTTAGAGAGTCAAGACTAATTCATATATACATTACCTCCTCTTGACTGTAGCATCAAGTGATGACTGAACATGAAAGGCAGCAGAACTGTTACATGAGTTAACACTGACTCAAAATTTGTAGTAGTTTTCATCTTATTACCAGGTCTCTCATGTTTATGATGAAATATTTTAATATACTTTTTATTTTTTTAAAATCTATTTATTAAGCATAATACATGCAGTTTCATAAGGAGTCTCCTGTCTGTCAAATTAAAAATAGGGAAACGATCCCAATCACTATTGGCAAAAGTATTAAGACCTCCATGAATTACTGTATATTCTGGCGTATAAGACTACTTTTTAACCCAAGAAAACCTTCTCAAAAGTCAGGGGTCGTCTTATATGCAGGAGCCATCTTATAGAGCGAGTGCTGAAACTTCCAATCCGCATTGGAGAATCTGTGGTTGATGCAAATTGTGGGGGAGCTCAAAAATGGCAGTGGCCGCATCCCTGCCGTATGCAGCGACTGTATGAAAACATTAAGGGCGACGCTGTACAAGTATGTTAGAAGAAAATCTATTAATCAGGATTCGTGGACTTAATGCGGTCTCAATGGTGAGGTGAAGGGGCGCCTCACTGGGAAGGTGTAAGTGAAGGGCGGAGCAAGCTGTAGGCGTCCGGGGCACCCGGGGTATGGAAAAAAGAGATAGCGTGGCTCTGGGCCCAGAAAAACACAACTCTTTTACATGTCTGGCTCGCCCTTGTATCCTATTACTGTACATCCTCCTTTGCTTCTCAGATCTCGCTCCTGAAGACTGCAGTGAAGTGGTGCAGGCATGCATGTGTGAGATCTGAGAGGCAGAGAAGGAGGTACAGTAATAGGAAAATTACCATATTGAAATCAAATCTGATGCTTTTAAAAATTTTATTTGGTGTGTGTTGGAAGAGGGGTAGTCTTATACGGTGAGTGTATCCCAAACTCTATATTTTAACTGGAGTCATCTTATATGCCGGAATATGTGGTAAGTCATTCAGTTTTCTCTTTTGAATGTTAGAAGCAAAGACCTACACTTTTCCCCTTTGACCAGGAGAGGGCACCCAGAACCAGACTTACCTCTTTCCCGGAAAACAGTCTGGTAAGATTCACGGTACCAGAGAACAATGTCCACTTTGAAAAACTTGCAAGTGAGCAGAGCTGCCAATATAACAAATAGTGCTGAAACGAGTCCTCCAATCAAATAACCTTGAAAGTTCGGAGCTGCATTGGCAAAGGGAAAAACAAAGTTCTAGTGCTTACTTTTAAAACATGCCTGTCATGGATGTTTACAAAACATCTGTGGGCTTTATGATTTCAATAAATGCCATGTCCCATCCTGTGGAATTGTGAGGTTTATAATTTGGTGAGGAATTAAAATTTTCTGTATGAGAATGTTATATGCTCCCCCCTAAACTTCCATTGCAGTTAGAGTGGAACATGCCCTATTTACTTGAATCTAATGTTCACCTTTTTGGGTAAATGACCTCACTAAAATTAAGGTGTGAATTAGATTTACATCATACAGTAATCTTAATGCTGAGTCAAAGAAAAGATGAAGCTGCTTCAGGGGCCTCTGGAGCTCCTTTTTGAAGGATGACATCTCTAATTTAATGGTCATGGCTCAATGCTCTGCAACTCTGAGATTTGTAGTTTGGTGAGGGTCCGGCATTCTTTGACACTGGCAAAATACATCCCCCATGACTCCTTTGCATTAAACCAAGGCAGTTAAAGTGGATTCATTCTACAGCACAGATGCACCCTGAAGTCTTCTTCCCCATTTCTGAAAGCTTTGGTGTCATAACACTTGTTTTTAAAGGAATACAAAGATGGAGGCAACTGCAATGTGCAACTTTTTGGGTCATATGACAAAAAGGGCTCTTTTGGCTGCTGCACATTACATTCGGCAAGGTTTTGAAAACTGAGGTAAATATGGGAGAAAAGACCCTTAATCATTGGGTCTCTTTGTGAATAACATACCCGGCTGATGTAGCATGACATATGCTACTCGTTGGTCTGTACCAAAAGACTCTGCAACACAGGAATATCTTCCATAGTTGTTAGACTTCATTTTTGATATATTAAACCTTACGACCGATATCCATTTTTCAGGCAGTTTTGTCCTGTTATCATAAAGGAACAAAATGGAAAAAATGAAAATTAAGTCACAGTGTTTCATGAAAAGATAAACAAAATTAAAATATTTTATTATGGACAAAAATTGTCATTTTTATCTCAGGTTTCTACATTAAGTAAGTAATTACCTCCATTTTCATATATATGAATATCCATACAACTACATAAATCCATAGTTTTTATTAGCCCAGAAAAGGAACAAAAATAACGTAATTTAAAAATGAGAACTTTTCACCAATATCCTGCATCAGAGTATTTAATTATGAATGCCTAACTAGCATCTCTTGGCCCAATCTCCTGCCCCTTCCCTCAACCTTAAGAGCCAAGAGACATATCAGTCAAAGGGGGTCTGTTCAGCTGGTTAACAAGCTGCAAGGCGGAAGATGTTTCCAGCGCTCTCTTACCATCTAATGAGACTGTGATTTTTTTTCATGTCAGGAGCAACTTGAGAAACTGCAAGTTGCTTCTCGTGTGAGAGAATTGGCTGTCTGCAAGAATGTTGCCCAGGGGACACCCGGATGTTTTGATGTTTTGCCATCCTTATGGGAGGCTTCTCTCATGTCCCTGCATGGGGAGCTGGAGCTGACAGAAGGAACTTAACCTGCTCCCCCCGGATTTGAATCTCCGACCTGTTGGTCTTTAGTCCTGCCGTCATAAGGGTTTAACCCACTGTGCCCCCGAGGGCTCCGAAACTGTGATGAGGAATTGAACTGGAGTTCTGTTTCCAATTGTTGCAGCTTCACTTGCTGGTGGAAGGGGACTGGAAATGACATCCTCCTTGAGCCCTGATTTGAAGCTGAACAGAACATCATTGGTCACTGCGGCTGCTGACTAGAAAGGAAGGCTTGTTGGGGTATATTTATAATTGTGATTATAGTGCTATGATTGTAACTATGTAGCGTTACTGAATACAGAGTTAAATCTAGGTTATGAATCAATAACTGTGATACAAAACAGCAGTCGATGTTAAGAAGATATTGCCTATATTTCAAGATTTCCTCTCCTTTTTTATTAAACTGTGCTGGTGTCTCTCATTAAGATCCTTCAGTGTGAAAAATATAATTAATCACCTTGCTCCTACACTATGCGGTAGCCTTAAAAATTCATTCAGGAGAAAGGAAAGCTGTTTTCCTAAGGTTCAAAATTATATCTAAAACACTGCATGTGCCAACCCTCAACTCTTCAAGTCACAGACAAAACATCTGGCAAAGACGTGGGTCTGCACTAAATGATAAAACATCTATGTAGTTGAAGATATATCCCTATAACAACAGCTCCACTGTACTGTAACGTACACAACAGAATGATGCATGCCTCAGACTAACACTTGGGAAAGCCATTCTCCATACATGGGATAATCTCCGTTCTGCACATTAGCCCAGGGGATGAAAGGCAAACTAAGGCCAACTGATAGATCTCTGGCTAATTTCAAGCAGGCCCATTAGAATTTCTAATCTAAAATGCAACAAATAACATGGATCTAATCCAAATTGTTCAATTGAAACAAACAAGCTCAAGGGGGAAGATAAGGAAGTTCGTAAGAGATATCTACAAGCTATGTTTGGGGGATGAAAAGTGCCTACGTGAGCATTGACTTAAAACCAACCTTGTTCCTTAGTTCTAAGCCTGCCATATAAAATGCACTTAATATAAAATGCAGTTAATTTCTGATAGACACCAGGATTGCTGTGCTATTAGCATATGACATAACATTGTCAGATATTAACTCTCATTAATAAATTCTACAAGACTGAAGTTGACTTGTCTTATGCAGAACTATTCAGGTATAAAAGCTTTTTGGTACTACATCAGAAAGTATCAGAAACCTCAACTCCTAAATACCAGCAGAGCGTTAATCAAGCCAATAGTCCAAAAGAGATACTAACGCAACAGAGAATGTGAATGTCCAGTAATGTCTCCAAAATGGAGGGACACTGAGCAGTGCTGTGCCACCCTTTTGGAGCATCATTCAATCATTGTCAGGATCAATTGATCAAAGGACAATCAGGAAATTTCACATCATGGTCCATATTTTATGTCCTGTATCCTCCCTTTGCCTAGTACTTATCAGTAGGAACTCTTCATCCCAAACCCACCATGTACAAGGCTAGAGCTTATGCTAATGGGACAGGGGAGGGTCTGGCGAGCCTCCGGCTTATCAAAGCCAATTGTGTCTAACAGGGTGGGTTACAGAGTGCCCATAGATCCATGACACCATCTCTGGGTGGTTCTTTGCAGAAAGATAATTATTTGTTTCAACAACAAGGAACATAATTTGACAGAAGGCATGGAGGAGTCTCACAAAGACAACAGATTTTTGACCACTCAGTATTACTTGAATAATTTTGTTTATAGAACAATTGTAATTAGACTAAGGGAGAAGTGATTTGTACTGAACCCGTCAGACCAATCTATGATTGTCTGGAATCCCATTAGTCCTGATTTTTCAAACTAAGTAGAATATTTTGGAATTAAATGAAGAAGTGTGGAGAAATGCACTAATGTTTTAATACTGCTAAATCTGACAATTTATAGTACTCTGTTTCAATGAGAACTTTCCACAGTCAGACATTACTGGGCTCTACAATTATTGTAATGTGTGCTGTCACAAAGTAACCACAAAATGTCCTAATCCAACAACTAATTGAAATTCGACTTTATACTTACTTATATTTTTCATATGTGCTCAAATAATCCTCGGGTTGTTCACCACTGAAATTCCACTCTATAAATACATCTTGGCTTAATCCTCTTGAGGCAGTACAATTGATGGCAATGCTGGATCCTACACACAAGAAAGAATGGCTGCAAATCAGTGTACAGAAAGATTTAGAGTTTGTTTAGGGAAACACTCAAAAAACATTTTCTTATTCAATTCAAGAAGTTGCTTACCAAGTTCTACTTCAATTGAATTATTTTTAGGATATAGGATCTCTATTGGTCCCACTGGTGGTGGATCTAATAAAAGAAATATAAACAAAAGCAAACCATCTTTGGATCACCTCTTACAGTGCTGTAATTTTAAGATCTTAAACTGAATTGTTTTATTGGAATTCCCTCCCACCAGAGATTAGATCTGCTCCTTCCCTCCTGACTTTTAGGAAACTAATAAAAACCTGGCTTTGGAATATGGCATTTGAGGACTGAGTCAATAACCCTTGTCCACATGGAAGGATGGCGACAAATTGTGACTGTACTGACAACTTGGCTTGAGTAATGTGATGATGATGTTTTTATTGTACTTATATTTTAATGTATAATGATGATGCATTGTGCTGTTTTGTATATTACTGTATATGAACGCATGTTGTGAACCGGCCTGAGTCCCTCCTTGGAGGTGAGAAGACCGGTATATAAAACTTCTAAATAAATAAATAAATAAAAATTGCTGTTGACAATTGATTACTAAACATTGCTTTCCTGATATGGATTCATATCACATATTCACAGAACAGACTACGGGAATTAGAAAATTAGCTTCATCATCAAAAGCTGAGAGCATTTAATGACAATTTAAGAAGAAAGTATTTCCAATTTTGGTACTCAATAACGTTGTAATATTTACTGTATATACTTGAATATAAGCCGAGTTTTTCAGTCCTTTTTTTGGACTGAAAAAGTCCTCCTCGGCTTATATTCAAGTCAAGCCGGGTAGCGGAGCCTGGAGGAGAGGCTCCAAAGCTGGCTGGCCTTCACCTCCATTGAGTAGGTCAGAGGAGGTAGATGAATTGTAGCGGAGCCCACAGGCGAGCCTTGCATCTCAATCTTCAGCCTTGGGCCAGTAAAGTAGCTGGCGAGCGCACCTGCTGCCAGTTCCAGCAAAGCCACCTCAGGCCTCCATTTACTTTCAGCTGAGTGAACCAGCTGGCAAGTGTTCCTGCCACCATTGCTACTTCCAGTGAGGCCGCCTCTGGCCTCCATCTTCAGCCTCCGGGAGCGGCACAGCGTGGGCCAGACTCTCTGTCAGCCAAGCGGGGTCCAGGAAGGAAGAAGGCATCATAAGGCCAGAGGGAGCCTCCTTGTAAGCGGAGACGGTGGCAAATGTGCTCACCAGCCACTTCATTTGGTTGGAAGTGGCTTCGCCAAAAGTGAGGCCCAGTACTGCTGGCTGCGGAGGCCAGCATGGGTCTCCGCAGCCAGCGCAGGCTTCTGCAGGCCTCCGCAGCCCCAGAAATCAGCCAGGCAGGTCATTGCGAGTGGAGTTCCTTTTCCGCTGCATCAGCTGCATCCTCCGCTCACTCCTGCGGAGGCCTGAGCTGGCGTATGCAGTGAGCAGAGAACGCAGACAATGCAGTGAAAGAGGACTTCCGCTTGCAGCAGCCTGCTTACCTGCCTGACTTCTGGGGCTGCGGAGGCCTGTGGAAGCCTGTGCTGACTGCGGAGACCTGCGCTGGCCTCCACAGTGCAGGCCTCCGTAGCCAGCTCCACTCAGCCTCACTGCCTGCCTGACTTTACCCGTAGCTGCTGCATTTCCCACCTTCGGCTTATACTCGAGTCAATAAGTTTTCCCACTTTTTCATAAAATTAGGTGCCTCGGCTTATATTCAGGTCGGCTTATACTTAAGTATATAAGGTATGTAACAATTAAGCAAAATTTTCATACATTTAATCAATGAAACACTCTAAAAGGAATATTTAACCTCTGATGCTCCACACCAGGTTAAAAAAGTACAACAGTACAATTATTGCAAACATGCATTTCTAGAGAAAATGTATTTTGTTAGTTGTGTTAATGATAAATTAGTTATATCATCAGACAAGCTACACTCTGTAGTACAATCTAAGATATCAAGTACTGTACTGTGAAAGCCAGATTTTGCATCTATGGTGATTTGTAGACTTTACATTTTGTTGATCTTTGGCTGCTTTTCACCTTGCCCACCCTGCATGACATGAGAAGACAAGGCAGCCTTTCCCGGCGGTCCTGCACCAGCTTCTCACATACCATCCAAGCGAGTCTATTTGAGTACTAGACATGAGAAACTGAGAAAGTGCTTTTTTTCATTGGATTTATCAGAGACCTTCTCAAGTTTTTCCTTTAGGTATTCAAATATTTCTTTCAATTCCTACAGTGGCTAAAATATTTTTTATTGTAGCACAAAAATAAACACAATTTGGCACCTCTTGTATACAAGTAAACTTGTGCTTTGCTGTGAAATGCCTAAATAAGCTTTTGTGCTACTCGCGGCCTCCTGTAAATACACCTGTTCATGAAGAGTATATATGAACAGCCTCATGCAGATCAAGAAACATCAGCCAGGATTGGGTTATTTTAAAAACAAACCAAATTATGGATTATAAATATTTTATAAATAAATATTTTAATCTTTACATTTAAAAACATACAATATAAAATTAAAAAAATCAAAACGTGCCAAAGTAAAAAACAAGATAAAATGTATACACATACCATAGGTGGTTAAATGAATGGCCCGTGAAACATAATATTGTTTTCCCATATAAGTATAGTTTGCCCGGCATATATATGTTCCTTCATCATTTTTAGTTACATTGGTAATAATTAAACTTTTTCCAGAAGCCCAGTATCGGTCACCTTTAAGTAATCTAGGACTACATGCCTGAAATATAAACAAATACTGTAAAAACTGCAATCACGATGGTTACTTTATAAAGTCCCAAAATGAGTTGCAGAGTTTAAAAGAAAAATGAATCAACACACAATAGGCCTTTGGTATCCCTTCAGGATTGATTTGAGGACCCCTGTGAATGCCAAAATCAGTGGATGCTCAAGTTATAGTTAAATGGCATAGAAAAATGGTCTTTTGGAATTTTGTTAGGGTTTTTGGGAGGGGGGGTATGAATACTTTCAAGATGCAGATTATTAAATCCATGGATAAAGGATACATAGATATGAAGGGTCAAATGTAATCCTGATCTATTAGTGGGATCTAGGGCACATTTATTTACTACAAGGACTCCCAAATCAGTTCTGTGGCAGTTAAACTACACATGGAGCTGCTCCAGGGTGACATGGCACAAGGTCACCTTAACTTGGTCCTGTGTTAACCAAAGTTGTTGGATACTCCAGATTCTGGTCTACAACTTTGGGCCCATGTAAATAGTAAAGCCAGTTCTAAGCAGAACTAGCCACACTGTCATTCTGTGTTTCCCAGACTCAGGCAGCCCGGGACAGAGCATGACACTTATGGTCCCCTCCAGTTTTCAGTGTTGTGGCAGTCTCCAGTGGATGTGGGTCCTGCCAGTTGACTGTTGCCTGCAGTGATGTCAGCCAGGACAACAGGATGGTTAGAGAAGGAAGGGAGGAGAGGAGGAGGCAATTTAATCTCTTCCCCCTTCCTTGTCATTTTCCCTCTTTTCTGAGATGCCCATTTTGGTCTCTACCATTGCACCCTGTCTCCCCACCCCATTCCAAAGGTTATTTTCCCCTTTTCATTTTGTTTTGGCCCACAAAGGACCAATGTGATTTTTCTGAAGAAATGCCATATCTAACATCAAGGTAAGTGATTTTAATGTTTTTGTATGGATATAGTCTATGTTTCGGCATTGAATGAATATTTGACGTTTATAAGTTGTGCTCCACCCTGAGTCCCCTTCAGGTGAGAAGGGCGGAATATAAATGCTTTAAATAGATAGTACAGCGCATATTAAGTATATGTGGTTTGAACATGTTTTTTCTTACTTATCAATAACATTTTACAGAGAAAACAAGTACGCACAGTGATTATAGTCAACTCAGTTACGCACTTACCTTGTACCATTGTAAGACAAGCGAACTGTCTTCATCTTCAAAATCATCAAGATCAGGACAAGTCAACGGTCTATTTTTACTCAATGCAACTTTTTGTGGGTAAGTTGTTTTGCTATTAAAACATAAACCATCATCGTTCTGGACCACTTCAATGTCCTTGTTCCTTTTTGTTGCATGACTGTAATGACACCAAGATAGCAGTACTGCAATATATTATTTACAGACATACACATACAAAATACTGTTGTATTCACAACAGCAAATGTTTAGAAACATTGATGAAAACATGGCCAACTTTGGAATCACTCCCTAGACCACTTTGTTTGGGAGTTAGAAAAGGATCCAGTACAATTAAACACTGCTCCAACCCTAGATCATCCTCATAATTCCTTATTTGATTATCCCTATCTATTCTTAAAGAAATAAGAGAATAATTAAGAACCAACGTCACACTATATCCATGTTGGTATCAATGGGAATTTTTTAAAAAAAATATTGGCAGTCTCAGAACACAGCTATGGAGTGAAAAAAATAACCTTTTCCTCACTAGGGAAAAGAAGATTAAAAAAAACTGCCTCCTTCGGCATGACTGCTATTAATCTAACAAAAATAGTCTAGCCAATTGAATGTAATTTAGTTCTCTCACAACCACTGAATGTTTTGTCTTATGTTGAAAACCACCTTGAGTCCTCTTGGGGAGACAGGGCAGTATATATAACCACATGAGAGAATGTGGCCAAGTTTACTTTTCTGTCACTTAAGAAATATTAAGAAATATTTGGAACTACTTGATGAAAGAAATATGAAGAATTCTGGACAACTTTCATTTTTCCAGATGGAACAGTACAGAGCCATATTGAGAAATATCTAAGGATGCATTAACTCTGTAAAATGAATGCAAGTTAATGTTACTTTAACTGCCATGGCTCAATGCTATGGAATCTTGGGATTTGCCAGCACTCTTAGCTCTGTAAAGCTTTTTTACTACCCATTTTAAATTTTACTACCCATCTTTATCCATGGTCCCCCAAGCTGCATTGAGATCCCTACAAACCATCTTAACTGAGAACAAAAAAAAATCTGAGACAAAATGTAAGCCAGTGATTTTAACATCATCACTTTTCTTCTCCCATACAATTTCTAACATTGTTGCCTGGTGAATAAGACAACATAACTTGCATGGTGTATTTTGTGCATTTTAGTTGGCCAATAAAAGTCTCACTGTTTTGTGGATTCTGAATGTCACTGAACTATTTTTTTTGTTTACTTTGTTTTTACAGATATATTTTGTACTTTCTGCAAGATGCTCAGGCCACCATGCAATAACTTTGTGAGGTTGGTGGAAAACTTTCCAAAGCTTTATATAACTTTTATAAAACTGTGGACATACAGCATCATTTCTGCTCCAAAAATTCTATCTTGCATTATGCCAGAACATTCTATTCTATTCTATTGCATCCAGCTTAGCAACTATGGTTTAATAGTTAACAATACATAAAAGATCTACAGGATCACCATAATCATAAAGCTACTCTGGCTAAGTACGGAAAACCTGCTTGCCCTAGTAGAAAGGCTGGAATGTATTTTTTATGTTTTTAACCAGTTTTATTCTATGTATTTTATTTGCTTACTGTTTTAACTGTTTTTAGTTAATGGGATATGTTTTATAACTATGTTTAAGTGGCATTAAATCTTGCCGGAGTTGTAAGTCGCCTTGATTCCCCCTGCGGAGGTGAGAAAGGCAGGGTATAAATGAAGCAAATAAATCATAAATATATTTGAATCAGAGTATCCTAATCAGGATTCCATACTTTATATACTGCAGGAACACTAGTTATGAGTGCTAGTTTTAGAAAGTTATAGGAAAAATTGATGCTTTTAATTGATATCTGGAATGTACTCTTTAATGTCTAGAATTTTGTTTTTATCGATAAAATTTAAGAAATAGGGAGGCGTACAGCAATATAGACTTTTAAAAAGTATTGACTTTTAAAAAAAACTTCCATCATCCTCTAAAACAATTACTATGATGTTTAATAAAGAAGAAGAAACAAAAGAAGAAAATTATTTCTTGACTAAAACAAAAGGTTAGAAAAGTGAATATAGAGTATATAGAAAGATAGAAAATAGGAAAGTTAAGAAACAGAAAGCACTATCTTCCTGCTCTAACACTGCTGCCTTCTTCATAAGCAAAATATCTGTCTTTTTTGTCTTGCACTTCTTACTTCTGATAAACTTTTCGGGATCTGTTGAATATCATTGGGGATCCTGCTGTTCTTGTCACTAACACCCCCTTTTTCTTTTCTTTTAAATCTTATATCTCAATAATAGAATTATCTCTTTTTTCCTCTTATTTTAAAAAGTCAATAAAAAGGCTGTCACTCTTCTTCAATTAGTAGCTAAATAATTCTACTAATTATTTATAACAAAAATCATATTATTGCAGCATGAAAAAAATTCTTCCAATTTGGGAGGGTCTGGCAATTGTATAAGCCTAGTCAATTTGTCCATTTTCACCAGATACATCATTTTAGTAATCCATAAATCTTGAGTGGGATTTTCTTCTTGTTTCCATTAATAGCAAATCATGAAAAACTCTTCTCTTGTTTGGCAAATGTAGTCCATTTATATTTAAAGAAAGTATATTTAGGATCCTCATTTTTGTGATTGATGATCATCCAAAATAAACTCTTTTTTTTCTTTACTGAGGTGGAAGTTCTCTTAATACTGCAATCCTGATGTTTCCTCTTTCAACCAAATTTTTGGCATGAGCTTGCAAAACTTGGTCTCATACTTTCTTTTTTGTAAAGAACACAATCACATCTCTTGGAAGTTTACACCTTATTGCATATTGAGATTGAACCCTAAAGATTCTATCAATTTGAGTCTCATCCTCCTGCTCTGATTTACCGAGGATTCCAGCCACAACTTTCTCTCAGTCTCAAAGAGTATTCTCTTTGCAAATACTCCAACCTTTGGAGTTGAGCTGAATCTCTTTAGAAATCCTTTTGCATCTTCTTTTGTATCCATTCAATTATTTTTATTTTCTGTTTTTGCTATTTTTACTGCCTCAAATTACCACTCATTGTGTCTGCCATCTATTGCATATTTTTCTTTGTCTCTTGTTGATCTTTTTCTAAATAGTTCTCTGCCTGTAATTGTCTTATCAATCCTCAACTCCTCATTTTTCATTTCATCTGTAATAGTTCTTCACTGGGTCAATATTTTCTTCATTGGATTTGCTTTTTGGTGAAAGAGACTATCTCCTGAGAGCTTCTTTCTAGTTTTTCTGATCTTTGAATCTTAGTCTTGTTGACATTGCAGTCATTTCTGCAGTCAAGCTGTCTTTTAAAAAACAGAGTCTAATTTTTGAAGATTTGTTGTAGTGCCTCATTTAATCACTTTCACTTCTTGCTTACAATCTTTTTAGTTGCATCCCTGTTTTCTGTTCTCTTCATGTCTTACTTCCCTGTTTGGAATCAGTCCAGAGGCTCCATGTGGTAACAGAATGTTATGACTACCGTGTTCTTAGGTATGTTAAACAATTTTAATTCCCACGGTTCTTATAGCATTATTATTGATTTATTATTTACTTTGTTTTTTACCCTGCCCTCTCTCCCTTACTGAGAGACTCAGAGTGGCTAACACTCATCAACAATTTGATACCATTCAAACTTAGGATGGTACAATCTCAAAATACATATAAATCAAACACACCAGATGTTTAATACTTCATATAAAACAACAGTACATGATAAAAACAGTATTATAAACACCTATATTAAGAACCAGCTCCATCTCACTGCCAAAGTCAGAATGCATTGCCATTTTAATTTGCTTTCTGAAGGAAAGCAAGGAGGGAGCCATTCTGATGTCCTTAGGGAGGGAATTCCAGAGCTGAAGAGCCACCGTTGAGAAGGCCCTCTCTCTCATTCCCACCAGCCATACTTGAGATGGTGGTGGGACTGAGAGTAGGGCCTCCCTAGCAGACCACAGAGCTCGGGCAGGCTCATATCTGGCTCATATCAGGAGATGCAGTTAGACAAATAGGTTGGGCCTGAACCATTCAGGACTTTTTAGCAGTCTTTGACAAATTAAATCACTTTCACCCTTTGGTCTCACCAGATAGTTTCATCAGGCAGACTTAGAAAATTCTTGAAAAATTCCACTAATTAGATTTTTTTTAGTATCTACAATTTCCAATGGAAAAAAATACAGTTTACCTGTCAATGACATTTTGTCCACGAAGTTGGTAAGCTTACAGCAGATTTAAGGGCATCTTTTGTTTAGAATTTCAACATTAACTTACATCATCATCTGGATCAAGTGCAAACTCTGTATACCTTCCAAATCTGTTTTACAGACATTACAGCAAGCACTCATCCAGGTTAACAAAACATGAACTGCTACTTCTGTGTCTTCTGGCAATGAAATTATCGTAAACAAGTTCAGAATTCTGTCATTCAGAGTGCATCTACACTATACTGTAGAATTAATGCAGTTTGACACTACTTTAATTGCCATAGTTCAATGCAATAGAACTGGGGGAGTTGACGTTTGGTGAGACTCCAGCACTATTTGGCAGAGAAGGTTAAAAAACTTGTAAAACTACAATTTCTATCATTCTTGTGCTAAAGCTATTGAACCACTTTCAATTGCATTATGTTTCCTATTCTCCCTTCTTATACTAAACTTGCTTCCTCAGCAGTAGAAATTGTAATATTTAATCAAAATCATCAACTTCTTCACTTCACTTTACTTCACTTCACTTTATTTCTTAATTAGTCGCTCTCCACCAAGGTGCTCCGAGTGACTTACAATTTAAAATCAGTACAAACACAAAACAATCTATGCGTAATGTCAAAGTGTATTATCTAAAGAGCATACAGTATTCCATTTACCAAAATCCCCAGAACATAGCTCAATTCAGTGGTACACAGAAATCAAAAGGAGCAGCCGCTCTCAAACATAACAGTTCTAGGTCTGGATAAGGATTCCACTGTATATAGGCTTCAGGGATACATTCAATAAGAAAAGTCATATAAACAAAGTAGGTATTGAGTCATGAGGCTATATGTAAACTGAAGACAATAAGGAGGATGAAGTGCCACTCTCAAAACAATCTTCATGGAAAAGATCCAACTAAAGTCCAGTGAAAATGGAGCACTGCTTCTCAAAATAAGTCTTCAAAGGAGAAGTCCCAATGGCATTCAACAGGGGTGCCCGGGTATTTTTGTACTCTGGGATATTGTGTAGTTACAATTTAAAATAGCATTTACACAATACAAAAACATTCAACATAAAAACATACAACAGTGACTATTTGGCAAATTAGATCTGATCACTTTACTTAAATGCACAACCAAACAGCCAAGTCTTGAGCGCCTTTACAAAAGGCCTTTACAAAACTTCTCATGAACTTACTTGATGACACACTGATAGCGTCCTGTGTCTTCTAGGATTGTAGGGACAAACCAAAGCAAGTCTCCACGCTGATGGATCCTGGAGAAGTTATTTGTTGTTATGGGTATATCAACACCATTTATGTACCAGGTCAGACTGTAGTTAGATGGCAAGGACCTCATCGGACAGCGAATAACATAAGGCTCTCCTACAGGAACATAGGTGGGAAAGGCTACACCTAACAAATAAATAAAATTCATGTAATGTATATATTTTCATATCACTGCAACAAATGATGTAATTCAAATATGTGTATTACAACATTACCAGAAAATGTGTGTATAAGTATGGCCTTTGAAAAAGAATTAAGTTGGCTTCTATTATTGACTTTGCTGTAGCAAGATTATTGTAGACTCTCAACTGCATTATCTGATATAATAGTATTAAAAACCACCAGTTTCAAAGCCCCACATAATTTCATATTGCTTCTAACTCACATCTACCTATTCCATTTTTCTTTCTTGCATTTTCCAGATAGCAATATTGCTCAACATTTGCAGTTTTCTAGCTAGTATAGATTGTACAAGTGATCCAAAATTTTAGGGGCCAGAAAGTGTTTCCGATTTTCATTGTTGTTGTTGTTAAATTTTGACTATATTTGAATAATGAGATATCTTGAAGATGTGACTCAAGTCTAAAGAAGACATTAATATACACTTGATACACATAGCCTGAAGATAATTTTATATTCAATGTTTGTTTGTTTTCTATTTTTTTAGATTTTATTTATAAATTTGTCCTACAAAATGTATAAGCATATATTCTTCTCTCTTTTTGCAGTATCTTAGACAAAAGAGTATGTCATATTATATACAATCTAACAGTAAAAAAACATCAAAAACATTTTAATCATATTTCTTATCATTATTTTTAAATTTCCATTACAACTTATACTACCTATAACTCTATCACACACCTTTTATCCAGTTATACATATTATATTCCTTTATAATAATAATTATTATACCTTTTTCCCCTCTTTCCCTTACCCTTAGTTTGTGCCCCCTTCACCAGGACCAACCAACAATGTTTGTAATAACTTTGTGAATGAAACAAAATATGTGTACATTGAATCATCAGAAAATAAAAGTGTGGGCAATTTTGGATTTTTAAATATTTCAGATTTTTACATTCCGGATAAGGGATGCTCAACCTGTAGTATTAACCCATCACTTTTAAGGCTTAGGTGCATAGAAAGCAATAATATAGTTTTCCAGCTTAGATTGGTTCAGAATCACTGAACCTGAGCCCTCTTCTCTACCCGTACTTCCTTTGTATCTTACCTCCTATCCTCCCTTTTTATACCTAGCATGCTTCCTCAGCAGTAGAAATTCTTATCAGAGTCTCCCTGCCTCTTTTTACTCAAAACCTGGGAATAACAACCTGAAATCCAAGATGGAGAGGACTTGGAAAGAGGTGGCTATCATCTGTTCTTTCAAGCATTCGCAAAACAAAACAAAAATGCAACAGAGTATGCTAAAGTGTCTAAAATATGAACTGGATAAATAAATAAACAAATAAATAAATAAATAAAAGAAGCTCAATTTTTAAAGAAAATACTTCCATTACTAACTCCAGTTCCAAACCAGGAGTTTGCAGTGTACACCATTACCTGGGTTCACAGCTTATATTAAAGTTATGAATAGTGTTATATCTTTTATCTTACAGATAGCACCATCCAGTGACCATTCTAGGCACTAAAAGCCTAGGAAACCAGTTTTGTGGGTTTTGGTTGAAGTGTGTTCAAAGTCTGGTTGCTATAGAAATTGTATAATATTAAAAGCAGAGTATTGCTTTCCATTATTTTTACTTGAACAGATCTCAGATGTTTCACAGCCATGAAATGCATCCAAAAACCATTTCTTGCAGCACTTATATACATATTTGATTGGTCAATGACAGGAAATTTCACTTGGTTGCATTCTTATAAAAGGAAACTTTCTATTAAAGGACTGAAGGAAAATATGGTATAATTTGTTTACCATCTCTTCCAGATGTTAATTTAAGAGGTGATCTTATTTTGGACTTTACCTTTTAATACACTTTACCTTTTAATACACACTTCATTTTTTTTTCGTGTCAGGAGCAACTTAGGAAACTGGAAGTCACTTCTGTTGTGAGATAATTGGCTGTCTGTAAGGACGTTGCCCAGGGAATGCCCAGATTTTTTGATGTTTTACCATCCTTGTGGGAGGCTTTTCTCATGTCCCCACATAGGGAGCTGGAGCTGACAGAGGGAGCTCATCTGAACTCTCCCCAGATTCGAACCTCTGACCTCGCAGTTTTCAGTCCTATTGGCACAAGGGTCAGTCTGTATGCGAGAAAAGGTTTTTTTCAAGGAACAATAAGACCCCTATGACCATCAAACTCACATCCACAGTTTCGCTTATCTGTGCTGGAGGTGGAGGCTGGTCTCTAGAAATTTGCTAGGTCCTCCAAGTGATACTTGCCCCAGATAGTACCATACAGTGGTACTGGAAAACCTAGCAAATTTCTAGAGAAGATCTCTCTCTAGGAATATTTAAATTCTCCAACACTATATGGTGTGCTGGGATCAGAAGTGTTCAGTCATATTGGTGGTTTCATGTAACTGTGGTCCAACTGGGAATGTATCCCTTGCATATGTGAAGGTCTTACTGTATACTGTCACACTCATTTTGTGATGCAGATAATACAACTTAAAATGAATAAGAATAATTGACTTACAAAAGCTGAGTGAAGAATAAGCCAAAGATATCCAACAAGCCCACCACAAGGCAGATATCATTGTCCCCTGGTAAAGGAATGGAAAGGTATTCAAATATTCAGTTTTTTAGATAATGTCCACTACAGCTAACAAACTAATAATAATAACAACAACAACAACAAAAACAACAACTTTATTTTTATACCCTGCCTCCATCTCCCCAAAGGGACTTGGGGCGGCTTACATGGGGTCAAGCCCAGATAACAGAGTTAAAATATAGCACATCAGAGTGCATCAACAAGAATTTAAAACTACATAAACAGCATTAAACAATATACAAACAGATGTCAAAACCAACAGCAATAGAATGGTCCGGTCTCTACATGGGTGGGTGGCCTGTTGTCCAACAGATCAAAGGATAGGGCAATGAATAAAGTGCATAGGGCATGTGTAATAATGATCAACGACAGCTTGGCAGGGGGGACAAGCAATCCCACCGCTGCCACCAGTGTAACGAAGATGAACGACACACTGGGCAGAGGGGACAACCAATCCCACCTCTAATCACCCAGTGTGAAGGTTAACGTTCAGCTGGACACTACTTTGACGTAGATAAATGACTATGACGAGGGGGAAAGACTCTCTTATCCCACCTCAGAAATATTGTTAAGTGACCAACTGATTTAACGTTGTTAATGACCGATGTATTAGGTAGATTCGCCGCCGCCACCTCAATATATGTCTGAGGAAAACCTAAGTGTGAATGTGAAATGGGTAAAGTTTGTTCAAGCCTTTGGATCTTCTTTAGAGACTGCTTCCTTCGCTGACTGGACTGAAAATAGTTTTCTTTAGGCTAGCTGAGATCTGATGATTGTGACAGACCGAGGCAGACACCAGTTTAAAGATGAAAATTAGAAACAGGTTTATTTAAACTTGGTGAACACATCAACTCTTAAAAAGAGTGGTACAAAAGCGTAATGCGTTTCAGAGGCTTAGCTGGTTAGACAAGCAGTCTTTCCTTAAAGACTTTAACTTTTGTTCCCCAGTGAGTTCCTTGCCTCACACTGGCCACTACACTGACACAGTGTGTCCTTGAGAACAGCCCAATGACTGCCTCACAGAGCAAAATAGGCTTTCCTTCACTGACCCTACTCTGTACAGTGAACCAGGAACCTTTGCCTTTCCTATGCTCTAACCCTCAAGGCTCACTTCAAAAGTTCTCCCTGTCTAAATTCCTCTCAGCTCCCTCTCCCTAAAATACTTCTTCACTCTACGATGTTTAAAACTCTTCTCCCCAGCTTGTCAAATAAGACAGCCTTTTTTCCCTCTAAAAGCTAGCTCCTCCCCTGACTGTTCTAGCCAATCAGAAGTCGGCTGACTCCTCCCTCTTGCCTCTTAGCTCTCCTGCCTATCTCTCAGCTACTGACTTTCCAGGCTTCGGCCTTCCTGGCAAAAGGTTAGATTCATGACAGCGTGTAGCTGTGTTAAGGATAAGAACAATAAATAAGGTCAAACTTAAATTTTAGATAAACGGTAGTAAAGTGCATAGTCAAATTTTGGGGTCCTGCCTAAGGACAATTGTCAGAGGAAAAGTTTAATCAAATGTACATAACATATTCTGTGCATTTTTCAAGGATTATTCCAAGGACATTCAAATCCAGAATAATATCAATTCAAGAGAAATTATTCTTGCATCATTCTGTCAAATTGCCAAATAATGAGCAAACACATGGAGGTTTGGATAGGAGTTTAAAAAAAATACACCTAATATGTGGTCTAAAGAGAAGCTGAGTTCATCATATTGATGGTCCCCCAGTTTCATTTTGCCAGTGAACTGAAGGTAAATGGAAGGTGCACGTGGCACCTCGAGGCAACCCGTGCACCCTCCTTCTTCCTCCAGGCAGGGGAAACGGTGGTAATGCATGTTGTCACTTTGCTCTTTCCCCCATCAGATGGGGGAATGGCCTGAAAATGTGAGTAGCTCCATCAGAGCTACCCAAAACACAGCTTACCTCTGGTTGTTGGTGAGGAAGCATCTTGCAATGCTTCCTCGCCACTTCGGCCATCAATGGGGAGGGGCCATTGGCTGGGTCAAGTGATGCCATTCAGCAGGCCCCATCCCCAAAGAGGAGCAAGGGGCCAATTTATGCCTGTATGATGAGGTGGTAGAACAGGGCTGGGGATCTGTATGGACTGAAATTCTCAAACAATACTTGAACCAGGGATTATGTGTTTTGCCATCCAACAATGGGGGGTCATAGCCCTGATTTTACAAATATACAGCCACCTCATAAGCATATGTTTTCTCTTGAAAATTCTTCATGAAACGCAGTTGAACTTATACATGGTGATCTAGTTCATGAATAGCAGAATACCAGGGCTACATCCACACAATTAACCGCAAAGCAAGGGCAAATGAGCTCCATGGTGCACCAAGTTGATACAGGTTCATGCAGCCTTATACTGCATTAACAAAAGTTGTGAGTTGCTCCAAGTTTTTTCCTTGAGACTCCAGAACAAACCATGACTTCATGGAAGTGTAAACTGGTCCAACATAGAACCAGCCACAATTGTTTACTATGAAACTCCCTCCCGAATGAGATTAGATCTGCCCCCTCCCTCTTGACCTTCAGGAAGCTAGTGAAATCCTGGCTTTGGAATGAGGCCTTCCCAGAATAATGACCAAGCCCGACAACTGAACAGAGTTATTGACCACATGTGGACTGAGTTTGGACATGATTTTATTGTTGGCGAATTGGCTTATATGTATTTTATTCTATATGTATTTAAATTTTTCTGTTAATATATGTTGTTTTAGACTGTACTGTAGCATTGAATCCTTGCTGTCAGCCGGTCTGAGTCCCTCTACAGAGGTTGAGAAGATCGGGATATTAAAGTTTTAAATAAATAATAAATAAATAATACTTGGTCATGTCCTGTTTCCAGGCTCTGGCAGCCCAAGGACACAAGATGCACCTACCTTCCCCCATCCATCCAAAATGGTACCTACCTTCACCCAAATCGCATCCCCCTGTACCCCTTCTCCCCCACTGCTTCAGCTCTTAGGCTGATGACATGCCTGTTGTCACAGGAAGGCAACCAAACATTCTGAGGCTGGAGGTTGCAGCAGTAGGATGGATAGTCACCAGAAAAGAAATATGTCTGTCCAACAGTCTGGGAGCTGGAAGTACGACTCGTCAATACTCTGGATCAACCCTGAGACATTCCGTCTGTTTCTCACCACTCCTAGAGTATCTACATTGTAGAATTAATGCAGTTCGACATCACTTCATCTGTTATGGACTCATGGTAGGTTTATAATTTTAGTTTTCTCTGCCAAAGAATGCTGGGAACACACCAAACTACAACCTCTACGATTATACAGCATTGAGCTGTGGCAGCTAAAGCGGTGTCAAACTGCATTAATAGTGTAGATGTAGCCCTTGCCAGAATATCAAACACAATCATGTTTGATTTCAAAATAGGAGTGGACTGCAGATCATTACTTACTAGTATATTCAAAAAGGGAATAAGGTAACTGGAAACTCAACACTGAAGGGGGAGCTAGAGATCTACAACATTGTCACCTGAACAATTGGTAAATAATTTTCCACAATTTCACCCACTTGCCATCATTATATTTCTCTAGAAATAAAAATAGCATGAAGATTAAATGTGCTAACAAAACATTTTTTTTGTCCCAGCCAGTGCAATATATTGGGAGAAATTATCCCATAACATGGTTCAGGGTTTTTTTTTCTTCTGTTGTTGTTAATAGCTTGACCCTATCTGGAGGAGGGTAAAACAGAACTTTCTTCTACTAAGCTAAATCAAAAGTGAACATTTAATTGTATTTTATTTTATTTTACTTTCATTCCACCTTTTTCCTGGCGATTTAAGTAGCAAATATATGAATCTATACACACAAACATTTCCTTGGACACTGAGCTTTTTACTGCTTATAACCAATGAAATTTTCATTGTGGTCTGGAAATCATCTATATTTTAAACAAAATGCTGAATAACCAAACAAAACTACTTCACCTCCTAGAGCAGGAATAGGAATTGTGAACCCTTCTGAAGTTGCTGAACTGCAAGTCTTGGCTGTCCTAGCCACTGCTGATGAAGAATGCTGGAAGAGCTGCCAAGACAAATAGAGCAAAGTTCAATTTTTTTCCCAAATGTGGACCAAGAAAAAAGGAAAACAATCTTTGGCAGAACAACTTTAAGTTGTTGATATAGCATATGGGAGAGAGCTTAAATGCTTATACACATTAAAAATACTTAAAAGACAGAGTCCTATGGCACCCATCATACAACGCAAAACAACTTCTGACGGTTGCCCATGGGACTAAATCTTAAAAATGTGTAGAAACTAAGGTTTTGGAATCAGGAAACAATAATCTTCAGAACTCCTGATTTGTGCAGAAACAGCTAAAAGCACTTATTTTAATGTGGGATGGGAACTGTCAGATTCCCTCTTGTTAAGAGTGTTGTAGTGATGTAAAAGACAGTATGATTGTGGGCAACTTCGAAGTGTGCCTAGATGCTTCTTTTCTTGCCAGTAACTCTCTTATATGAAACTTGTACAGTGTTTAAAAAAAATTCTATTCTTCAAGATATTACACAATTTCACTATATTACCAGTTTGCTGTAGCTATATTTACTCATTTTTAAGACCTGGAATTTCCTAATTTTGATATAGCTTGTTAATGTTGAATTTTCTCTTTTATCTTACAAATAATTTAAAATACCAGGGATGGTCTTTCACAAAGTCCTGGAAGAATTTACAAATATGCAATTGTGCTTAAATTCTAAAATTGGTTAGACATATCAAATATCTAACAAATGTAATTATAATAATGAGGATGATAACATAATGACTTCAGCAATTGCAAAGTTTCCCTTATATATGTATTTTTTAAAAAGACAAATGAAGAATCGGCAAGGACTACACCCATCTGAGTGATAGCTCAGAATGCAGAGGATTACTGGAGAAACAGAAACAGAAAAAAGTACATTACATGTGATGGGATGAACATATTATCTGCTTTCCTTAAAAATGGAACAGAATGCTACAGTAAGAAGATGATTTCTCCCTGCTTCCCGCCTCAATGGGGATGAGGTCCATAGCGTTAATGGCAAAATACATCGTTTTTTCAGAGTCTCACTTTTCTCTATATACTACAACTTCTCCATTAGTAGAATGTTAATCCAGAGTAGTTCCTTTATACAAATGAGCTTCTGTTTCTTTTTTAACATGGCTGTGACCTGATAGGTGTGATAGGACAAATAGTGCTTTGTTAACTGCTTATGCTGCTCCTGAAAGGGAAGTGACCTTCATGCATATTACCCTTTGTTCCATGTATGTGATATAGCTACCTACTTAGAATTTTTAAAATCCGGCACTAACTCCTTTTTTTCACTCTTGCTCACTTTGCGTGTGTATGTGTGTGTGTGTGGCATTCTTGTTTCCCATCGGAAAGAGGGGGAAAGTGTAAGAAAATTCAAAAGTAGACAAACTCAGCTTTATAAAGTGGGAGGGAAATATGTTAAGTTTAGTATACATGCTGCCAGAATTAGAAGTACAACACTGCTTTTTCCAGCCGAAGATGCCTGAGGGCTGAATATTGAATGCTCAGTCCTGAAGTTTAGATGCTGACTCAAGAGTATTTCAAAATTTTCCACCATGGACAAATCCTGGAATGCAGTTCAGATCAGCAAAGCACATTGCCTTCTCTGGACATTGCAAAAGAGGAACATTCCACAACTCATAACAGTTATTCTGACTCTTTCTCATGATCTGGTTCACTGCTCATCATTACCAAACAATTCACAGTGGTATATGAAGAAGATCGTAATTAGCCCTAAACATTAGGTTTTCTTCTACATATGGCTTCTATTCTTTCTTATGAAATTGTATGTGCCATATACATAAGTGTTGAAACTAGTTACACTTTTTAAAAAGGTCTTTTTTCCTTTCTACTTTGTGTAATTTTGTGAAAAGCGTGTTTCTCTTGGCAGAAAATATAGAAACATCAAGAGTTCAAAAACCCTTTGCATGTTCTACCCTATCTTTACTGTGTTTACTCAATTTTCCTCCAGAATCCAAAGTATACAGGACTTTGTTTTTCCAACATCCACAAAAAGAAAGGCATCAATGACCCGATTACTTAGGAACCGGTTCTTTTTTCACATGCATGTATGAATAGGCATTTTCTGTGCAGTGAATCATCAGGGTAACATAACTTTGTTGTTGTTGTTGTATTTATATCCCACCTTTCCCCTAGTTTTAACAAAGCTTTAAAAATGTACAAAATAGAAAAGTTAAGATGTGATTAAGTTGCAGAAAGTGAAAACCAGATAAAAATAAACCACAAAAAACACTCTGATGATAAACAAATTAGTACATTGTTTAAGTGCGAACAATCTTGTTTGAAAAGTCATCAAACAAAAAGGTATTAGGCATTTGCTTGTCTATGGGAGGGTGGTAATCTAATCTTTCTGGGAAGAAAGTTCCAGAGTCTGGGGTTTCCACTGGGGCCCCTTCCATAGTCCCTCTATATTCATGATCTGATCCCAGATTATCTTCTTATCCCAGATTATCTGGCAGTGGAGACTCATATAATCCAGTTTAAATCAGATAATCTGGAATAAGATCCTGGGGTACAGTTTAAAAGGGGCCTGAGAAGGGCCTCTACTGTTTTCCAACCAGATATGTCTGTGAAGATGTAAGGCAGAAAAAAGGGCTTCCACAGCAGAACTCAAAACATAGACAGGTTCATAAGTAAGCATATGGTCCTTCAGATAACCTGGATCTGATCTATAGGGTGCATCTACATTGGATAATCAATGTAGTTTAATCTTACTTTAACTACCATGGCACATTGCTATGGAATCCTGACAGTTGCTATTTGGGAAATCACCAATGGTCTTTGACAGACGAGACTAAACACCTTCTAAAAGCCATGACAGCTAAAGTGGTGTCAAACTACATTAATTTCACAAAGTAAAAGCAAAAACCAGAAACACAACAGCAACAGTAGAGTTGGTACAATGAGACAGTTGTGTGTTTCTGTAGCCTGAAGAATCTGGTTGTAGGTCTGCTGACATTTGCAAACACTTTTTTGAGACAGCCCCACGAAGAATACAATATAGTAATCCAACAGGTATGTAATTAAAGCATGTTCTTGCTTTGGCCAGATTTGAGATCTCAACAACTATGTGTAACTGGTGCACAAGATTAACTGTGAAAATGCAGTCGTGGCCACAACCAAATCTGAGATTCCAAGCTCAGGATTGAATCTAAAAGCACATCCAATCCATAGACCCACATCTTCAGGATGAGTATAACCCCACCTAGCACCCTATTCCCTGATCTGCCTTGTGACTGAACAGGAGCATTGCCTTCTTGCCACAAAGTTCAGACATCATCCCGTTGTAACCCAAGTCTTGAATCTCAATTGACACTAATGCACACAAAACCCAGGCCCATTCGTCTCATTGCAAGGCAAAGTCAGGTTTCATAGCCTTGTTACAACTAACATATTCAGGCAAACCAGATCCTGAGACACTGAATCTGCTGTTTCCATGAAAATGAGGAAACAACTTTATAATGAGGGTGCTGTTAGTTAGATTTACAACTACTTAACTGTTACCTATTCACATTTATAATTGTGGCATCATAAATGTGCATGGCAGGAGGTTGGTCTAGATCAGGGGTCCTCAGACTTTTTAAACAGAGGGCCAGCTCACAGTCCCTCAAACTAATGGAGGGCCAGATTATAATTTGAAAAAACCTGAAAGAATTCCTATGCACATTGCACATATCCTATTTGCAGTGCAAAAAAACACTTCAAAACAATTCAATAATGAAGAACAATTTAAACAAAAAATAAACTTATTAGTATTTCAATGGGAAATGTGGACCTGCTTTTGGCTGATGAGATAGGATTGTTGTTATTGTTGTGTGCTTTCAAGTCATTTCAGACTTAAGTTGACCCTGAGCGAGGACCGGGTAAATGACCTTGGAGTGCCGTATCCGGCCCCCGGGCCGTAGTTTGAGGACCCCTGGTCTAGATAGTCAATATGATCTCTTCCAACGCTATGATTCTTTGATCTTTGCCACAATCATAAATGCCCCAGAAACCCACCTTAAAAGCCAGTTAGCCATCCTGCTTGATGGAGTTCTGTGGTGCTGGTGAGCAGGGTGCTGTTTATTTATTTATTTATTTCCTATATTTTTACCCCCCCCTTCTCACCCCCGAGGTGGGACTCAGCGCAGGCTCACAAAAGCATCATAGGATGCTGACATCATAAATCAATCAACAATCAGCAACACATTAAAATATTAAAAACATTAATTAATTGATTAAAAACACACCTGTTAAAATCAGAATCCAGAGTCCAATTACAGGATGTGACCAGGGAGACTTGTAACAGCAGTGCCTTATCGACACCGATGGATGAGGGTTGGCCATGTCATCCAACAGCACCCCTCTTACCAACACCACAGAACTGACTTTTAAGGTGAAGTTCATGGGTCAGATCAGGAGTTCAGCTATGATAGTTTCACTACACCTCTGAGCTTTGCCAATATATTTTTTTTCAAATACTTTGTAAATATTGATTTTTGAAGATTAAAGTGACAGCATCAATTGTTGAAACTCAGAAACACTGCCATATAAAATCCAGATTATCTGTTTTGCATTATATGACAGTGTAAACTCATATAACCCAGGGTTGATGTGGGTTTTCTGGGCTGTATGGCCATGTTCCAGAAGCATTCTGGAACATATATAAAGCATACAGCCCAGAAAACTCACAGCAATCCAATGATTCTGGCCGTGAAAGCCTTTGACAACTCCTATAACCCAGTTCAAAGCAGATAATGGAAATTATCTGCTTTGATAATCTGGTTTATACAGGAGTGTAGAAGGGGCCTCAGTAAGAATGCTCTCACAACTGATCTCGATTACCTTACATATCAACTGCAAACTCAGAGCGGGTAGTAGTCCTTGAAGTGCAGACAGTAATGTGAAGTCAAGCATCCAGAAATAGCAGGAGATTCTCTCTGATGGGAACCCAGAAAATACGGGCCTTTCCAGACAGGCCCTATATCCCAGGATCTGATCACAGGATTTCTGCTTTAAACTGGATTATATGAGTCTGCCAGATAATCTGAGATACACGGAAAACCTAGGATCAGATCCTGAGATTTGGGGCCTGTCTAGAAGGGTCCTACATTGAAAGGTGAGCAGATCATGAATACAGAGGGCAGCCTTAACTCTCTGAGGGCCTTTCCACACAGCTCTATATCCCAGGATATCAAGGCAGAAAATCCCACAATATCTGCTTTGAACTGGGTTATCTGAGTCCACACTCAGATAATGTGGGATTTTCTGCCTTGATATTCTGGGATATAGGGCTGTGAGGAAGGGTCCTGGGGGACTAAAGGAACAAAGATGCCCCTAGAACAGCATTTCTCAACCTGGGGGTTGGGACCGATTGGGGGGGGGGGTTGTGAGGGGGTGTCAGAGGGGTCACCAAAGACCATCAGAAAACAGTATTTTCTCTGTGTGGTAGAGATATACATAGTATAAGTTGTAACGGAATGATAAGAAATATGCTTAAAGATGTATTTGATTATTTTTACTGTTAGATTGTATATAATATGACAAATTCTTCTATCTAAGATGTTGTAAAAAGAGGGAAGAATGTATGCTTATACATGTTGTTTAATAAATGTATAATAAAAAATTAAAATAGAAAACAGTATTTTCTGTTGATCATGGGGGTTCTCTGTGGGAAGTTTGGCCCAATTCAATTGTTGGTGGGGTTCAGAATGCTCTTTGAGTGTAGGTGAGCTATAAATCCCAGCAACTACAACTCCCAAATGTCAAGGTCTATTTTCCCCAAACTCCGCCAGTGTTCAAATTTGGGCATATTGAGTATTTGTGCCGAGTTTGGTCCAGATCCATCATTGTTTGAGTCCACAGTGCTCTCTGCATGTAGGTGAACTACAACTACAAAACTCAAGGTTAATACCGACCAAACCCTTCCAGTATTTTCTGTTGGTCATGGGAGTTCTGTGTGCCAAGTTTGGTTCCATTCCATCGTTGGTGGAGTTCAGAATGTTCTTTGAGTGTAGGTGAACTATAAATCCCATTAACTACAACTCCCAGATGACAAAATCAACACCCCCCGCCCCAAACTTAACCAGTATTCAAATTTGGTCATATCTGGTATTTGTGCCAAATTTGGTCCTGTTAATTAAAATCCATCCTGCATATAAGATATTTATATTGCGATTCATAGCAGTAGCAAAATGACAGTTATGAAGTATCAACGAAAATCATGTTATGGTTGGGGGTCACCACAACATAAGAAACTGTATTAATGGGTCACGGCATGAGTTGAGAAACACTGCCCTAGAAAACTGAAAACATCTCATGATGAAGATGCACACAGACGCACAATGATTTTTATGGATGGGGAAGATGTGAGCAGGATTCCAGGGTGATCACTAGATTCCAGGGACTAGGGTTCGAATCCCCTCTTGGATTCAGAAACTGTCTGAAAGTCGCACTCCCTCAACCTCTAAGGACAACAAGGGACCAGTCATGTGTGGGTTGGGAGGCCATGGGATCCAGACAAAACATTGTTCTGCCTTTTCCAATTTGAGAAATTTCCAATTTGAGAAATACTTGCTCAGAGGCATCTGCCTGCAAGGTAGGGTGCATCTACACCAGGCATGGGCCAGCTTTGGCCCTCCATGTGTTTTGGACTCCAACTCCCACCATTCCTAACAGCCTCAGGCCCCCTTCCTTTCCCCCCTAAGCCGCTTAAGGGAAGGGCCTGAGGCTGTTAGGAATGGTGGGAGTTGGGGTCCAAAACACATGGAGGGCCCAAGTTTGACCATGCTCGATCTACACTGTTTCCTCAACGCAGGTTGACAGCAACACCCCTTGCATTGGCATGGTGAGCCAGCCACAGCACTGCAAAGCTAAAGACCCTGTAAAATGACCACTCTTGACATCCTACCACATGGGAGCCAAGGCAGGCCAGACATCACTCCCAGGGTCACCCGCAGAGCGCTGCTGCTCCATTGAGAAAGTCAGGTCGGGGCTGGAGCGTGCCAAGGGAAAGCTCTCTTCGCAGGGAGCGCTAACTCTCCCTCTAGAAAAACCTGGCATGAAAGGCAATGAAGCAGGACAAAAACGTGGAGAGGGAAGGTTCCCGGGGGAGCCCCGTCTCGGTCCAAGGGGTCCCGGCGGCGACTCACCCGGTGCCTGGAAGCCCGGACCCTTCCCGGCCAGTCCGAAAGCGCCGGAGCTCCGCTTGGGAGGAGGGGGAGGAGGAGGAGGAGGAGGCAGCCCCTCCGGCCTCTCTCCGCTTTGCGCCCACAGCCCACACTCACTCCCTCGCCCGGCTCTGGCCGCAGGCGGATCTGGCAGGAGGTGCTCCCGAGGCACGCCCAGCGGGGAGAAGGAGGAGCCGGAAGGGAAGGGAAGGAGAACTCTCCGCCAGTCCTTAGGCGCAGACCCAGGGCCCTGGCTTCTCTGATTCATTCATTCCCTTTGGGTGCATCTACACACAGGGCCGGATCGAAGACGAATGAGGCCCTGTGCTGGTGAAGTTACGAGGCGCCTCCCTTGAGCCCTGGAGGAGGTCGGCCTACACCACCTGCTTTGTGCCACACTCCCACACACTATCAACCTTTCAATCGTTAGGTTGCGGTGAGGTTTTCAGGGCTGTATGCCCATGTTCCAGAAGCATTCTCTCCTGACGTTTCGCCCACATCTGTGACCGGCATGCTCAGAGGTTCTGAGGTCTGTTGGAAACTAGGAAAATTGAGTTTTTATATATGTGGGAAGTCCAGGTTGGGAGTTTACCAATATTTAAACAACTCTTAAATCAGGACAGTAAATAAAGAGGAAACACTCAAAAAACAGGGGTGTTTCTGATATGAAACAATCATGGCCAGCTAACACCTCCCAAGAAAGGATTCCCCCAGGCAGCAACCAGCCAGGCTTTGGAGTACTAATCAAGGTGGCCAATTGCAACATTTGCACTTGCCTCAAGTAGACAAGAGTTCTTTCTCCCACCATGGACATTCCATAAATATATAAACGTCACTTGCCTAGTTTCCAGCAGACCCCACAACTTCTGAGGATGCCTGATATAGATGTGGGCAAAATGTCAGGAGAGAATGCTTCTGGAAAATAGCCATACATCCCCGGAAAACTCACAGCAACCCAGTGATTCCGACCATGAAAGCCTTTGACAACACAGTGAAAAGTGTGTTTTAGATAGAGTGTCTCTTCTACTCTTATCTAGGGTCAGTGGAGATCCATTATGACAGAAATCCTTTCACTGAAGGTCTTAGTGCCCTGGTACATTGACACTGAGATATACAGTCTAAGAGCTGTAGCAAACTACTGGAAGTGAGAGCGAGCTTGTGCTCAAGCTCGCTCCGAAGCCCCACCTTTTTTTCCCCGAGGCTGCTCTCTCTCTTGCTAGTGTGCCTGTTTTCCCTTGCTAGGGAAGCGATGCGAGTGTACTCTCGCAGTTGACAGAATTCAACTGTGAGCGTAGGCTCGCATCCCTGCCCTCTGCAATGGAAAACAGGCACGCTAGCAAGAGAGAGAGCAGCCTCGGGGGAAAAAAAGACGGGGCTTTGGAGCAAGCCCGAGTGCAAGCTTCCTGTAGTTTGCTGCGGCACGAGCGTACGCTCGCAACGCTGCCCTAGCAAAGGGAAATAGGTGGAGAAATAGGCGGAGCATCGCTCGTGCTGGCTTAGTTTGCTCTCGGAAAATCCTAGTTTGCTACGGCTCTAATTGTGCGACCCTCCAAAAGTTTGATTGAAAATGCCAGCAGCATTAACTAATATGGGAATTGGTGAGACATTCTGGGAACTGCCATTCAACCACTGAAAACAGACATGAATGGGCACACTGCTCTTAACCAAAAAAAGAAACTACCACAGGCTTATTGTGTTGTCTGAATTTGCCTCAGGTGGCACAGGCTTCTATCCTGTAAATGTTTTGAAGATCTCACAACCTCTGAGGATGCCTGTCATAGATGTGAGCAAAACATCAGGAGAGAATGCTTCTGGAACATGGCAATACAGCCCAGAAAACTCACAGCAACCCAGTGATTCCGGCCATGAAACCGTTCAACAACACAACCTTTCAATCATTATGTCTGGAATTGCTCCCAAACAGGACGCCTTCACATTTAGAATTGCACCACCTAAGAAATATGCATCCTATACAATTTGGGGGGGGGGGGGGGGGGTTGGCCGGAAAATGATCAAAGGGGCCCTGAGCATAAGCACAAGGGCAAGTCCATCACTGTCTCTCTACACAGTAGAATTAATGCAGTTTGACCCAACTTATCAATTTTAACCTTTGTTTTATTGGTTTGGCCTGGTGTGTACTTGTTATATGCCTTTTAATAGTGTTTTATCACCCTCTTTTAACCGTGTTACTTGCCTCCAGGAGCAAAGAGAGCATGCCTCATGCTGCTGTCTCATGCTTTGCTGTGAGTGTTGAAACAAAGTGTGTTTGCCTGCTGCATAATCCAAATTATCTGTTTTGAACTGGATTATATGAGTCTACACTACCATATATTCCAGTTCAAAACAGATAATCTGGATTCTATGGGGCAGTGTAGAAGGAGCCTAAGAAAGCTATCTATTAATCACATTTTATTTTTGTTTTTGTTTTTCCATATCAAAAGGCTTCCAAATGATAGGACACACACAGCACTTGGCTTCACATGCAACTTCTAGTCAAAGCTTAAAAAAATGTAAAGACATGAACTACCAGTCTCCATGTTGAGAACAAGAGGAGAAGGAAGCTGCTCCTCAACAAAACACCGTCAAAATGTGATCAAATGTGATTATGCTTCACATAATATAGAAAGTGTAGAATTGATATAAGCACCCTTACATAATCGAATAATGCTCCTCCAACATGTTCCCTGTTGCTACTAGCACTGCTGAGCTTGTAAAAGCCTGTAAAATATCCAAAATTCAATAAATCCTTGTCACCCTCTCTCACTTTTCAAATTTCAGCTGTAGCCCAAGTTCTAAGTATGATAATATTAGTAAAGCTTTGAGTTAAGTCAGCTGCAGTGCACAGAAGGATAATGCTGGTGGGGATTGTTTGAAAAAAAGGGCCCCAGAAGGATGCGGTCATAGTGTTGGGAATCAAGAGCTGTTAGGCTCAAAAATAACCCTCTCTGGGGTTGATTCCACCAAAAATATAGCAGAGTGCAGGGTGCACAGTAAATAAGCAGCAGAAACTTACATGTAGTGAGCAAGGTTTGACTTCCATTCAACAGGATGGAACAGGATTGCAGATCCACAACTCATAGGATCAAAATAATATGTTTATTAAAGATAAAAGAAATCCATTCTGGATAGGAAAGGTTCTTGGAGCTAACTAGCTTCACTGAGCTATCTTCTAAGGTAAAAGAAAAGGAAAAATAATAAAAGTAACTATTTCTCTACTACATCTTTGCTAGACAAAAGCAAGATGCTTCCTCTCTCTATGGAGGACAAAAAGAAGAGAGCCTGAAAAATGGAGACAGGCCACATGGCTCAGGCCAGGGTAATAAAAATACCTTTAAAAGAGGAAGTTACGTTTTCCCTATAGGATTACATTCCTAGGTATTCAAATGTGGAGGAGATAGTACCATGCAAAGGGCAATTCCCCCTTCTTAACCCCTTCTTAACCAACTTAACTACAGGAAATTGGGAGGAATCCCTAAGTTTATCTAGTCTATCTACTCATTGAGGGCTGGAGACTTGTGCAGTCAGGGATGAAACCCAACACATAGACCTTTTGTAATCTAAGAAAGACAGTGATCATATTTCCTGTAGTAGATGCATACTCTTTTTGTTCGTTTAGCCAAAAAAAAAACCCCGTAATGATTCAAAACTCATCTGCCAATGATTGCAACTATTCAAGCTTGCGTAGGCTGTGATTCTTCTTGAAATTGTTAAGGAATGTCCTCACTTTCCCTACAAGTTGCTTCATTATATGTTGAACCCATGCACCCCACATGCTGCTTGAAAGCATGAAGCAACATTTTGATTTTTCCTGCCCCAACTCAGATACCCACTTCACTGCATAGATTGCCGTTCTAGGGGATCTTTATAAATCACTGTCATCCTTCATCTCAGTTGAATAGATATTAGATAGAAGAAATATTACCAGCCAGTCGGAACATAATGTACAGTACATTAAATCCATGAGATGTAATGGTATGTATATTTTCTAGGAAACAATTCCCATCTGTCCAGTGGCTAAGCATGTGTGCCTCTTCCTTTATTCCAAAATGTTTTTTCTTCAATGAAAAAAGTCATTATTTGGATATGTATGGTATATTTATGACATAAAGTTACAACCTTTTGCTTGATGTATTATTTTAATTATTCTATGTTCAAGTTTGGATAGCACATAGACAAAATCCAATTTGCAAGCTATACTTTTACAGAGAAAGTGTGGCTACTTCTCACACACACACCCCTTTTAATTTGGTCTTCTTTTCTGATGTTAGTAAAATGCTATGGAATTATGAGAGTTGTAGTTTTATAAGGTCTTATGCCTTATCTGCCAATGACTGCTGGTCACCCAGGATTCTATAGTATTGAGTCATGGCAGTTCAAGTGGTGTAAAACTACATTAATTCTACATTGCAAATTCACCTATTGGTTGATTTGCCTTTGTCATTCTGATTTCAATCAATCTAGTCCAAGCATGACCGTGTTTGGCTTGAATTCAGTATGTTTTTGCATTTCCTCTGTGTATCTTTGGTTGACACTTGCCAGTGATCTTTAGTCATGAACTAAAATCCTATTGGTTTCAAAGACAACCCAATAACTGAATTGCTACTAAGTTAAATGATATCATTGATATCATACAGGTTATTGAGAAATTCAGGCAACTATGTAGATTACCAGAGACCACATTGTGAGTAATGTTTTCTAACTGAGTCCCCTTTGGGGGAGATAAAGTGGAGTAATAATAATAATAATAATAATAATAATTTCCTTATTTGGAAGTAGCAGTCCTGAATTTATTGAGAGAAGGCAGGAGACAACTAAGAAAGAAAGAAAAGAAATGCTTTTCAGCAAGGTTAATCAAATTACTGTCCTTAATGGAGTGTTCATCAATATTATTAATCTCTCTCCCATTGTATTCTTGCAGCCTCCTCATGGAGGAAGAGTTGTCTTATTACTCCCTAATTCCTATTAGGCCTAGGGTTCTCTTCAAGCTGTTGTCAAGCCACAGATACCTTCAAAGGGACTTAGAGTTCACCAAGGGCTCACAAATAAATATATGATTTTTCCTTTTTTAAAAATGTAAAAGCCTTTTTCGGAGGTCTGGAATTGCGCAAGTGCAAGGCTTTGGAAGATCGAGAAAAGACCCAGCAGTAGCAGTATCCTCATTAAATATAGTATTCTATCTAGTTCTTTAATAAATTGTATCAGTTTTAAGTTTCTGTGTAACTTGTATCTTTTAGTTGTGTGCTGTATTTTTCCTATATAAAACGTATAAACTGCCTTACAGAAATGTATCAAATGTATCAAAATGCAGCCCAGGGACAACCACCCCTCTGGAATAATCCCCTGAAAATAGGAAGGTTGGGCAAATCCCTCTGGCTATTTCCCAAGTCAAAAAATAATCAGGTTTATTGTGTGTATAATACAGAAAGGTGATTTCCCTTGCCGGCCAGATAAGCAGAATGTTTGTATAATCCACCTGAGGCTCAGCATTCTTTGGCAAAGAAGGCTAGAGAACTTATAAAACTATAACTCCCATGCCAGTTAAAGTGGTGTCAGACTTCATTAATTCTTCATTAATTCTACATAATTTCCTTATAGGTTTGTAGAAATGGGGGATAATGCCCTGAGTCCCCCCTAGGGGGTTGAGAAGGGCGGGGTAGAAGTGCCCGAAATAAATAAATAAATTAGTCTGTGTACTCTTTATTAATGGAGACCATGCCCTATGAGGAGTGTCTTAAATAACTGGGTATATTTAGCCTGCAGAAAAGAAGGTTGAGAGGAGACATGATAGCTATGTATAAATATGTGAAAGGGTGCCATGTGGAAAAGGGAGCAGTCTTGTTTTCTGCTGCCCTACAAACTAGGACTCAGAGCAGTGGGTTCAAGTTACAAGAAAGGAGATTCCACCTGAATATCAGGAAGAACTTCCGGACTGTAAGATCTATACAGCAGTGGAACTCTCTGCCTTGGAGTGCTGTGGAAGCTCCTTCATTGGCTTTTAGACAGAGGTTTGATGGCCATCTGTCGTGGGTACTTTTGTCATGGGTACTTTAATTGTGCTTTTCCTGCACGGCAGGGAGTTGGACTAGATGACCCCTTGGTTTCTTCCAACTCTTTTCTTCCATGATTCTATACATGGGTAACCAGTGCAGTGTTGTGGTTAGAGTGTGGGACTGGAACTTGAGTAATCCTGATTCATGATGCATTGAGCTACTAAATCTGACTTTCACGCTGGATCTACACTGCCATATTATCCAGATTATCAAAGCAGATCATTTTCTTCCAGAAAATTAGAAACATTGGAGGTAAATTTTAGGCAAAAATTGGTATGATAAGAAACAAAGATGGCAGGGACCTAACAAAAGCTGAAGAGATCAAGAGAAGGTGGCGAGACTATACAGAAGATCTGTATAGGAAGGATAATAATATCGAGGATAGTTTTGACAATGTGGTGAATGAATTAGAACCAGACATCCTGAGGAGTGAGGTGGAATGGGCCTTAAGAAGCATTGCTAACAACAAGGCAGCAGGAGATGACGGGATCCCAGCTGAACTGTTTAAAATCTTAAAAGATGATGCTGTCAAGGTGATGCATGCCATATGCCTGCAAATATGGAAAACGCAAGAATGGCCATCAGACTGGAAAAAATCAACTTATATCCCCATACCAAAAAAGGGAAATGCGAAAGACTGCTCAAACTTCTGTACAGTGGCCTTTATTTCTCATGCCAGTAAGGTAATGCTCAAGATCCTGCAAGGAAGACTCCAGCAATACATGGAGCGAGAGTTGCCAGATGTTCAAGCTGGGTTTAGAAAAGGTAGAGGAACGAGAGACCAGATTGCCAATATCCGCTGGATAATGGAGAAAGGCAGGGAGTTTCAGAAAAACATTTATTTCTGCTTCATTGACTATTCTAAAGCCTTTGACTGTGTGGATCATAATAAATTGTGGCAAGTTCTTGGTGGGATGGGCATACCAAGCCACCTTGTCTCTCTCCTGAGGAATTTGTACAAGGACCAAGTCGCAACAGTCAGAACTGACCACGGAACAACAGACTGGTTCAAGATTGGGAAAGGCGTACGGCAAGGCTGCATACTCTCACCCAACCTTTTTAACTTGTATGCAGAACACATCATGCGATGTGCGGGGCTTGATGAATGCAAGGCTGGGGTTAAGATTGCTGGAAGAAACATTAACAACCTCAGATATGCAGATGACACCACTCTGATGGCCGAAAGCGAGGAGGAGCTGAGGAGCCTTCTAATCAAGGTGCAAGAAGAAAGTGCAAAAGCTGGGCTGCAGCTAAACATAAAAAAAACCAAGATTATGGCAACAAGTATTATTGACAACTGGAAAATAGAGGGAGAAATTGTGGAGGCCGTGACAGACTTTGTATTTCTAGGTGCAAAGATTACTGCAGATACAGACTGTGGCCAGGAAATCAGAAGATGTTTACTTCTTGGGAGGAGAGCAATGTCCAATCTCGATAAAATAGTAAAGAGTAGAGACATCACACTGGCAACAAAGATCCGCCTAGTCAAAGCCATGGTATTCCCTGTAGTAACCTACGGATGTGAGAGCTGGACCATAAGGAAGGCTGAGCGAAGGAAGAGAGATGCTTTTGAACTGTGGTGTTGGAGGAAAGTTCTGAGAGTGCCTTGGACTGCGAGAAGATCCAACCAGTCCATCCTTCAGGAAATAAAGCCCGACTGCTCATTGGAGGGAAGGATACTAGAGAAAAAGCTGAAGTACTTTGGCCACATCATGAGGAGACAGCAAAGCCTAAAGAAGACAATTATGCTGGGGAAAGTGGAAGGCAAAAGGAAGAGGGGCCGACCAAGGGCAAGATGGATGGATGGCATCCTTGAAGTGACTGGACTGACCTTGAAGGAGCTGGTGGTGGTGACGGCCGACAGGGAGGTCTGGCGTGGGCTGGTCCATGAGGTCACAAAGAGTCGGAGATGACTGAACGAATGAACAACAACAATCAAAGCAGATTATCTGCTTTGAACTGGATTATATGAGTACACTACCATATAACCCAGTTCAAATGAAATAATCTGGATTTTATATGGTAGTTTAGATGGGGCCTCACTCTCATCATGACTTACCTCATGAGGTTATAATAAAGATAAAGTGCAATGGAGATGCCACATAAACTGTTTTTACTTTCATCAGAGTCATAGATAGCTTTCACCAGATAAAAGGCAAAAATAGTTAGGCATGCCCTCTGGAAACTGATGAGATATGCTTCGAAATACACAATGTTATATGACTATTGGTCTTCACTTCTACTAGCTTTATAATGAACTCACAACTTCTTTGGGGCTTGTTGTTGCTGTCTTGTATCTTCTAATTGTTTTATAGCTTATGGTGACCCTAAGGAGAACCTATCCGGGGGGTTTCTGTGCAAGATTGGTTGGGGGGGCTTCCTCTGAGGCAGAGAAAGAGTTATTTGCACAAGGTCACCAAGAGGATTTCCATAGTCAAGTGGAGATTTGACCCCTGGTCTTCAAAGTCCCGTTCCAACACCCAAACTACTACACCACACTGGCTTTGTGTTTTGGATCTGCATATAGGAAGTTAAATTAAAGCTATAGCTGACACTGCTTAATAGCATAGTATTTGGATGGAGTGGCTCTTGTGACATATGATTTGTACAGCTTGATTTATGGGATTCAGGATGGGCTTAACCTTCATCATGCTAAGCATGCAGCACAGTCTGCTCTCTCTCCCTGCCTGCCTCTAAGTTGTGACTGGTCGTTCTTTGGAAGGCTAAAAAGAAAGTTTTTCAATTAACTAGGTTTTTTTTAAGTGGGGAAGGAAAAGAACATGTTGGTTATTTGATGTTTGTCATATGCTTATTTATACTCCACTTTCCTCTCTCAAATGAGACTCAAAGCTTTCCTGTCCTCTCCTTGTTTTCTTGAGACAACGGTTTCCACTAAAGCAGAGTCTTCAGACTGACAAACTTCTGGCAAGCCACCTACATTATGAACTGAGTCATGATATTCTGTATGAAAAGAAACTTTGAAAAGCTTTCAGTTTGGAGAGATGTCAAGAGTCACGCCTTAGGGCTCTGAAAGCATGAAATACTGTTGGCAAAGCTAAATTGCTTGTTCATCACCCAGCTCACAGGGCTGATGAAATTATTCCTGGAAACTGCCATGACTGACTGGTACACATCCAGATGCTTCCAGGAGTATGCAAGGGTTGTATTTATGTTGATTTTTTTCCTTAGTGACACATTTATTTCAACACTCTCAAAGTACAAATGGCTCACTTTGCTCACCTGTCCACAGTTTACCATGTTATATTGAGTTTTCACTTCGTTGTAAGTTTATTTTCAGGTATGATCCAAGGGCCAGTAAATTTCAAGGAGAGCCTCATGATCTGCCTTATCAGTAACCCATGGCTATATTGAGACTACAGCTGAGGGACAGGTGGCCCCCCAACTGCAATGGTGATGATTATGTCAGTTACAATCTAAGATCTGGCAAGTGACACAAACCCTATCCCTGATCAATGCACAATCCTGGAGTCCAGGTGACATAGAAAATGGCTGTCTGTCATATTGATGGTATTAATATATCTCACTTCAAAGACTGAATCATGCTCATTTTGAGCCAAGAATGGAATGTTGTGGGACTCTGAAGAACATCCTGTACAGAGAACAAGCAATTGCTAAGCATGACTCTGTTATTTTATTAAGAGTAAATGACAATTAATTTCCTCATGAAACTCAGTGATTTATGTGCTAAACTAAAAGAGGGCAGAAGACAGAACCTGTAAGACATTGGCCTAAATCCAATTACTAGTCCCAACATAGAGTAGAATCATGGAATGTATTACTGAATGGTGAATCAATGGTTCTGAATGTCCAGTTTAGTCAACAGACATAGAAGCTCAAGTCACTTCTAGTGTGAGAGAATTGGCAGTCTGCAAGGACATTGCCCAGGAGATGCCTGGATGTGTTACCATCCTGTGGGAGGCTTTTTTCATGTCCCCGCATGGAAAGCCGAAGCTGACAGACGGGAACTCACCCTGCTCCCCGGATTTGAACTGCCGACCTTTCAGTCAGCAGTTCTGCCAGCACAATGGTGTAACCCATTGCACCTCTGGGGGCTCTGTAGCTGAAACAAACAATTCATCTTAGGCCATTATTTTCACTTCAGGAATGAAATACCATATTCATATCTGGAACAGACTGCAAAAGTGGACAGTCCCAGTCAGCAGCTTGATAATTATAACAATGCAGTCACATTCCTTGACAGGAGCATGTGTGCAACTGTGCCAGTTTGTGGCTCTGCAGATATACTTCCCCTTAGCTTTGTAATTCTGTTTTCTTGTATGACTGCTGCTCCAAAAAAAGTAACAGTTTTAACGCAATTTTGCAATTACAACTGTGGTTACTTTTTAAAAACCTTCAAATGAACTTAGGAATAGCGAAGTAAAGTGGGGAAGCGTGGGCAAGAAGGAGAATTTTGCTCTTTGACATAACTTCAGTAGTAGCATCCTGGAATTGAAGCAGAACATTGCATCAGGTAACTGATGGGGATATGATGCAGTCTGAAGCTAAGTAGCTTTTTTTGTCAATAGCAAGGGATGGGTTTATCACAACAGCAATGGGATGCACAAGGCTTCAGTGCTGGTTTGCCACCTTCATGCAATAGAGTCCTTGGATGTAATGTCCAATTTATAATGGGGGATAGCATGACAAGGTATTTGTTGTTACCATGGGGCTTAGCAGTAGTAATACATTTAGGTATTGACTGTTAGTAAAGAATGTCTGTCACATACTCAAAACAGACATTCGGCGTGATGTACATATGTGTTGCTTTCTGGTTCTGGATGTTTAGGTGTTGTGGGACACCCTTCATTTTATCCCAGGTTGTGGCAGTGGCCAAGGGAGCTTTTGTACAATTAAAACTTGTGCACTAGTTGTGCCCATACCTTGGGAAGTCTGACTTGGCCATGGTGGTCCACACACTCGTTACATCTAGGATAGACTACTGCAACACACTCTATGTGGCCCTCCCTTTGAAGACTGTTCGGGATATTCAAATAGTCCCTCGAGAGGCAGCCAGATTAATAACTGGAGTGGCATACAAGGAGCATACAACTACCATACTACTACATCAGCTCCACTGGCCGCCAATTTGCTACTGAGCTGGCTTTGGGCTATAAAGCCCTAAATGGCCCTGGCCCAATTTACCTGTCAAAACGCAGCTCCCTCTATGAACCATTGTGTAGATTTAAATCCTCTGAGGAAGCCCTGATCTCCATCCCGCCACTGTCACAGGCACGATGGGCGGGGACGAGAGAGAGGGCCTGCTCAGTGATTGCCCCTCGGCTATGGAACTCCCTTCCTGGTGAGATCAGATTGGCCCCTTCCCTCCTGTCCTTCAGAAGGAAAGTTAAAAACGTGGCTGCGGGACCAAGCTTTCGGGACAGTGCAATAAAGCAGCGAAACCTTACCATGCCAACTAGATGCAAATGATTGAGAAGCTTTTAAACAGGGCATTTTAATGTTGAGACAAATGTTTTTTAATGTTTATGTATGCATATAATTTGTTCATGTCCGAGCACTGAATGTTTGCTGTTTGTATGTTGTGCTCTGCCCTGACTCCCCTTTGGGGTGAGAAGGCCAAAATATAAATGTTTTAAATAAATAAATAAATAAATAAATAAATAAATTATACCCACCAACATTTCTATAGAAGTGGGCATTTTTATCCACTTAAAAACACTTGAATTCCCATGGAATCAGAAAATACCCCCCAGAAATCACTGAAACATTTTTTTCTACATCTTGATCAAGTTGAAAAGACATGTTAGTCTATTTCAGCATTAACTATATAAAAGACTCCCATTGCACCTTTGCAACCCTGGCCAACACATATTTTGGTGCCTCAAATGTTAGACCTGTTTCTGGGTATATTTGACCTATTGATTAAAAAATGGCACCCATTTTCCCCTAGCAGCTCTAGACTTTGAGATACAGAACATAGGCCGCATACCAGTCTTCATCTACTTGCTCATACAAAATCATGACAAGATTATCTAAGAAACTAGAGCTGATGCGACCTATCCAATGCAATTTTCTGAATCAGCACATCAAATACTCCCAACACCAGGCCTAAAAACCAAGACACCAAGGGAAAAAATATTGTTGGACTTCGCAAGTGTTTTTATTACAGAGCTCCTGAGCTCCTATACCAACACTGTAATGGGTCTTGTTTCTGAGTAGATAGGAGGCTCAACATTTTAGCAGCTACATTGTGAATACTGGTGTAGGACAAAGAAAGAAAAGAAAAAATTGAGGCGGGGGGAGCAAACCAGCAAAACAGATTGCTTCCTGACGCTTGTCCAAAATCAGGTCACTTAACCACATCATCTCTTTTTCTCATTTTGCTCTTTGATGTCTTACACTGAAAAAGAAACAGATGAGTTTTTTATTTTCAAACTGCCTGAATGTTCAGAGTTTTGACTTCTGTTTACTGCTTGATTAAGAATTTTGTTTGCAAACTTGCCTATTCTTATATATATATATTGTTGTTGTTGTTCATTCGTTCAGTCGTCTCCGACTCTTTGTGACCTCATGGACCAGCCCACGCCAGAGCTCCCTGTCGGCCATCACCACCCCCAGCTCCTTCAAGGTCAGTCCAGTCACTTCAAAGATGCCATCCATCCATCTTGCCCTTGGTCGGCCCCTCTTCCTTTTACCTTTTATATATATAAAAGTTTGTCTGCTTTACTATTTAAAAAATACTAACTGTCTCCTAATTAACCTTCTCTATCATTTAGAACTTTGTTAATTCAAAATAAAGTACGTGGATTGGAACTGTTCATCCCAGGAGAGTTTCCACTAAAAGAAAAAAAATCAGCTCTAGTCAGTGGCTACATACAAGGTGTTTTTCCATCGCACACAAAGGGAGGGATAGCTTCTTCTCCACAATGTGTATACAATCCACATTGAACTGGATTATATGGCAGTGTGGACTCAGATAATCCAGTTCAAAGCAGATATTGTGAATTATCTGCCTTGATATTCTGGGTTATATGGCTATGTGGAAGGGCCCTTAGCAGAGGATGAAGCAGGCTTTTTCTTTCCCTGAGCAATTGCTCAGGGGCTCAGCCAAAATGCTCCGTTTCAGTTCAAATTGCGGGCGCAGATGAGTCAGGAAAGACAGCCAACTGGGTTCAGCAAGAATATCATAGTTTATTTATAGCAGCTGCTAGTGGCTTTTCGACACAACATGGCGTCTCTGGAAAAGCCCACCAGCTTCAAAGGTAGTGTTCCTTTTATACATCAAAAGGGGTTCGGCTTTAAGAGCCGCCCCGAAGATTAAATCATTGGTTAAAAAGCTGTCAATATTATAATTATTATTAAGCAATTAGCTCATATATTTTTAAGTTTCGCTTCGCAATAAGCAAACCCCTTCTTGGAAACATCTCAAAATGCTGACATGCAAAATACAGCTGAAAACATCTGCTGATCTTGGCAAGTTCTAACTTTAGCCTTGGCTACTTCCTTTCTGCAAAGTTGGCAAGTCTCATGACCGATTTTTCACCCTTTCACAAAAAAAACTCATCTTGAGTCTGTCTTTGTCTCCCATATATGGTCAAGTCCATCCGTTCTCTTTTCTACATGCAAACCCCTGCAGCTTTAGTAAAACTACAACTGTGCTTTTTACCTTTTCTATAGCTGTACCTTTCTGCCTTATTCCCACATGTTTTGTTTTGCGAAGCGGTTTACAAAAGCGAGAGCAAATCAGCAAGGGTTAGATATTACGGATCTCTCCAATTATGCCTTTTAATGAGAGCTATCTTTTCTATCGAAGCTGCCTGATGCATATATCTCTGGCAAACTTGAAGCAAAATTGGAAAACAGCACATTAGCAACAAAAAGACAAAACCGCATAGCATAATCACAAGTATTATTTCTCTAAGCCATGATGCTGAAGGAAGCAGAGACGTCAACCATGAGAAAGGTTGCCATCCATCTTCCTTTACGTTATGATTTATTAACTCTTGCAATTTTTCCAAATCATCTTCAATTGTTTGGTTCAGATTATGAAATTGGACCACGCACCGGCCCTTTATTATAGAACAGAATCCTCCTTTTGTTGCCAACAAATAATCTAGGGCTAGCTTGTGTTGCATTGCCATTTGGCTTAGTTCTTCAATTTCTGATTGTAATTGTCTAACTATTTTTCCTGTGGCATTTATGCTTTTCTCTAATCTACATGTGAGTCCCATGATACTCTTTCTGTTTTCTTGGGCCATTATTCCAGGATAGGACCCGAGGGTTAGGAGCCCTGTTATTAATCCTCCTCCTATCCTTGAGCCTCCAGTTTCGGACAGTTGTGAGTCTATAATCACTTCGTCTGAGCACTCAGGTCCTAGGGGTGCTATGGCTTTCAAAGATCTCTGAAGCCTCCTAGGGTGTTTAAGGACTCGTACAGGGAATGTCAGGTATCCTACCCCAACACATTGGTTTCCTCCTGGATGAAAATTGGTTGCCCATTTATCAAAGAAAAACCACATATTGGGATCTCTAATATGCCATCCTGAACAAATACTGCCTCCATTTCTCAGGGATGTGTAATTTGACTTAAACAGCGGGTACTCAGGGTACAGTTCCTTCCAGTCCGTGTCGGCCAGATTTTGTTTGTTAACATATGTAGAGTTATAGGTTCCATATAAATAAAACTTGTCCTGACAGTGAGTGTAATTTGTCAACCTTGTTAGGAAGGCTTTTCTGTGCTCCCAGCCTTTCCATTTTTGATTCCATGTACCCTTGTTTGCACAACAAAAACACATTCCTCTCGTGGTGGCAGTATATCTTATTCGTCTAAATTTAATGTGTTTTAATCCATCGGGGACCTGAGAAAATATGGTGGGATTTTGAATAGTTCCTTGTAACCCCCCGAGCACCACCTGGGGGTCAGCTATTAGGGTAGGGAGGAAAGAGAAGTCACCTACTTTCTCTGGATGTTCATATAGGAGTGCCACATCTTTTCCATGCTGATCAAACATGAATCTAGCATGCTCTTTTAGCCAATTTCCCTGTATCATAGTGATCATGTTTATAAGCATCATATATCCAAAAACCGTTCGAACTCCTATTGGTTTTCTAGGGCATCTTTCCCTCCTCCCCATTATAATCTCTATCCACCACTTCCAAGATAGGGCTTTCGTTGGGCCACACTGCGTCATACTTGACCTGCGACGATCTGTTGTTCCCGAAGAGGTCAGCTTCATGGCCTTGTTGACCCCTCAGGGAGTTGCCGGACGATCCTGAGTCTCAGGTCACTCTGATCTGCCTTTTTTATCTCCCACATGGGGGGTGCCAGCTTGGCACGGGTGTAATGTATCCAAGGTTTAACTTCCTTCACTTTAATGGCAGTAGGGGTTGATATCAGCACAGTATAGGGCCCTCTCCACTTGGGTCCTAGTGGGTCAATCTTCCACTCTTTCACAAGCACCTCGTCACCTGGCGAGAAACAATGCAAAGGTGTGGTAGGATAGGGTGGATTTAACTCTGAAGTATATTGTGCAATTTGTTTTATCTGTCCAGCCAGGGCTTGCACTTGTTGAATGGTTTGTTTATCTCCAATCACATGTTGGTCTCCCCCTTTGTCCAGTATCGACCTCAAATTTAATGGTGGTCTGCCATATAGTCTCTCATAGGGGGTCAGACCTGTTCTTTTGTGAGGGGTACACCTTACTCTCAATAGTACCATGGGCAGTATTACAGTCCAACCCAGCCCTGTCTCTTGACAGATTTTTGACATAGCAGTCTTTAGAGTCCGATTCATTCTCTCAACTTTAGCTGAGGACTGGGGCCTATAAGCGCAATGCAATTTCCATTTTGTGCCCAATATTTGACACAGTCCTTGAATCACCTTGTGTACATAAGCTGGACCGTTGTCAGACCCTATTTCTAATGGTATTCCAAATCTGGGGATTATGTCCTTCAAAAGTGCTCTTGAAACTTCTACTGCCTTTTCAGTTCGGGTTGGGTACGCCTCTACCCACCCGGTGTAGGTGTCCACAAAAACAAGCAAATATTTGTAGCCCTTTTGCGGGGGCATCTCAGTAAAATCAGTCAAAATTGCCTCGAATGGGACGTTACCTATGTGTTGAATTCCTGGTGGCTTTAAGGGTCCTTCTCGAGGATTATTCTTGGCGCATGTCCAGCATCGGTGTGCTGCGGCTGCTGTCAGGCTATGGAGTCCATCAATGTACATTTGCCGTTCTAGCAGCTTAGCTAAGGCTGTCTTACCCAGGTGTGTGTTGGAGTGCATATGTCGGACTATGTGCCACGCCATATCCTTAGGGACATAAACGCGGTTATCTGGCATCACAATGACCTCTCCCTTCCATTCTCCTTTTTCCCCCAAAGCCCAATTCTCCTCTTCTTTTGTGTATGTAAACTTTTCTAACGGGGGATCTCTTATTACCGTCACAGCCAACAGGTGCTGCCTATTGTGGGGGTGCTTAGCTGCCTCTCTTGCGGCCAAATCAGCTAGTCTATTACCCTGTGTCACTGGGTCTTCTCCCCTTTGGTGTCCTTTGCAATGCATTACAGCCACTTTGTCCGGGTCCCAGACCGCCTCCAGGAGGGCCACAATCTCAGCTGCATTTTTAACGCCCTTTCCAGCCGACGTAAGGAGTCCCCGCTCCTTGTACAGAGCTCCATGGGCATGGAGCGTAGTAAAGGCGTACTTTGAGTCCGTGTAGACATTGACCCGTTTTCCCTTTGCCAACTGCAGTGCTCTGGTGAGGGCGATCAATTCAGCCCGTTGAGCGGAGGTTCCCAGGGGGAGCGACTCTGCTTCCAGAATCTCTCCCCCCCCCCTGTACCACCGCATATCCTGCACGCCTCTCACCGTTCTCCATGAAGCTACTGCCATCCGTGAACAGGGTCATGTCTGCCTTGGACATTGGTACGTCCTTTAAGTCAGGTCGGCTGGAATATACCTGTTCCATCACCTGAATGCACTGGTGGACTGTTTCCTCTCCTGGGGCAGGCAACAAGGTGGCCGGATTTAAGGTGGCACAAGTTTCTAGGGTCACCATCGGGTTATCACACAACACCCCCTCATATTTTGTCAGTCTCTCATTTGTGAGCCAGCGCGGTCCCTTGGTGTCTAACAGCGCCTTTACATGGTGTGGTACTTTGACGGCCAGTGGCTGTCCTATGGTCAATTTACTTGCTTCTTTTATCAAATCTACTGCTGCTGCCACTGCACGAAGACAGGGCGGCATTCCCTGTGCTACCGTGTCTAACTGTTTTGACAGATAAGCCACTGGTCTCTGCCATGATCCTAATGTCTGGGTAAGCACCCCTATAGCCACTCCTTCTTTTTCAGACACGAACAAGTCAAACGGTTTCTCCAAGTCTGGGAGCCCGATCCTCCATTCCTCTTCCATGGGTATTGTCAATTCCATTTGGCCATCGTCTAAAAATTGGATCTGTGCTCTTAATTTTGACAAAATGTCTCTTCCTAATAATGACACTGGGCAATCAGGGTGATATAGTAATTTATGACTCACACTATGGCCTGCCAGATTACATGTCCGTTCCTGTAGAAAAGGGCATTTCTGAATTTTTCCTGACAGCCCCACCACTTTGGTGACTTCTGTGCTGGTAGGACCAATAAGTTTGTTCACCACTGATCGTTCTGCCCCAGTGTCCACTAAAAAGTCAACTTGCTGGTCCCCTACTTCCATAGTGACCATCGGCTCCCCGGGGTCCAGCAAAACGAGAGCCTGGTCGGTTCATTCCTCTTCCTCCGCATCCTCCCATTCTTCTTCTGCTATTGCAGCCACTACTGCTTCCCTCTTCTGGTGTGGAGTGTAGCCTCCACTGTCTCTTCCACATCCTCTATCTCTTTCTCTGCCTCTGTCTTGACCTCGTCCTTCGCCTCCTTCTTCTCCTGACACCTTCTCTGTACATTCTCTCTTTTAGTGCCCATAGCCACTGTTAGCGGGGGGCGCATTGGGAATTGCATATCGCTGCCCCCGGTAACTATGTTCTTCCGCCGGCTCTTCTTCCTGGGCAAGGATCTTAACCTTGACTTTCCTTTCCTTTTTCCCTTATCATCATATACTGCACTTCTTTACACTTCCGGACCCAATCAGGATTTTGGGTCACCACGTTGTCCCAGGCATCAATATAAGTATATTGATCCAGATGATGGTTAGCACAAAATTTTTCTACCTGCCTAATCTTCTTTAGGTCCCACGACCCCTCTGCAGGCCACCCAAAAGGAAAGGTGGGCCATTCTCCTGTGCACAGATTCCTTAATCTGTAGTCCTTAAAATCTCCTGGATCTCCCTGACTCGATGCAGCTACAAACTTGTCAAAGTTGTCTAGCATACACTGAAGCGGAGACACTGTCTTTGAGTTCCTCCCACCCATGGCCTCTAGTGGGGAGCAAACCTTGACCTAGACGCCCGGACACTCGACGGCACGTTTTAGGAACTGCAAGGTTTGCCCCGTCCTCCCACTACCCCACGGGATACTTAGTGGTCCCCCTTCCCCCAGCGCTGGTGTGTGTTACCTAGTGTCTTACTTGACCACTTATACTTGCCGGGTCTCTGTAGACGTTGGAACAACCTTCGTCCCCCGGACTTTCCTCCTTTTGGATCCTTCTTATCACTCCTCCACTCCCAGTTGATTTCTTGAGAACCCGAAGAGTTGCGATTTACCTTGATCAGCAGCACCGACAGAAGAGGGGAGTGTCGCAGCCGGCTATTAGTAGTCGGGGGCCCCCTTTGTCTCGGCTAACGGCAATCGCCTCTCGCGCCCCCAATGCTGATCAAAAATCGTCTTGCCAACAAGATCCGTCTCCCCCGACTCTGGCCCGTCTGAATCAAATCTCGGTGGAACCTCCAAAAATGAAGCAGGCTTTTTCTTTCCCTGAGCAATTGCTCAGGGGCTCAGCCAAAATGCTCCGTTTCAGTTCAAATTGCGGGCGCAGATGAGTCAGGAAAGACAGCCAACTGGGTTCAGCAAGAATATCATAGTTTATTTATAGCAGCTGCTAGTGGCTTTTCGACACAACATGGCGTCTCTGGAAAAGCCCACCAGCTTCAAAGGTAGTGTTCCTTTTATACATCAAAAGGGGTTCGGCTTTAAGAGCCGCCCCGAAGATTAAATCATTGGTTAAAAAGCTGTCAATATTATAATTATTATTAAGCAATTAGCTCATATATTTTTAAGTTTCGCTTCGCAATAAGCAAACCCCTTCTTGGAAACATCTCAAAATGCTGACATGCAAAATACAGCTGAAAACATCTGCTGATCTTGGCAAGTTCTAACTTTAGCCTTGGCTACTTCCTTTCTGCAAAGTTGGCAAGTCTCATGACCGATTTTTCACCCTTTCACAAAAAAAAACTCATCTTGAGTCTGTCTTTGTCTCCCATATATGGTCAAGTCCATCCGTTCTCTTTTCTACATGCAAACCCCTGCAGCTTTAGTAAAACTACAACTGTGCTTTTTACCTTTTCTATAGCTGTACCTTTCTGCCTTAAGGATTTCTGCAAATGAAAGGATTAGTAGGAGAATTATATAAAACGATGATAAAAGACGATGAATATGTAGTAAGAACATTGATATTGTACAAAGATTAAAGAGGTTGTGTTTGTGGTTAAAATAAAGATATAGAGAGAAAAGTGGTGGGAGGAGTAAAGATGGGTGATGAGAGGAAGGGGGAGAAAAAATGCAAAATGTAATATGAACGAATCTGTAAAGAATGTGAATAGATAATATAGAAATACGTTATCTGTTCAAATATGTTATTCTGTTTTCAATAAAAAAAATTAAAAAGCAGAGGATTTCAGCATTAAAGGATGTGACCCACAAGTGATTGAATGGCAGTTTTCTTAACACATTGGTAATAAGTCTAACAAGTTAAGTGCCTTATTGTTTATTTGAAGCAACTACAGGCTATCCGCAAGTTACAAAGAAGATAAGTTCTGTAGATTTTTAAATTGAATTCCTTTGTAAGTGTAACTTCAGCCAAACACACACACACAGAGAGAGAGAGAGAGAGAGAGAGAGAGAGAGAGAGAGAGGAGAGAGCTTTGGATATTATTGGGAAAAGTTAACATACCTGTTGTGTTTGTTTTGCTGTCTGTGTCCATGTTCAGAACATTTCACCTCAGTTTTAGCCTCTTCACACCAGAGTATAGATCCACTTAAAATCCGGTTTCTGCTTCCTGCAGAATTCTGGGGTTTGTAGTTTAGTGAGGCCTAGGACCTGCCTAACTGAGCAGTTTGAATACCCCTTCCCTAAACTACAAGCCCCAGAACTTTACAGGAGGCAGAAATTGGATTTAAAGTGGATCCATGCTCTAGTGCAGTGGTGACAACCATTTTTTTTGACCAAGGACTACTTTGACCAGATTTTTGTCCTCGCGGCCCACTGGTGGTCCATGGCCCACAGGTTAAGAACTACTGCTCTAGTGTGATGAGGCCCTGTGATAGTTGGATTTTGAAGAAATTGACTAGTAGGAACAAGGATTGGTGATAATGCTTCAATGGAGACATCTTTCCCCATGATAATTCTTCCAGGAGTAAATTTCCCTTGATACAACATTCTGTTGTATCGCCCCCGTTTTTAACTCTGAACCATTTGTAAGTGGGATGTTTGTAACTATATAGAAGCACAGCTGATAACTGTGTGAAAAGTGACATTTGACTTTGTTCTTTTCATGTCTGTTGCACTGTATACAATTTGGAATATATCCAGAAAGGATGAGTTTGCAGGCTAAGGGAATAGTGCCAAAGATGTTATGGGAAGACTTGTGTTCATCGGCAGCTCAAACTAGAATCAGATAAGATCCCCCCTCTCCCCCCACACCCCTGTAAAACTGTAATATACTTTTACATCAGTTTGGGAAATATGTTATGTTGAAATTGACTTTTACTAGTATTTCATACACTTCAGCCATCACACATGGTTGACAGTCTTGTAATTCAAGTTATATACAAGTTTAAACAGCTGCATATTTGTGACTTCATACCTGACTACATTACAAGTAGTGTTTGTATATGAAAATATCTTTTTTTTATGACATACCACCATGGGGACCTCACTATGAAGGGATTATATAAAAGCCACTGAATCACAATGGATTACTTGGTTCTAATATTTGTAGAACTAATATTTGTAGACATACAAATATTAAGTGTGTAAACATCAGACAAATATAATGACCCCAAAATGGAAAGTTCAGAAAGCTGGTTGAAGATACCATCCCTAGCAATGCTGTTAACCATTTCTCTGTTCCAAGTAACACAATAATACTACTCTTCATACTAAATTAAACTTCATATTCTCCAGTTGTGTTTAAGGAAAGCCATATATCTACACTTGGCTGAAAGTAAGCATGCTTGTCACCTCATTGTGTTCCACAGGACTCTGCCACCCCATTGTCTTTGCATTCACCATCATATCTGAAAGGGGTTGTCTAATGCAGAGATTACAGGGATGAATTCAACAGATGAGCCAGCTGGTCTGCCATAAATTTGAATAAAACCATGTGTCTTTTTATAAAAGACACAAGAATTCCATTACATCTAACAAATTATCATAGTCAATTTATTAAATCTTTTCTGGAAAAAAGGATATGGTAAAAGTAATATTTATCGGGCAAATGTTCAGTCCATGGCAGTCCTTCCTGGGATCTTTTTTGTTTATTTGTTTGTTTGCTTGTTTTAATCAACTTTGTGTCATAAATACTTCCTGTTATGCACAGTAGCAAATCCACTGAAACCTAGCATTCCTACAATCATCTTCATAAACAATTATGCAGTTTATTTATTACAATGAGTTATAATTTATTAGACAGAGAGATTGCTTTCATTCTGGATTCAGGCCTGAGAAGGAATCCCACTGGAGCATTACAGCACACGAAAATACCAAGGAGTCACTCTGGACCGTGCTCTGACTTATAAGAAGCACTGCTTGAATAACAAGCAAAAAGTGGGTGCTAGAAATGATATTTGAAAGCTGACTGGCACAACTTGGGGATCACAACAAGACACAGTGAAAACATCTGCCCTTGAGCTTTGCCACTCTGGGGCTGCATGTGCATGCCCAGTGTGGAATACATCTCACCATATCAAAACATTGGATGTGGCTCTTAAATTAGACATGCCGCATTATCGCAGGATGTCTACACTCTACACCATTGGAGAAATTATACTGTTTGGACCACCTGACATCCATCAGGAAGTAGCAGCCTGTAATGAAAGGACTAAGGCATTGACATCTCCGGCCCATCCTCTGTTTAGATATCAGCCAGCAAACCAATGCCTTAAATCAAGAAACAGCTTCCTATGATCTACAGATACAAGTAGGAACACCTCAGCAAGCGAGAGTCCAAAAGTGGCAAGTTAAAACCCAGAAACTCAATCAGTGGCTGAAACCAGGTGAGAAACTTCCCCCTGGGCACACAGAAGACTGGGCAACTTGGAAGGCACTGAACATGCTGTGCTATGGCACCACAAGATGCAGAGCCAATCTTAAGAAATTGGACTTCAGAGTGGAATCCACGGCATGTGAGTGTGGAGAAGAGCAAACCACAGACCACTTACTACAATGCAGTCTGAGCCTCGCCACATGCACAGTGGAGGACCTTCTTACAGCAACGCCAGAGGCACTTGAAGTGGCCAGCTTCTGGTCAAAGGAAATTTAGTACAATGCCAAGTTTTTAACTTTGTTTTTTTTTCTATACATTACAACTGTATTCTCAATTTGCTTCTAACACACTAAATAAAAAATAAATAGGCCTAGTTATGTGACAGAAATGATACCTTAGTGACTTATTTCCACTGGGAAGTGTCCCATTAGTTTCTCTTTGACTTTCAGTACCATTGATCATAATGCCATTCTGGGCCACTTTGTTAGGTCTCAGAGATACGGGTTCTTCTTGGAGGTGGTAGTCAGATAAATGGAGTCTGGCAAATGTGCATGGTGTGGTGTTGTAGAGTGTTGTAAAATGAAAGTATGTAATATGTCTTAACTACATATGTATTCAGTAATTCAGGCCATAAAGGTTCTCCAATGGTTATACTCTGACATTTGAAAAGGTTACAGAATTCAAAGCTTTTAAAACTAGTTCTAAGAAGAGTTGACTCTGTTTTGCAACCCTTGTTTTCGTGAAAGAAAGAAGCAGGGTTTTCTTATCATACCAAATATTGTGTCATAATATCCACTTATTAACTTTGTATTTTCCATAGACCTCTTGATATTTGCTCAGTGACCTCTATGTTGCAATTACTTCATTTTTTCAAGTGTTCATTAAATGATTTTGCATTAATAAAAGAAGGCATAAACAATTGCCATAAATCTTTATGCTTAGGGGTTTGTTTATTTTCCCTATCACAAAAGATTGGAAAGCAAATATAATGTTATTATAGACCCAACTTTGTTTCCAGAAAATACTTGGCTCGTTGCTCTTTTACTTTCAGTAAATGATGTGATCACCAGTGAAAAAAATAGCTTGACATTTCCAGCATTATTTGATCTTGTCCATGTTAACTTGGCTATCACTCTTAGAGAATAACTGGGTACTACTCGTTATTATGACTCTCCCTTTTGACATTTGACTAGTTTCTGGAAAAGGTGCTGCTAATGAATGAACACTGTATTTTCGTATTGGCTTGATGTGTTTTAAGTGGTGTTGCTTAGTTGTGTTTTACTGCTATAGTTCATTACATTGGGTTTTAATATTATAACTTTTGGGTTTTGCTTGCATCCTTTTAGTTATTCATGAGTGAGCCAATATGAGTCCACATTTTTAAAGAAGGTTCAGTGGTTTTCAGCTGCAAGACTGGACCAAAATGTATCCATTTTCGCATTACAGTTTCATAGAACTGTTTTATGGGTATGGATCTTGAGTGTGAAACTTTTGGTAGAGCATTGGACACCATGTTCTACCAAGATGTTGTCATAAGTTGAACTCCCAGCCCTCCTCATTGGCTGTGCTGGTTAAGAGGTGTTAGAACTTGCTGCATTACATGTGGAGGGCTCCATGGTTCTTTCCTCGTAGAGAGCAGAAGGCAGAAGGAAGAAGTACAACAGCAAATCAGTTTTTAAAAAATGAATCATTCCTCTCAGCCAAACTCCATGCATGCGGGTACCTGGGTATAGGTTTTTTTTGTATGTATGTGGATAGATAGATAGATAGATAGATAGATAGATAGATAGATAGATAGATAGATGATAGATCGGTTTCCAACACAACTGAAGCTATATCTATTTCAGTCAGTTTTGGAGGGGGGGACAAAGTATTTTTCCTCCATTAATCCTAAACAAACATGTTACATTGATTATGAATGCACTCTTCATTAAGTCATGCCTCTCCAAAAAAATGAATCATCATTGGTGTGAGGTTCCTGGAATGAATCATCACCTCAGGATAAAAAAAAGCCAGAGACAAGTTAAAACACAATTTACAGATTTATTAAACACATTTAAAAAATAACAACTTATAATAATCTATATATGAGCCAATGTACTGATTTCAGTGCTAGACAAGGATTCAGGGATTTGAATTCCTATTTGGCCATAAAAACCCATTGGGTGGCTTTGAACAAGTCACACACTCTCAGTCTCAGAGGAAGACAATGACAAGCCTCTTCTGATAATATTTTTCTAAGAAATGGGTTGGAAAAATCAATCAAAGTCAATCTGAAGGCACATAACCATAAGCAGAGGATACAGCAAAAACAATATATTATATTAATAATAATATATGTATTATAATATATATTATCTAGATATATTATGTAAATTTAATCGAAGTCCAGTAATGTTTCTACATAAGAATAGGAATAAATTGTAGCTGTTTTGCATTTCCTGATAGGAAATAGGGCTTGCCCTAGACATTTGCAAATATATGAGACATGCAAGACATTTTGAAGTGATAAAATTTGCAGACAACAATACACTTTTAAAGTGAATTGCTCAAAAGGCACACTGTTGAAAAATCAGAGCTTTGAAGTGTTTATCTCGTGAACACAGTTTCCGTTTTTCCTTGGATGATACTCATGATTGCAGCCATCTTGGATTGTGTGGTTTTAAGCCATTGTTGTTGCAGTGTATCTGTCTTCATGCGTATCCTGCTAACAAGAGAAAGGAAGATTGCCTCCTGGTTCTGGAATTTCCTTTTAGACACTTTTCATCATATGAGTTTTCAAATATTTGTTTTTGCTTCTTTACCAGGTTTCCATGATACCTAAAAGATCATTTGTGGATTTTGGCTTGACTCCTACAAAGAATGAAAGCATGGAGTACTTCAAATAGTTTTGCAAGTTGATGAATGATACTTCAAATGGGCAGACCCAGCAGATAGGAACAATAAAATGCTCTGTCATAAAATAAAAGGTTATTGATATGTGGGCTGAGAGGCTATTGTAAGCTCCATGCAAAATCAGGATATACATGCAACAAATAGGCTTAAAAGTTCCAAACTTCCAGTGTGACAGATAGATGGGACTCATCAAGCTGGATTTAGGAACTTGTAGCTTTCCAAAAGTTATTGGGCTGCAACTTTCAGCATCCTTCACTACTTACTATACTGGCTAGGGTAGACAGAATTTGTACAGTTGAAATATCATATACTGTTATAGATTTATTTTTATGATAATGTCTAGGATCCTGGATCAGGAAATATACAGGTATTATGGGTGTGCAAAACTTTGTTTTAATAAGTTTTACATATATGAACAAATATTAAGAAATCGGGGAGGGAGGCACACAAAAACTTAAGAATCAAAACTCACCCAATACTTTTTTGTGTGAATTCTGTAATACTCACTTGCCTAATTTCCAACAGACCCCACAACATCGGAGGATGTTGCCATAGATGTGGGCAAAATATCAGGAGAGAATGCTTCTGTAATATGGCCATACAGCCCGGAAAACCCACAGCAACCCAGTGATTCTGGCCATGAAAGCCTTTGACAACACAATGAAAAGTGTGTTTTAGATAGTGTGTCTCTTCTATCTATAGCAGTGGTTCTCAACCTGTGGATTCCCAGATGTTTCTAGCCTTCAACTCCCAGAAATCCTAACAGCTGGTAAACTGGCTGGGATTTCTGGGAATTGTAGGCCAAAACACCTGGGATCTACAGGTTGAGAACCACTGATCTATAGGGTGAATGGAGATCCACCATGACAGAAAGCCTTTTGCTGAAGGTCTTGGTGCCCTGGTATATTGACATTAAGATATAGAGTTTAATAGTGTGGCTCTCCAAATGTTCAATTGAAAATGGCGGCAGCATTAACTAATATGGGAATTGGTGAGGCATTCTGGGAACTGCCATTCAACCACTGAAAACAGGCATGAATAGGCACACTGCTCTTAACAAAAAAAATTAGGCTTATTGTGTTGTCTAAACTTGCATGAAGTGGCACAGGCTTCTATCTTGTGCCCTCCTTTCATCTCTGTAAATGTATGTCATCAAATCTACTACATTTCAATAAAAAAAACCAATAGAAGAAATGTATTGTAATTTATACTAATTGAGGTGACAGATAATAGAGGCATGTTTTAAAAACATTTTTCAAAATTGAAGCTGTTTTTAATATACTTCTGGCTGTTAGATTTATAAAATACAACAAAAATATTGGGTTCCTGTAAGTTTTTCGGGCTGTATGGCCATGTGCCAGAAGCGTAATCTCCTGGTTTCACCTGCATCAATGGCAGGCATCCTCAGAGATTGTGAGGATGGATGCAACCCAGTCATTCCGGCCATGAAAACCTTCAACAACGCATTGAACATCTCTACGGGGAGAAACTGTTCCAAGACACACAAATAAAAATATTGTACCACACACAACTCCCAGTCCCTCCTAAAACTCCTTTTAAAGCTTTGCAAGTTGTGGTTCATTTTGCGATGTGAAATGAATGCTTTGCTGGGAGTACATGATGCCACTACCCCAGGCTTAACAAATTCATTCAATCTGAGAATCAGCAACACAAAGGGTTTGAGCCCAAAGTACAAAAGCTCCAAGTTCAGGACTCATTTACGCAAGGCGGACCTATTTCTGTGTCATGAGAAGGCCATCATTTTAATAAGGAAGAAAAAAAAATGCATTTTCAAAAATTGAAGAACTAGCAGTTTTCTGGCACAAAACTGGAACATTCTTTGGCCAAGAGAACATACTCTGTTTATTTCATTTTATTTTGGAAGCCAACAGGGAGAGTAATTAAAAAATCTCTTCCCACCAACACCAGTGAACAGTTGACTCTCTTATTCAATGTCTGGAATCTGTCTAATGATATTCCCATTATTCTTAAGAACTCTGCATTTGGAAACAACACTGATAATAGAAAAAAATCTGGCACTAGCAGTTTGTTTCACTCTCACAGTGTATTTGTATGCTCCAGAATTTATAGAATAAAGTCAGAAAATTTGACTGGTCACATGGTGAGAAGGTGTCATCATAAAACCAGAAAGTTGCACAACATGGCGTGTGAACTCAGACAAACTCTTGAATGACACTTGCTCATTTTTTTCTGTCTCAAATACAATTTCAAAGCGTGAGATTAATGCATTGTGTTGACACATAGGAGAGAGCTTTCTCAGCCATGGCACCCCAACTGTGACAGCTCCACCCTTTTGAATTGGCCCCTCTTTGGTACCAACATTTAACTAATTTAGATTTAATTGCCTCTCACCATGAGGAGAAGAATGCAGACTAGAACTATTTATCAAGGTCCAGTAATGGACCTTGATAAACAATTCAAGAAAGATATTGACAAGCTGGAACTTGTCCAAAGGAGGGTGAATAAAATGATCAAAGGTCTGCAGACCATGCCCTATGAGGAGTGGCTTAAAGAACTGGGCATATTTAACTTGCAGAAGAGAAGGTTGAGAGGAGATAGTTATGTATAAATATGTGAGAAGATGTCACAAGGAAGAGGGAGCAGGCTTGTTTTCTGCTGCCCTGGAGACTAGCCATCTTTTCACACAGGGCATTTTTGCCCCGTTTTGCCTCTTCGTTGCGTGATAAGGATGGAACCTGCCATGCGCCAAAGCAAGATGCATGGCAGGCCCCACCCACATTCCTCCCAAAGTGGGATGGAAGTGCTGAAGAGCACTTCCTCCACCACTACGGAGAGGAAAGTGTAGTTTTCTACATATGATGGGGAAAGGGTGGTGGGGCAATGCACATTGCCACTCTTTCTCCCATCTGATGGACACAGGAATACCCTGTCCCATCCTGACCATGTGATGAGGAAAGGGCACACGGGGCACCATGAGCTGCCCCATGTCTTCTGATTTGCCAGTGATTGCCAGTGCAATGACATGGCCCAAAAAGGCCATGTAAAGATGCGCAGGGCTTGACAAATGCAAGGCTGGGGTGAAAATTGCTGGAAGAAACATTAACCACCTCAGATATGCATATGACGCCACTTTAATGGTCGAAAGCGAGGAGGAGCTGAGGAGCCTTCTAATCAAGGTGAAAGAAGAAAGCGCAAAAGCTGGGTTGCAGCTAAACATAAAAAAAGAACAAGATTATGGCAACAAGAATGACTGACAACTGGGAAATAGAGGGAGAAAACGTGGAGGTTGTGACAGACTTTGTATTTCTAGGTGCAAAGATTACTGCAGACTCAGACTGCAGCCAGGAAATCAGGAGACGCTTACTTCTTGGGAGGAAAGCAATGACCAATCTCGATAAAATAGTGAAGAGTAGAGACATCACACTGACAACAAAGATCCGCATAGTTAAAGCAATGGTATTCCCCATAATCACCTACGGATGTGAGAGCTGGACCATAGGGAAGGCTGAGCGAAGGAAGATAGATGCTTTTGAACTGTGGTGCTGGAGGAAAGTTCAGAGAGTGCCTTGGACCGCAAGAAGATCCAACCAGTCCAAACTTCAGGAAATAAAGCCCGACTGCTCATTGGAGGGAAGGATAGTAGAGGCAAAGATGAAGTACTTTGGCCACATCATGAGAAGAAAGGAAAGCTTAGAGAAGACAATGATGCTGGGGAAAATGGGGGGGGGGGGAAGGAAGAGGGGCCGACCAAGGGCAAGATGGATGGATGGTATCCTTGAAGTGACCGGATTGACCTTGAAGGAGCTGAGGGTGGTGACAGCTGACAGGGAGCTCTGGCGTGGTCTGGTCCATGAGGTCACAAAGAGTCGGAAACGACTGAATGAATGAACAACAACAACAACAACAACAAAGAGGACCTAGAACGTGGAGTGATGTATTCAAATTACAAGAAAGGAGATTCTATATGACTGTAAAAGCTGTTCAACAGCTGTTGTTCAACAGCAGAACTCTCTGCCTTTGAGTGTAGTGAAGACTCCTTTTTTGGAAGTTTTTAAACAGAGGCTGGATGGCCATCTGTCAGGGGTACTTTGATTGTGGTTTTCCTGCATGGCAGGGGTTGGACTGGATGGCCCATGTGATCTCTTTCAACTCTATGATAGTATGATTCTAAGGGCTTTGTATCTCGATTCATTCCAAATACTTGTGCACAGTTGGTGGGGACGAGAGACGGGGCCTTCTCAGTAGTGGCCCCTCAGCTATGGAACTTCCTCCCCAGTGATATTTGATCAGCTCCTTCCCTTTTAGCCTTCAGGAAGAAAGTTAAAACATGGCTATGGGGCCAAGCTTTTGTAGATTAACTGCAATGCAATAAATGAACAAAGAATCTGTGCTATGACATTTTGGAATGGCCCTGGACTATGACATAGGGTTATGTGATTTTAATAATTGATGTAACTGTTTTTATATGTTTTAATTCTCTGTTTATAATGTAGATGTTTTTATAAGGCATTGAATTGTTGCCTATATGACAGGCCGCTCTGAGTTCAAACCATTGTTGCCTATATGACAGGCCGCTCTGAGTCCCCCTAGGGGTTGAGAAAGGCAGGGTACAAATATAATAATTAGATAAATAGTTTCAAAACATTTTAAAATCTTTTAAAATTTATTATAGTGTAAAATATATTTTTAGCTAATTGAAATTATTGTATTGCTTTAAGATGTTTAATTTGGGGGGTTTTTTTGCTATATGTTGTTGTTGTTGTTGTTGTTGTTGTTACAATGGAGACATTGTGAATCTATATTAAACTGACACAAAATGGGATTCACATCCCAGAAAAATGTGCTAAAATCTCCATCAATCCTGGAATGTTTGTTTTTGTGTGCCTTAAAGTAATTTCTCACCCATAGTGACCCAAAGATGAACTTACCATGAGTTTTCTTCACCATAGTCCACCCATTAACAGCCACCTTAGCTTTTGGGGTAGAGTTTCCTTCTCTCCCCCTGAAAGAAAGATATTTTGTGAAAGAGAGAAATAACTGTCCACTGCCACTCCAGTTCTTTCCAGTCCAGATCATTTGGGACTGATGTCTCTCAATATCTGCTGTACCAATGAGGTGGAGCAAAGCAGGAGCAATAGCATTAGAGTGACAAGCGTCCAGCATGTTCTCACTTCTTAGCCAGGTCCTGTTTTTTGGGTTGGAGGCTCTTCATTTTTGTGGAACACTTTCTGACAGTGTCACCTGGTGTGATTCGTACCCCCTCAGCCTCCTAATGAGAATATGTGTGCATTGATGTCATAAGAAGCCATGATTCGCCATGACATCAAAATTATGAACAATGCATACACATAATGAAGTAGAGATAGTGCTCTACTTCATTATTAGATGAAGTAGAGCACTATCTCTAGGCAGGCTTCAAAGGGGCTGTAACCTTTAAAAAACAGAATGAGGTGACTTGAAGAGAAAGTTTAGGGAAAGATTCGTGTTGTTGTATCCAAAAATAATCAGTTTGACTAATTTAACACATGCAAATAATCATTGGCAGAGGACCTCTGAATCATTGCATTTTTTTCTTGGTTGAAGTTATAAAGAAAATATGCAAATACTGCGTGAGAATATAATCTCTAAGGGTTTGTGGTTACTGTTTTCCCCTCCAGATCTCAAAAACGTGCTCTGACCACATCCTCCTTGTGCCATTTCTTTTTTTTTTAAGCATTCATAACTCTATACTAGTAAAATACAGCCTGATAAGGGGCATCAAATCCCTTCCAGGTCCTTTCAGAAGCTCTCGAGTTCTTGGACACCCCACCAATGTTTCTTTAAAGAAAACAGTGTGAACTTCTGCTCCTAGAAATCCTCAGGATTGGGTTATAGGCTCCCCTATAACCCAATAAAAATATCCATTTTTTAAAAAAAATTCAGACATTTCTGATTCATTTTTTTAATGTTTGGTAGTCTAAGTGGTAGCCACCAAATTTTAGAAACCAAAAATCCAATCTCGGCCTCATCAATGTTTCTCATCCTGACTCTAAGCTCTATAGATTTAACCCTGAGTTTATATGTCTATCTACTAGGGCTTTCCTAGTGGCTATCCTTAAGCTCTGAAACTATCTTTCCAGGGAGGCCTCTTCCTTGTCATTCCATTAGCAGACTAAAATCTTTTTATTTAGCAGACATTTAAAAAAAAACACAGGTTTTCAATAACAGACTAGGTGACTTTTTAGCTGAACTGGTTTAAATTGTATCTTATTCTTTTAATTTGGGATGTGACATGTTTTAATACTGAGATGTGTTTAATTCTATTTCAATTTTCACCTTTTTTTAACTTGCATTATTCTTTTAAATTGTGAGCTACTTGAAGTGCCAATTTCAGGAAAGTGGGATACAAATATGATAACAATCAAGTCATATCCATGACTTTGTTGTTGTTGCGTGCCTTCACATCATTTCCAACTAATAGCAACCTTAAGGCAAACATATCACAAAGGTTTATTGGCAAGATTTGTTCAAAGGGGTTTTCCTATTCCTTCCTTCGAGGTTAAGAGACTGTGACATGTCCAAGGTCAGCCAGTGGGCAGTGGCATCAGTAGGGTTGGTATCACCCAATATGGGGAAGCTAATAGCAAACACAACCCTGGGATTTATGGAATCAGCCCTTTCACCAGCCTGGGGATGCCATCTGGCAATCTGCTGCCTCTTTTTTCCCAAAGCAGTCCCAGCAGGCATTGCAGTAGCAATCGGAGCAAAAGGAAAGGTAAGAGTTTTTCCCCATACAGAGGTCTTCATCCCTTCCTATGATTGACAAGTGCTCCCCTTCCACTGGCAGCAGTAATCATTTATATAATGATACAGTATTGGACCAGTGCCTGGTTTGGACCCAGGAGCTGCAGGGGGAAAAGAAATCATGGCCGAGGGACAGCAGACCTGCTGAGGAGAGGGGAGGAATGGGAGATGAGAGCAGGGAGACCCCCAGCATCACCACTGGAGCAGGTAATGGCTGAGCTAGGAATACTCCCAGTAAAAGCTCAAATCTTAATGAGACAGTTTAATTACTGGTCAAAAGTAAACACTGGAGCAGGTTGAAGGCCATGGAAGGGTTGCCCCGCCCCCCGTGAGACAGTCATTTTGGTGTCATGTCCTCAAATTATCATGAATAACATTTCAATAACTTCAAAGCATAGGTTTTTTATTGCATTTTCCAGTGTGAGAGGGTATATCAGAACTTTTACATTTTTACACAAAGAATAGCATTACATACAGATATACGGATTCTATGCAACTACATGGAATCCACAAACAAGCTACAGTTACATTGGCTAACAAACAAAGAAAGGAGAATTGCATTTTTACTCAGGATTCACACCACATGTACATGCATTCATCCTCATGCATACATCACCATTCTTCCTCCATCGTCTCCTAGAGAAGAACAAAATTTAAAATTCATTTACATCTCTTTTGCTATATTTTAAGGTTCAAAAACTGCATCTTGCCCTAAATTGCAACTTCTGCTACATATTTTACCTCCGACCTTTGACCAAAAAGCCCCCTTTTATGTCAATTTGATGTAAAAACAACTCCAAATGCTATCTCCCCTCATTGGAAAGATTTCGCTTAATTCCCCTTTTTAAAATCCTTAAACATCTTTAGTCTTTCTGTGGCTTAAAAACAAAACAACACTCAAGCTTCTACACCAAAGACCTTCTTCCCCCTCCATATGGGAATTATGGGAATTCCAATCCATTGAAACCACTCCAGCATATTTACTTTTCCAGAGAATTGGGACTCTCCCTTGTTTTTTCGTCTTCTGCAATACTTCCTTGAAGATGATCTAAACACTTTATTTCTATAAGTTATAACAGAAAAATCCTTCTCTGAAAAGAATAACCTGCTGACATTGAATAGAATATACTGCTCCAATTTGTCACTCTCTCTCACTGAAATGAATAATATACCCCACTTTTGACACCAAAAATGTTCTTCTGCTCTCTCATACTGAAAAAGAATAATCCTGTTCATGATGCCAATTTATGTTAGGAATAACTTTAATTGGAAATGAATATCCCATCCTTCTCACCAATTTGTCATGAATAATATTTCAATTACTTTAAAGCATAGGTTCTTTTTATTGCAATTTCCAATTTGAGGGGGTATATCAGAATTTTTACAGAACTTTTACACTTGTACACATCTATTGACATTAGACATACAAACATACAGATTCTATGCAACTACATTGAATCCACAAAAAAGCTACAGTTACACTGGCTAACAAACAAAGAAAGGGGAGTTACATTTTTACTCAGCATTCACACTACATGTACATGCATTGATCCTCATGCATACATTACATTCTTCCTCCGTCATCTCCTGGAGAAGAACATATCTTCAGTCAAACACTGCTTCCCTGCAGTTTGCCAACACATCGTTCCAAAATTTCCATAATGCCAAAACTCTTCTTTCCCTAAGAACTATGCCAAGAATCAGCTCTCTGTTTTCTAAACAGCAGAAACTGATTTCCTGCACAAAATCCAAGACTCAGAGGATTGCATAGGTTGTGCACTATGAGGCTAGCAAATCACCCCACGGGACCTCATCCATGTGAAGAGGTCCTTTAGGAACTATATAGAGACCATGAAAGTGTACCCCCCACCCTCTCCTCCTGCAGTAAGCAGCTACTGGGATTCCCTCTGTCAAACAAGAAGTGGCTACCTCTGAAGATGCTTGCCATAGATGCAGGCGAAACGTCATAAGAGAATGCCTCTTGACCATTGCCATATAGCCCAAAAAAACCTACAACAACCCAGTGGCTGCTTGACATTTCCACTACTACTTCTTGTGAGCAATCTCCAACATGTGGAGCAATAAAAGAACCCCTGTTTCAAACCCTGAGGCTCCATAGATCACTTGCATTAAAGGTGAGCATCAAGCAAGCACTTATTGATCAACAAGAGAATGAACTCCCTTCAACCCATTGATCAGTGAGGATGAGGTGATCTGGCTGAAATCACTTTATAGCACCATAGATATAATGCTACATCATATGTAATTGGTCGTACAGATTTCTTAAATGTTTACAGAACAGGGGTTACCTGTGACATTGTAACAGTCAACCACCACTCCTGTAGACTTCCAAGAAGTGAATTCCTCCTTTTTATTTACAAGAATTTTATGAATGGTGTAACATTTTGAATCTAAAAGGCATTTAGAAGAAATTTGAGCTTTAAAATCTTTTGTTAATGTTCTTGCCATAGAAAAGGAAAGAGTGATTGAGAAGGAGGTAGTACAGACAGTCCACAAGTTGTGAACAAGATAGGTTCCGTGGGTTTGTTCTTAATTTGAATTTGTATGTATGTTGGAACAGGTACCTTTTTAAGTGTAACTCCAGCCTGTCTGTCTGTCTGTCTGTCTGTCTATCTATCTATCTATCTATCTATCTATCTATCTATCTATCTATCTATCTATCTAAGCTTGTGTTTGTTTTGCTGTCTGTACCCCTGTTCAGAAGATTTCACATCACTTTCTGTCCCTGTGATAATTGAATTTTGAAAAATTTAGCACACTGTGGAAACAAGGATTGGTGATACAGCTTCAGTTGTAGTGAGAGAAATCTACCCTGTGGAAGGGAAATTCACTCATGAAAGACACCTTTCCCTTGGGGGAAAGGTGTCTTTCATGAGTGAATTTCCCTTCCACAGGGTAGATTTCTCTCACTTCCTGTTGTTTCCCCCCATTCTTAACTAGGAGTCATTTGTATGTTGGATGTTTGTAACTTGGGAACTGCCTGTATAGAGGGTTTCTACCTAAGGGCCTAATAATAGAAAGCAATGTGTTTGTTCTAAAATAAGCAAATCCATCTATTTAAAGGAAGCTGGCATCTTGGGGCACATAAAGATGAACCAGTAACATTTGGAGATCAGATTATGCCATTTATTGAAAGTTTATTGCATTGTTATAGTGGGAAGAAATAGTGTTTAGGTGTTCTATCAGAGCTATTACCCTATTTCTTCAGCATTTCTGGTATCCTGATAAGGTTTTTGAAGCTAAAATGTTTTCTTTATGCCTTAGCTGGCGCTGGTACATATCCTTGGAAAGATCTTTTCCTCCAGCATTTATAGGCACAGACTCCTCCCACGATCACAGTAGCTAAAGCCACAGGAATGACTGCCATGTACCAAGAGAAAGGATGTTCTATAAAAAGACAAGAAAAAAATTAATTATAAAGTAGGACATGAACATTGCTCCACCCAACAGAGTGCAAGAGTATTATTTGTCTAATCTCCTGCACTCCCACAAATCTTCCCAGAAATGACAGTTACATAAACAAGAACCAGGAAGAAACTTCTATCGTTGCATAAAGACATTTAGTTAATATGTAAAAGAATATGAAACCAGAGCAATCTAGCTAGATCAGCGCAAAAGCAGTCTTCTACAGCAGGGGTTCTTATTTATTCCATTGTGCACACTGCATGTTGTTGCTAACAGATTTGTGTAAATGCCCAGATAGCATTCACCATTTTTTATTGACCCTAACACTGAGCTGAAGGGGACCCATTTGGGGTCTGGACACACATTTAATAAGTATTGCTCTAGAACAGGGGTCCTCAAACTAAGGCCCGGGGGCCGGATACGACCCTCCAAGTTCATTTACCCGGCCCTCGCTCAGGGTCAACCTAAGTCTGAAATGACTTGAAAGCACACAACAACAACAACAACAACAACAACAACAATAACAACAATCCTATTTCATCAGCCAAAAGCAGGCCCACACTTCCCATAAAAATACTAATAAATTTATATTTGTTAAAATTGTTCTTCATTTTAATTATAGTATTGTTTTAAAGTGTTTTTGCACTACAAATAATATATGTGCAGTGAGCATAGGAATTCATTCATGTTTTTTTCAAATTATAATGCGGCCCTCCAACAGTTTGAGGAACTGTGACCTGTCCCTCTGTTTTAAAAGTTGAGGATCCCTTCTCTAGAGCATCACACTTGTAACAAAGAATAAGGCAACCTCTGATAATTAAACAGAGTAGAAGCTCACCAATCAGTAATAATGTTATATGAGACTCATTCTGAGCCCAACCAAAATTGGACTGGAAGGTTAATATAAGGGTGATACTCAAAGTAATATGTGCCAGGTTGTAACTCTTTTAGTAATAATATGATACATATGTAACTATGTGCATATGTAAAGTAACTTTGTCTGAAACACTGCACTAAATTCCAAACTCTGAAGATTCTCATCAGTCCAGTATACATCCACCAGTGTTTCTCAGCACTTAACAACATTATTTTAATCATATTTCAAATACGTTGGATATCCTCTTTATCCCTACTTCGAATTTGATCTGCATTGGTTTTTGATGCTGCCAGGCATTTGAAGCATCTTTGAACCTAGTCATCAAATCCACTCTTGAAAAACTCTTTTGGGCATTCCCTGGTCCAGTGTCTTGCTTAGTATTTAAATTAGTTTAGTAACACCTTTGTTAATGTGATCATATGCCGGGAAGCTATGTTAGTTTGGAAAACTATACCCAGGATCCTGGTGTTAGCCCCAACTAAAATAACTGGGAATTTGAATAACCTAGCACTTGCATAACTTCAATTGACTCAATGTCAACTTAATTTGGGAATTCAAGACAGACAAGTTGCATGGCTTCCATGCATCTGTTCTATTTGAGATTAACCAAGCTCAAATATTATGTGTTACCAATATGATCAATGCTTTGTATATTTTGACTGCCAAAGGAAACCCAACCAAAGACAAATACATGGCATAACCAAGGGGTAATGTGCCTAACAGACACTTTGCAATACTGATCAACTGTACATGTACATGCTTTTACTTTCTCTTATTGTCTTTCCCCTTTTTCCCCCTCATATAGGCATGCAATATGAGAAGGGAATTCATAAAGAAGTGGTGAGAAATCAAAAGATACAGCTATGTGCCCATCACAGCCAAGGAGATACTGGCAGGTTGAAGCTAAGTTATCCTCCATCTTATTTCCAGACATGCAAAATGAGAATCCTCGTGGGCTTATTCACAGATAACATGGAAGGATTAATGGAATAAGAACTGGAGACTATATCACTGGAATTTTAACTGTAATGCCCCCACTAAAATTGCATAATTACAATTGCAATATAACTATTATGTGCAAAAAAAAAAGGCCCTTGGAATATTCATTCCATTAATAAACTTGCTGTGGCAACAACTGTATTTCTGCAAAGACAGTTACCTTCTTGTTTGACATGTGTTGCTTGCACTTGATGCCCAATCCTATTCTGAGCAACACATGTGAAATGTGTATTGAAATCCGCTTCCTTGACAGGATCAAAAATCAGTGGAACCTCAATATAACTGTCACCATTTTCTACAAATTTCCTAAAATGAAAAAGTGCAATTTACAGGATTATTTTTACTGATGACGGCATCCATAGCTCCAGTGCTTTTACAGTGCATGAGAGTGCAGTAAACCTATTTCACTTCTAAATGTATATATATTGCATTCAAAACAGTGAGAAAAATTGACTTGATACATTTTCAGTAGTGAGTCAGGATGCATGCAGTTTGACACCACATTGCCATGTCTCAATACTGTGAAATCATAGGAACTGTCGTTCAGCGAGGCACCAGCACTCTTTGGCAGAGAAGGTTAGAGACCTTGCAAAACTACAACTCCCATGATTCTATATCATTGAGCCATGGCAGTTAAGGTGGTGTCAAGTTGCACTAATTGTACAATGTAATGGAATGCTTAGAGAAGCCTTTCCCAGTCAGAATGCCCCAACATATATCAGATTACAACTCCCATAAACCCCAGCTAGGAAAAAATAGGTCCAAAATCTCATGCAAGGATGAAGTCCAAAGGGGTAGCCTTGGATGTATTTACTATCACTCATTTGGAACTATATTGCAAGGTTTCAGAGAGGTCAGCACTGGAAATGTGGGAAGCTTGAAAGGGAAAACTGATATATTTTGTGGTGGAAATGACCTGTTATGATGGAAATCAGCTGTTTGGTGGAATTGGGAGATGGGGGGGGGGGGATCAGAGGCCTGGTAGTTTTGCAAGAGTATCAAGAGCATCTAGTATTTAAAACAGAGTTTTTTCAGTCCCATTTGGGGATATCAGGAATCAAACCTGCACATTTCTGAATGGAAACAAGATGATCTATTTTTCAGCTAATATCTTTCTTTCACTGCATACTGTATTCTGTTGTTTTGTGCTTTCAGGTCACTTCCAAGTTATGGCAACCCTAAGTCAAGCCTATCACAGGACTTTATTTGCGAGATGTGTTCTGAGATTTTTCCTTGCCTTCCTCTGAGGTTGAAAAACTGTGACTCTCCAAGGTTTCAGTGACCAAGTATGGTCTCCAAAGCCTAGTCTTGAAAAACCCTGCCCAATACCAAAACCACTGGAGTAACATTTGCTATCATAGTCTCATTGAATCATATTCTAATATGAATATCTCTTTAAAGAAATCTCAAATGTTATTTTTTGGTGTAGCAAGTACCATTTTCTCCCTATTCTTTTGAAATGGGATTTGTTCCATAGTTCACTGAGGCAAACACTGTAACCTAATAGTAATAGTAATAGTAATAGTAATAATAATAAACTTTATTTATACCCTGCCACCATCTCCCCCAAAGGGGACTCGGGGCAGCTTACATGAGGCCAAGCCCAAACAACAAATTACAATAAAATAAAAACCAAAGACACAAACGACAACACAGTAAAATACATAAAACAAATTAATACAATTAGCAATATAAAAATACAATATCCACAATCACAATGACAATGAGCAGGCCGCATGTGCAAGATAAAATGCTAAAACCTAGAGTGATATAAAAGAGGAGCAGATTATTTGTGAAGGAGAGCTCATAAAGAAATGGGGTTGTAAAAAACAGGCCTTCATACAAGCAGGGGAAGTGTACTCCAGGAACAAAAACATTGAGGGGAGCAAAAGTGAATGGTTGTGTGGCTACTCTCTGAAGGCGCAATGGAAAAGCCAGGTTTTGAGATCCTTCTTGAAGGTTTCTAAGGTGCGGACTTTTCTAATCTCTCCAGACAGTGAGTTCCAGAGTTGGGAGGCCACAGAGGAGAAGGCTCTCTCCCTTGTGCCCACAAGATAGGCCTGTGATACTGGCAAGGGCAAAAGGAGGGCCTCCCCCAAAGATCGAAGAGCTCAGGCTGGTTCATGGAGAGAGATAAGGTCATGGAGATAGGTGGGTCCCAAACCGTTTAGGGTTTACCTATATTATAGAAACCTACCTATATTATAGAAGCTGATGATTTGTAGATCTTTTATAAAATTATCCACTGGGAAGGAAAACATAGCATGAGTTTTCAGCTATACTTACTGAGGTTCTCCTTCAGTAACTCGTTTGCTTTTATATGCTACATCAATATAACTTTTGTTGGCTAGCCACCAGACATCCGTGAAAGTATGACTATTTGCTCCAACAAACACTTTACATGGGATGGTTAGTCGAGAATCTATTTTAACAATAAATGCAAAGGTTAAAATAGTTAGAAAGGAAATGAAAAAGATATATCTGAAAATCAATGGAACACACAGTTATTTCAACCCAGAAGAATAATGAGGCATCAGTTTAATTGCTTTCAGATTAATTTCTTTCAAATACAGAGCACGGGATGCAGTTCTAACATAAATTTCCTTGAGATAAATCTATTATGGGGTCAAGAATAGTAGAGAGCTGTGTTTTTGCCAGCTTTTAATAGGTAATCCACATGGCCAGCTGTGAGTATGAAACAGTCATACCAGTTGGCTGATGAGTCAAATGTTGTCAAATATTCTGTGATATAATGCCATTGTGAAGATGGCAGCTCATATTTGGTCAATTTTACTATGGTATCAGTCAGAATTGGTTGAAGACATTTTGTTTTCTGAGTCAAAGGACACATATTGGTACTCTCCCACCAAAGAAGCAAACTGGATTGGCAGTTAAAATTATCAAGCGCTGGGAGAAAAGCATGCTTGCCACTGAGCCTGGAGCAACTTGTTATCACTACAGTCTTCTCCCAACAGAAGAAGAAGCAATGCTCAGGAAAATCATTCCAGGATTTAGCTAGCTTTAAATGAGATGGCCACAATGCTTGACCTTTTTTGGAATCGGACTCATCATCTTGGAGAGCTCCTTTAAAGTTGAAGTTGGAAGCCAGTGGTTTCACTGCCACATAGAATCATAGAATCCTAGAGTTGGAAGAGACCTCATGGGCCATCCAGTCCAACCCCCTGCCAAGAAGTAGGAAAATCACGTTCAAAGCACCCCCAACAGATGGCCATCCAGCCTCTGTTTAAAAGCCTCCATAGAAGGAGCCTCCACCACCATGAGCCACCTTTGCAGTCCTTTTGTTTTGCACTATGTTGCAAGAGTCAGGGAACCTAATGTGACTCCCTACTATTTTAGCTTGCTTTATTTGCTATTGCTTGTTCTCAAGTTGTTTCTGACTTACGGTGACCCTATCATGGGGTTTTCTGGGGCTAGGCTTGTGTGACTCACCCAAGATCACCCATTGGGTTTCCATGGAAGAGCGGGAAATCAAACCAACTCTCAAACCACAACACTACACTGGCTTGTGACCCTTGTTTTATTATTATTTTAAATTTGTCCTCCCTCCACTCCAGCCTTCGCTGCTATTCTAAGGAGAAAGACAAAGGGGAGAAACTTTGGAAAATTGTTGATATTTGTAGCAACTTCACTTAATGCTGCTAAACATTATTGGCTCTCTTGTTACACAATTAACAAATGTGTTTTTGCAATTAACAGCTTTATCAAAGTTTTCAATGATTGAAATATGTATACATTTTCAAATTAAATGTATACTTTTACTATACTAAAGTATTAGACCAAGCAATTGGATCAAATATTTTCATCTCATCAAATACCATTTTGGCACATTTTGGGCCCTCTCTGGATGGGCCTTAGCTATTATTTTGTGAGATAGAGAAAGAGGAACTATGCTGGCGGGTGGCAAGGTCTAGGGACAGCTTTGCAACCAAAATGTTTCTGTAAGCTTTCGGTGTGCTAAAACCTGTTTGATCATATGGAAAATGAAATAGACTACAGTCCACATTATCATATGCAAAACAAAAACCAGCTACTCTTAAAGGTGCAATAAAGCTTTGGTTGTTTACGTCTGTAACAATTATAAATTTTGCATTTCATTATGGCAAACAAATCAAGATAGTTGCTTTGACCTCCTGCTCTGTTTATCTTGGCTAGCAACTTTGGGTTTAACCACATCCTTCTTGAGTCAGGACTGCCTTCCAATAATCCAGATAGACGTGAGTCAGTGCAACTGTTTATGTCCGGGAATATTTCATTGCTGCACAAGAACCTTCTGTGACATCAGCACAACCTCTTATGTAATCAGCCCTCTACAATTACAGTTATCATTGGAGCTGGCTCTCTAAAAAGAACATCAGGCACTAGAGTTGTTATGCCCAAAGAGGCAAAGACAAGGAGAAAATGGCTTAGATGTGACAAATAAAACCTCAGTAACCTTCATACAATTGTGTCATCTGATCCTAATGCAAAACACTCAGCAGTCTTACTTCTTCAAGATATATATATATATAAGAAAATCTATACTAGAGTTTAGTTTTGCATGGTGTTTATCCTTTGCTACATGCTACATCTGTTTCTGGGAAAAGAAAGATAATATAAATCTAGACCAAGTAAAAGAGATAGTTGATGGTATACATAAGGGACATAGGTTATACCGGCTTTTACAAATAATACAACATGATCCTCTCATTTGCCAAGCCAGCTCACAACCAACCACTACACATGAGGGAGGTCTATACAAAGCTTGCTCCAATCTCAGGAGTAGAGGGCCACTCACAAGAATCCCAGATTCCCATAGAATCAGAGATCTCATGAGAGGAACTTTGTATAGCCTTGCCTTTCTTACTCTCTGCATCATTTGCCTGTATTCCTCTGAACATATACCTTCCAACTGTCTTGCTTTTTCATTTTCTTTTAAACTGTCATTGTTTTCTTTTGTCTTTCCCTTATGATAGCAGCTGCAAACTAAGTCCAAAATGTAAAAATGGTTTGCATACAATTAACTTCAATGCGATTTGTCTTGCTCTTGGCAGGGGGTTGGACTGGATGGGCCACGAGGTCTCTTCCAACCCAAAGATTCTATGATTCTAACTTGACAATGAGCAGAAGAGAGTAAAAGCTTCTCATCCCCTGTAAGCTCGAGCAAAAGCAAACTTTTGCAGCCTCTCCTCGCATTATGTGTACTCACTCCCTCATGAATACTTTTTGCTGTCTTGAGCACACTCTGATACTGCTGGGACACAGGTGTCCTGGTTTTTATCTGTTAAACATTGAATTGACTGCAGAAGGAGAGGGTGACAATCATGTTCACAACAGATGATGTGCAATTTGAGGGTATTTTGTCAACATGACTTGTAACCAGGATAAGGGTGATAATTCAACAACTTAAGACACATAAACCATTTTAATGGACATTATGCCCCATTATAATTCTAACTGCATGCTCCTATAAAAAAGAATGACCTTACATTAAGTAATTAGATATTAACACCACTTGCATGTGGTCTTACCGAGAACTGCCAAAGTAATGTTTTGATTTGGATAGACAATCACAGGTCTGCTTTTTTTCTTCTGACCTAGTGAGAATTCACAGTGTAAAAGTTGTACATTAGCTTTGTCAATATACAGGGTTAGTCAAAATGCATAGGCCAATAAGCCATTCAATTGAATGGCTTATTGGCCTATGCATTTTGACTAACCCTGTATTATCAACTCAACATAATATTCACACTACCTCCACCGTTCACTACAAGAGGATACAACGTAATCAAAAATCAGGGGTTGCATTGTAAGGCTAAGTCCAATAATTCCTTTTGAGCACCAACCTATCTATCTGCTAAATAAACCTAGTGATTTATTCACATGACATGACAAGAAAAGTTGGCATGTCATGAACAAGGAATCTGGTAGTATGTACCAGTCACTCCTGCTTTCAGTAGGAACAGCAAAACAAACCATGGACCTTCATTCCAGGGTTGGTTCACTGGAGTAAAAATACAACTTAAGTGCGCTGTCAAAGGCTTTCATGGCCAGAATCACTGGGTTACTGTTAATTTTCCAGGCTGTATGGCCATGTTGCAGAAGCATTCTCTCCTGACATTTCACCCACATCTATGGCAGGAATCCTCAGAGGTTGTGAGGGCTGTTGGAAATTAGGCAAGTGAGGCTTATTTATCTGTGGAATGTCCAGGGTGGGAGAAAGAACTCTTGTCTGTGAGGCAAGTGTGGATGTTGCAATTGGCCACCTTGATTAGCACTGAATGGCCCTGCAGCTTCAAAGAAGGAAGCAGCCAGTCTTTGAAGCTGCAAGGCCATTCAGTGCTAATCACGGTAGCCAATTGCAACATCCACACTTACCTCAAACAGACAAGAGTTATTTCTCCCACCCTGGATACATATAAACCTGGCTTGTCATATTGTCTGTGTGTAGAGGGGAGAGGTGATTGTTCTGAATTAGAAATTCAGAACAGACTGTGCTACTGTGAACAAATACTCAGTACCAGTGTGGTATCATTGTTAGAACACTGGACTGGTACTTCAGATATCAAGGTTGAAATCCCCACTGAACCCAGATCATTAATAACTTTGGGACAGACATTCGCTCTCATTTTGATCAACTTCTCAGGGTTGTGAGAATAATGTGGAGAGGAGGAAAGTTGTGTACTGTGTACTACCTTGATCTTAATGGCGGAAAGGGGAAATGTACACGTAGCTACACCAAAGCAAACTATCAAATCAATTACTTTCTAAGCAAAATCATCACCTTGATACAAATTCAAAAATGCAAGAAGAGGATCTTGTCAAATTTTGCACATTTTGATAACTTCAGTACTAACACATTGCTGTGTGTGTGTGTGAAACCTTTTCAAACTCTGCTAAGGATACAGACTGTACTGTATATGTGGAATCATATATAGTCAGCAGGGTTTTCCTAATTCCTAACTTGTTTGAAAGGAAAATAAAAATATGCTGCTTAATCACTAAACCCGATACATAAATGCCATCTACTGGCCAACAAGAAAATCAAGAGAACTCAAAATTCTTGCAGAAGGAAAAGCGCTTTTTTTTTTTTTTTGGTCCAAGGATTCTATTGTGAAATAAATTATTTGCTTTTCTAACCAGACCCATCTTTTTAATGCAGAACAGCCTCAATTTTTTCTCAAAAAGGGCAGGGGGTTCCCAACAGTGCCCTTGAACCGTTAGCAAATAGTTTTGTCTTCCACAGTACAATTTCAAAATACATTTTATCAGAAGGACAGAACAAGAAAGTTGTGTTGGGTAAGCGCATAGCACTCAACACTGACAGCTGTAATGCTGAGACAGTCTGAGGTTTCTTTTATCTTTTGTGCACATTAATAGTCTTGGGTGTGTATATTCCACGTGTTTGTAATTTCTCTGCAAAAGTACAGGGTTTTACACCTGTCACACAGTTCTGCAAACTATAAATCTCAGGGCTGTTTTTAAAAAAATAATGTCAAAGTTTGAATGCATGTGGCTATAGAATTGTGATATCGCTGGCAAGTGAAATCTCAAAATCCATTATGTGTTTCTTGTGTAGAGACTGAGAATGTTATTTTTGGAATATTATTATTATTATTATTATTATTATATAAGAATGTTATTTTTGAAATTTTCACATGCCTATTAGCAGTGAACCTATTGGAATCCAATCCTGCACACCCTTCCCTGGAAAGACATTGTGGGAGTTAAAGCCGTGCAGTTTGACACGGCTTTAACTGCCATGTTCAATGCTATGGGATTCTGGGATTTGCAGTTTGGCATGGCACCAGCACTCCTTGGCAGAAAAGACTTTTAAAGCTACAAGTTCCATAATTCCATGGCATTAAGCCATGAAAATTAAAGCAGTCTCAAATTGCATTGATTCTACACTTGTAGGTGCCCCCCTTTATTTAGGCAGTTGCCCTTTACCAAGGCTGTATTCCTGTAATTCACAAATTACCTACACCACTGGTGGAGAATATGTTGCCCTCCAGATGTGGTTGGCCAACTGCTATCATTAGTCTCAGGCAGCATAGTCAACTGGGAAAGTATATTGGGAGCTACAGGCAACACATGTTTTCAATCTTTGTTGTGTACAGACTGACAGCCACTGCCCAAGATTTCAAATGCAGGCAGTCTACAAGTTACAAGCATGATAGGTTCTGTAGGTTTGTTCTTAAGTTGAATTTGTTTGTAAGTTAAATGTTTAAGTTTAACTCCAGCCATAGATAGATAGATAGATAGTAGGCCTGGGTAACAACGGAAAAATTTGTTTCTAAAATCGATTCGTTTTTTGGGGGTTTTTGCGTTTAAATATTTAAAAGAATTCCGAAATTTTTCTTTTAAAAAGTTCGATATTTACGAAATTTCGTAAATGTAAAAGAAATTATGAAACATTAACGAAACAATTACGAAACAATAACGAATTGATTCGTTAATGGCGGACGCGACCGTGCAATACGCTAAAAAACCTCCAAATGGGACAGGGGGAACTTCTGAAGCTTCCCTCTCCCTCTGTTGTTGACTGTTGGTGTAATATTATAATTTTTTTTCACTAATTAAACAAAAAACAACTATAAAACTTGCCCCAGACATGCGGAAATAATAACGAAACGACCTCAAACCGATAACGAAACGAATACATAACGAATCCGAAGCATTTACGAAACGAATTTAAAAATGGTTCGTTATCCCTTCGTTATAAAAAAAATAACAAATTTTTAACGAATTACAAATTAACGAAACGAAACCGCCCAGCCCTAATAGATAGATAGATAGATAGATAGATAGATAGATAGATAGATAGATAGATCGATCTAGCTTGTAAGTTAAATTTTTAAGTGTAACTCCAGCCATAGATAGATAGATAGATAGATAGATAGATAGATAGATAGATCTAGCTTTGGATAGCATAGGGAAGGGTTAACACTCCTGTGGTGTTTGTTTTGCTGTCTGTGCCCCTGTTCAGAAGATTTCACCTCACTTTCTGTCCCCGTGATCTCTGGATTTTGAACAATTTAGCATGTTGTGAAACAAGGATTGGCGATAAAGCTTCAGTGGAGATACCTTTTCCTCATTATAACACTTTCTGGAGAGAATTTCCCTTCTGAGGGGTAGATTTCACTCATTGCCTGTTGTCTCATCCACGTTCTTAACTAGGAGTTGTTTGTAAGTCAGATGTTTGTAATTTGGGGACTGCCTGTATATATATTCTTATGCCATTGCCATTTATTTTTTCTACATTTTTTTTTGTAAAAAGAGCAGTGCTCTTCTGTTTGGGCATCATAGCTATTACTGCAATCTTTTTTTTTTCATTTTCTAGTACATGTATCACATATAAAGTACCTAGACAGCAATAGCAAGGATTTCAACCCAGGGCTTTTTGCTTTGAAAACCTATGCACTGTCAATGAGCAACTGCCCCTCATACGAATCCTGGAAAATGCAATTTTGTCTTGGTAGAAAGCACAAATTGTCTACAGACAAAATTTGGATTTATTTTTGAAAAAAAGAAAATAATGGAGGGTACACAGTACACTCCAACAGCACAAGAAATAGTAATTCATTACCAAGTATCTGCAACTGAATAGTCCTGGTGATGTTATATTTCACGGTATCATACTCAAAGGCCATTTGACAAGTATAGAAGCCCGAATCATCCATTGACACTGAAGGAATTGTGAGATAATTTGTACCCCTTCTAGTTTTAAACTTCTTGTTGTCTATTTTCAGAAGCATGGAATCCTAAAATAACAATAAAAAGGATAACAAAACATTTAATGGTGAAATGCAATTTTTTAAAAAACACCCCAAATGTGTTGCTCTTCTAGATAACTTTTCCTTGATATCCAGGAACAGCTCATTCTATTTTGCTCCCTTAGGAGAAGGACACAATAGTGACTCATCCTCAATCCATATCCAAAAGCTGTCAGCCCAGTCTTATTTCAATACTGGTAAACTAAGCAAGCTCAGCCCTGGTTAATATCTGGATGAGACACTGACAATGAATACCAGATGCTGAAGTCTACATTTCAGAAGAAGGAAATAGCAAAAACCACATCTGAGTATTCTTTGCCTAAGAAAACTCTGAAATTCATATGTCAAGAGACACACATATCATCCTTTAATATGTCTTCCACTTTAGGGTAGGTACATAGACTGTGTGGCACACAGCAAGTCTATCTTCCAACTAAGAAAAACACATGAAAGCTAAGGAACAGAAGGGAGATGTGGCTGCTGTCATTCACCATTTGCTACCTCAATGGCCATTTCTCCCTAGGTCAGTGGTTCTCAACCTGTGGGTCTCCAGGTGTTTTGGCCTACAACTCCCAGAAATCCTAACCAGTTTACCAGCTGTCAGGATTTTTGGGTGTTGAAGGCCAAAACATCTGGGGACCCACAGGTTGAGAACCACAGCCCTAGCTAATTTTTGGACAAGCTCTGATTTATGGTCATTGGTTTGCCCCCTCAGACATTTATTTGTTTATGTTAAATGCCACCTCCTAGCCACAGATTACAGTTTAAACATTCTAAAACAATGTAAAAAATAGTTGGAAAAACGTTAGTCTAAAAACATTAACAACCTAAAACAACAATGGGCACATGTGCAAACTAGGAAAGAAATCAATAAATTCCAAAAACTTAATAAAAAGCCATGATTTTACTTGACATTGAAATGAAGTCATGGTACAGGCTAACTTCGAGACATAAAATCTCAAGCTAATACAGTTTTCTTTAGTCTGCAGATCTAAAGTTGGAGAATGCACCATGTGGATGCTTATACATAGGAAATAAGTGAATGTGGGAGCCATTGAAAGTCTCAGAAATAAACACAGACATGGCAAAGTCATGGGATGGCTATGCTTTGTTGCCTAACACACATGAGCAGAAAGCATTTTTATATCTGTGAGCTTTTCTTCACATGACATGTGTCTCACAGCCTCAAAGAAATTCATCACAGTCGTACCTTGTACCATTTCAGTTCATACTCTGTATTCTTCTGTATAAAATCTTCCAGGACAGGGCAAACAAGACGTCCAGAACTCAATACAGTGGCCTTCTGAAGGTAGGAAATAGCTTGTGCAGCACTTTTTTCAACAATGGTTAAATGAAGTGACACATCAGAACAATATGTTGAATTCCTGCAGGAAATGGGGGGGGGGGGGAGTGATACATACCTATTGCTATTAGAGCATATTTAGATTGGTTTCTATACCAATTGAACTATCATTGCTTCTCCCCAAAATTCTAGGAGCTGAGCTCTAATAAACATGATGAGATTTTTTTAATCTCAGACACCTAATAGAATTATGGTTCCCAGAGATCCTTGGAGAAAAGGCAATCAATATAATTCCAGCTTAAGCCTGTGACATCTATATTTAAGACTAGGTCCAAGGAAGTATTTTTTCCTTCTCATTGCAACTATAAAATTACTGGCATAAACTCAACTTGAACTTTTCATTAGGAAACAATGTCCCTGGAAAGTACTGAATGGAAGCAATGTTTGTTCAGAATTGGTCTTAGTAGCTGAACTTCTCAGTAAGTCCTTCCAACACATATCCTTCCCCTAAGATTTAAACAGAAGTCTTGTGCACATTCCTTTACACATGTTCTGTTGAGGTTAGTGAGGTAATCTTTCTTGACACTGCATATTTTATAACACCACAGGAGGAGAGCAAATCCTTATTTCTCTGTGCCACCACCTTTGTAATATCCATTCCTGTAACCATTTTTGACCTTGTAGCCCTACTAGAACATAGCTGAGAGGTTAATGGCTTCAATGTTTCATCACTATCAGGATTCACCAAAAATAATTTGTGGGGTACTGTGTGTTCCATTTGCTATTTACAATGATCCCTTTAAAATTATTTGGTGGTGCACAATAGCCCTCTCTATTTCCTGTAATAAACATTCCACATTCCACTTCTTTCCAATCAGAAGGGTAAATGGAGTGAGAATTTCTTGTGGAAATGACTTTTAACCTGCGAGTGCTGTACACTTCAAGATGTTCAAACATGTGGCAATAATGGACTAGCAGTCTAATTTCAATTTCTGTACTTCATTAAGCCTCCCTAGACAGACATCCTGAACAGAAACATGGACAGAATAAAGGTTTGTTGTTGTTGTTAACTGTTGTCACAGCGAGCACAATTTATGATGAATGAGAGACCTAGAGTCACCATATCATCAACAACCTTGCTCAGATCTGCAGACTTAGGGCCATGGCTTTCTTGACTGATTCTATCCACCTGCAATGAAATCCTCAGTTTTCTCTATTTGTGGCCAGAAACTGAAAAAGTTTACTTATAGTAAAAAAAAAATTCAAAGAATATCTCAGCCAACAAAGACAGTAGCAAGGTTGGCATTGGGTTTCAAGGACTTTTAGTCTTTTAAAAGCAGCTTTCTCCATTTGTGAATGAATACTCTTGACAAAGGCTTTTGCTGTCCATTATCAATGATCTGAGTGAGCCTTCTTTTGGCCTATGCCCTGGACACATGGAGGCTGCTGTTTGAAAAGGGGGTTGGTTGAAAAAGGAGATGTGGGGGAGAAGAAGTCAGTTACTTTATCAGTTTTCTGCTTTTAAAAAACTCACATCCCCAATCCTACTCATTTTTTAAGCCCATGGGACAAAAAATATGGAAGTGCACATATAGTGCAGTTATTCCTTGTTTTTTACACACACAAAACTCCACATGGGTATTTTCCCAACATAAATTACAAACGATAAACAGTCATCAAAAACTGCAATTTCCAACTGCAGAAAGGAAAGTTGTTGTTTTATTTGCTCTTGCCTACATGATTGAAAGTTAGGAAGATTTAATTCCCACTCCAACAATCATCCATGCTGCAGAATTACTGTATCTTGACACCACTTTAACTACCACGGTTCCATCCAATGGAATCCTGAGATTTGTAATGCGGAGAGTGAGTCATTGAAAATTATTTTTGGAATGGACCATTACCTGACTCTTTTCTTTGGGTAAGTAACTCAACTTATAAAGACTCAACTGAAGCACATCAACAGAGGTAGGCTAGAAGGTGATGAATTGGTCACCTTCTAGCCTAATATGAGTATCTCAGACCCTTGATCTGTATCAGCAGAAGGATGATCTGCACTGAAGAAATCGTGCCTCTTCAAGCTATTCCACAGGGGAAAATCAAATCAACACATAATACAGTATGACAGAACTGCCATGAAAAAGCCATCACTTGTAAGTCCTCAGTAACTCTTGCAGACAATCAGTAACACAATTAATAGCTGATATTCTCATGCCTTGGATGCCTACCTTCGCATGCAGATGTAATCCCCAGAGTCCTCCAGAGAGGCTGGTAAAAACCAAAGATCATCTCCATTTGACCATATTCTGTTTCCTGTGCTTTCTGAAGGAATCATTTCTGTTGAACCATTTTTGTACCAGGTGAGGTTGAAGAGCAGACCAGAAGCATCCATGCCTTTATATCTGAAAGGAGGACAATTCAGGACCACAGGTTCTCCTACCAGTCCAAAAGTCTGTATGAAATGTATGGTGTGATCTTGACAGTTATCTGCATAAAAACAAAATTACTTTGTATGAAAGAGATGAAAGAAGAGTAGAAGTAACAGCAAAATAGGGACTTTCTCAACTGGGATTTGATCATGATGATTATAGTTTTCACCTGAATTTTTCACAGGCTGGATTCGAAAGGCAGACGTATTCAGTGTAGTAGCACTGAAAATATATAGGAGCCTGGGCACCATGTTCCATAGAAAACAGGAAAGAGAACAATGGGAGATGAGCCATCGAAACCTGCAGATAAAAAGAACAGGATCATTGGATGCAATAGATGTGTTCCGAACAAATAGTAAAAATGTGCCATCACAACTGTAATGCAAAGTACAAGACAATGACCATCTGGTAAGCGGTGACATATGGTGCAGTATCATTGTCACCACTACCTTGCAGTTGCTTTGCCTTTAACCTACAGAGATGATGGGTACAAACCTAGGGTGAAAGATAAATATGGAGAATGGCCTATGACACAACTGGTTTTTAAGACTCTACTCTTGTTGCCTGTGAACTAGCTTTCTCCTCATGCTTTCATATAATCATGAAATCAAACAGTTGGAAGAGACAGTAAAGGCCATCTATCATGCAGGAAAACACAGTCAAAACATTTGTGACAAATGGTCATCTAGCCTGTTTAAAAACCTCCAGAAAAAGAGACTCTGCCACACTCCAAGGCAAGATATTCCACTATCGAACATCTTTTACCACAAGAAAGTTCTACCTAATGTTTAGGTGAAATCTATTTTTTTGAAATTTTAATGTACCTTAGAGGGCATTTTGGGTCCCCTGGTGGTGCAGCAGGTTAAACTGCTGAGCTGCTGAACTTGCTGACTGAAAGGTTGGTGGTCCAATTCCAAGGAGCAGGGTGAGCAGTCATTCCAGCCACATGACCTAGGAGGCATCTATGGACAACGCCGGCTCTTCAACTTAGAAATGGAGATGAGCACCACCTCCCAGAGTTGGACACAACTAGACTTAGTGTCAAGGGAAATGTTTACCTTTACTTACTAACTTATTTATTTATTTATAATTCAAATTTATATGCTGCCACTCCCCTGGGGCTCAGAGCGGCTTACAAGAACAGGCTAAAATCTAACACAATTTAAAACAATTTAAAAACAATTTAAAAACAACAATATCAGAGATCAAAGGCCAGTCGAAACAGATATGTCTTACATGCCCTGCAGAAAGCTGATAGGTCCCGCAAGGCACGGACTTCAGGTGGCAGAGTATTCCAGAGTGATGGTGCTACTGCTGTAAAGGCTCTGCGTCTGGTTGCTGTTAGACGCAAGGTCTTGACGCTGGGAATTTCCAATAGATCTTGGTCCTCAGAATGGAGGGATCTCTGGGGTTGGTAGGGGGTGAGGCAGTCCCTCAGGTACATTGGCCCCAGACCATGCAAGGCCTTAAAGGTAAGTACCATCACTTTGAATGTGATCCGGTGCTCAATTGGTAACCAATGCAGCTGTAGTAAGATTGGTGTTATGTGGCATCTCATCGGAATTCCCGCAAGAAGCCGAGCAGCTGCATTTTGTACCAACTTGAGCTTCCGGATCACCAACAGAGGAAGGCCAATGTAGAAGGTGTTACAGTAGTCCAGTCTTGAGATGACCGTAGCCTGGATCATCGTAGCTAGGTGGTCCCTGGACAGGTAAGGGGGCCAGCCGTCTAGCCTGCCGCAGATGAAAGAAGGCGGTTCTGCTAACGGCGGAGACCTGGGCTTCCATCGTCAGCAGAGGGTCCAAAAGGACTCCCAGACTCTTTACCAATGAGGACGGGCGTAGTGCCTCGCCATCCAGGGTAGGCAGCTGGATGTCCCCACTGCCCGGTTGACCCAGCCATAGGATCTCCGTCTTTGCTGGATTCACCCTCAACCTGCTGGCACTCAGTCATCCAGTAACAGCCTCAAGGCACTGATGGAAATAATTGGGTACAGAGTCCCGTCTGCCCTTAGGGAGTATCTACCCTGATCACTTAAGTTGATCTGCCTTAATCTGGAGCCAGTCTACTTTAGCATAACCTTTGCCTGTGTTAATTTAAGTTGGAGGGAGGGATCCTGACCATAGTTGAAATGCAACATAGTATATGTAAAGACAGGTGGGTAGTTCCTGATCGGAAACAGACACAGCTGTCTTCACTGCCATCCCATATTCACCAGGCTCAGGAAAAGATGGCAGTCCCCTGTCATTCTCCCCGCACCCCACCCTGTGCTGAAGCCGTTCCCAGATGCAAGACACCACCTACTTTGCTCTTGAGTGTGCTGGCTGACATCAGAAAAGTCTAAAAACCTTCTCAGTTTTTAAATGTTTAACTATTTTTAATAATGTTAGTTAATTTTTAATTTGTATAATAAGAATTCTAGCCAATTGCATATTACTTTTTGTAAACTTTCTTGGATCCCATGTTGGGATAATGGCAGGGTATGAATTGAATGGAATTTCAGGATTGTGTGATTTATAAATCTAATGAAAACCAGAAGTGTCCATAAAATTATCAGGGAGGCAAGTAGGTCAACAGGTCAAACAGTAAATAAAATTGTTTGACTGCATACATGAAACACACATGAATTTTGTGTTTAAACATGGATCTCATGTCCAAGATTTCTGATTATGTTCATATATGCAAATACTAGTAATTCTAATCTACATCCACATTATTACTTTCATTATATCCTTTTTATCTACATCTGCAATGTCTCTTCATTTCAGAGACAACTTTTATCAATGAGACAGCAGACATGAATCTAGAAGTCTGTGTCCCTCCTTTTCATTTCCAGAGTGCTCTTTTCTCTCCCATGTACTGTCATCCCAACAATCCACTAAATTATCCAAAATGACAGAAAAACTACATGATTTCCAGATGATTTTGACCTCTTAACAAAAACAAGTAATTTCATATATCATTTGATGTTCCTAATGTCTGATCTGACCAAAATAAAACCATCCTTTATCTTATGTCAGAATTTATAGTCATATAATTTTTAATATTTGCTTTGAAAGCGATTTTCCTGCTTCTTAGAAGGGGGTAGGACTGGATGGCCACGAGGTCTTTTCCAACTCTATGATTCTATGATTTCTGTCCCAAACCAGGTGCCATGAAGGTCTCAACATAGTTATTATTATAATTTTTAGTAAGTGAAATAATTTGTGCCTTGCTACATATAACTGAAATTACTGCTAAATCTTTGACTCAATAAACTTCCCATCATTTGTTAACCAGGTGGTCTCCACAAAGGTGCATTCTGCTGTTTTTCTCCTCCCAAAAGAACATTTCCCCATTTCCACTTACCTGCATATCCTCATTCTTTTGTTTAGGAATTTCTTGAAGGTGTGTAAAGTACATAACCTTAGAATGGAAGGGTCCCAGCAAATGGTTTTATATGCAGCTCTAAAACACAAGGGGTATTTTCCTAGTTTGCCCAATCAAGATGTGTGAGAACAAAGGAAATTTGAGGAACACCTTTGCTGTGATCTGTAGCTATGGGGAGGGGAGATAACAATGACGATGTGTATTGCTCAAAATAAGGGGAAATTGCTGCTAAATATATACACAAACATCGTTCCCTTTTTGTGATTCTGCATGTTTCCAAAGAGGGAACAAAGTTGCAAATAACCTCAGGCCCATTGTCTTTGCTATTGCTAACCAGTATTGCAATAAAATTGAAGATAAGAGATGAAAATGAAAATAAAACTGTTAGTATCGTATTATTTTTAGAGAAATCTATGGTGCGACCATACTGAAAAGGATATCTAGATCTAGAAATAGACAACTAAAATGACCAAGAAGCATAAGTAATAGCAAAGCTTTTACACTTTGGGCTTAGCTACACTGACCATAGGCTAGCTTCAACCTTCAGAGGCTAAAAAAGGCATGATGCCAAAGTGTGCTGCAACATGGGCTAAAGCCTTTAAAGCACATCAAGCAAATTTGGGAGAAAGTCCAAGATAAGCCCCTGAATGTCAATAAGTGATCCCTTAATGTAAACCATATTATGTGGCAAAATCAGTTCTGCAGAATGCAAAGCTGATTGTAGACAGTGGGTTGTTGTAGGTTTTTTGGGCTATATGGCCATGTTCTAGAAGCATTCTCACCTGACATTTTGCCTGATGTTTCCTCACAACCTTACAGCCTCTGAGGATGCCTGCCATCGATGCAAGTGAAAAGTCAGGAGAGAATGCTTCTAGAACATGGCCATACAGCCCAAAAAACCTACAACAACACAGTGATTCCAGCCTGGAAAGCCTTTGACAATAATTGTAGACACCTGCCCACACGTGGAGTTAAGGGTTGCCAAAAGAAACACCCCAAGGGCATGGCTGGGCAGCAGGGGCCTAATCGACCCTCCTGGAACAAGTAATTTATTATCTTCATTGCTAATATCACTTTTCCTTCTTCTTTCCTCCTATGCCTCCAAAGCATCTGTGCATCTTGCCCAGAAATTTGTAAAAAATAATCAACACTGGCGACTATCAATCTACAGACGCTGTAAATTCTGGAACTGGTTTAAGGCCACATTCCAAAGTTACCTTCCTGGCCTTGAACCTGTTCCAGAAATGGCATTTTAACTATCCACGCAGAAAAACTAGTTTCAGCCAAACCAGTTCCAAACTGACCAGAGTGATCATTGTAGATGTGCTCCTTGTAAAATGGCAATTCAAATGGTTTTAAGCAGCATTATTTCTACAGTGTATTAATTCTAGAGTTATATAGAGGAATGCAGGAAGAAAGGGAGAAAAGGAAGTGCCCCTTCACACAGTGCATAAACTGGAATTCACTGAGACTAGATGTAGGGATGGATGTCAACCTGAGGAACTTTAGATGAAAAAATGAGTAAAATAATGGGCAATCAGGCTGTCATTTAAGAGTAATTAGACAATAGATATATATACCCATCTCAGTACCAGGCAGAGGTACTTAGGTCACTGGCTGGCCATCCACTATATGAACAAAATGATAGATTTGGTATATCTTGGTCCTTCCAACATGGCTCTTTGTATTTATGTACTTGCTGTCATTTGAAGATTTCACCACTTTGTCAAGCTATGGGTCAAAGCTGCCCAGTTTCTTTAATTGCAAATAAATACTTAGAAATGTATAGGTAATGGCCTGGATCTAATTGGTTATCTCAACCTGTTGAATTGATGGAATTTATTTAATATTGACGTAGTGGGATTCAGGCCATTGTCTGCCAAATATTTGTTTCAAAATCCAACATCTAAATTGTTGAGGCTCAGCGTCTCGGCAGTGAATCTACTACCAGTTGCAGGAGAAGGAGGAGTGATGCTGAGTCAGAGCTGGATCAGCGTCAGCTGAAGCGCATTCGTGAAATCATTTTGGCCCCAAGCGATTCGGAGGACTTTGCAGGGTTCCGCCCTGAGGAGCTAGTAGAGTCAGATTACCGGGGAGTAAAGCGTGTTGCCAGTGAGTCTGACAGTGATGAAGACACCCTGAGTAAAAGGCTTAAAGATACAGCTGACAATTCCAGTTCAGGTGAATTGGAAGCCAGTGAGGGAGAAATGGAGGAGGAACTGGATTGGACTCTTGTTAAGAACATTAGGGACATATGCACCCAAGCCACGTCCAGTGATGAGTTCAAGGGGTTCCAAGATACATGGAACGAAGGTTCATCTTGGCAGGATCAGGAATTGGATCAACGATGGCAGCGTTGGCGTGGTAATGAGTCAGCAGCTGAGGGAAATGATCCAGATGCTAGTGATGAAAGCCAATCAAGTGATAGTGACTGCCAATAAATTGGGAGTGCTGGGATGTGTAGCCTTGCAGAAGACAAAGTGTTGTTTATGTGCTTTGTGCTGCCTAACCTCTGTTTGGGTCCCTGGTATCCCGCTATCCTGCCTTGTGTGTCTTGACTTCGAAACCGTTCTACGTGAGTGACTTCATCCTGCCCCTGACCTTGGATCGTCTTTGGACTACGCAACTGTTTACTGGACTTTGTTATTGCTCTGAACTCTGCTTGATTTAGAAGCTGTTTTGGTTTTGTGTTTGCCACATGCTCTTGTTAACTCCTGCTTTCCTTTTTGCTGAGCTTGAGTCCTGGAAGATCCGGCTTATCTCCTTCTTTGTTTACTTGCCTGAAGGCTCTTTTGTTTTGGTAATTAGCACTGCTGTTAAGTGCTCTCACTGATAGAGACTCATTAAAGACTTCTGTTAACCCTTTAACTGCTGTGTGAGACAATCTGGTACCTGAGTCACAACATAAATACTCCTTGTTATATAAAAATATCACAGATTGCATTGAAAGTCCCAGGAGTCCTAGCAAGCATAGCCAATGATGAGGAATGCTGGAGGTTGGAGTGTTACAATATCTGGAGGATCACACAGTTCTCAGCCCTGCCTTAAAAGAAAGGAGTGATTGACATTCTAGAAAAGATGTAACAATGAATTCTGTGTCCCATCATTTCAAAGGGTGGCCACTCATAATTTCATACGAAGAATTAAATTATGATCCATAAAACTAAATGACATTTTAAATATAATTTCACAGAAATTTTGACTGTATTCTCAAAGAGGACAAATTGTTGAGCTGGAATTTAGGAAAATGGGGTTTCACTAAATCAAAATGTCATTAGACTCCACTATTGCCCTCAAATGACTCAGAAATCTTGAAGTGTAAATGACCTTTTATAAAATGTTTCTTGCCCATCTGTTTCTGCACACTGTGGGAATCTTTTGACTGATTAAACCTTTCCTTTGCTTTGTCATGGGCTGTCATACTATCACAGGCATTTCTTTACCATCAGTAATGGGGACCTGTGGCTGTTTTCTCATGCGACTGCTGGTAGCAAGCTTGAAGGTACATCCAAGCAAAAAAGGGAAATGACCAAGTACACATCTTGAAGAGGATTAGCAAGACGTGTGGCAAATACAACCACCAATGAAGTTATTCAACATGAACACAGAAACAGAAATGATGAAACACTGAGGATCAGATGGCTAAAGACTAGTTATAGGAAGACCTAGGAGTAACTCCACTGGTCACAAATTGGTACCAGGTGTGGTTTTTTACATTTAAAGCTGCACATGGTTTGGGTCTAGGTTACCTACAGGATCACCTTCTCCTGTACAATCAGCCCTAGAAACTAAGGTCCCGTGGGGTGGCTACTTCATCCATCCAGAATCTGACTGGCAACTATTACCCAGATAACTTTTTCATTGGCTGCCCCACAACTGTCGAATGACCTGCCAGAAGAGCTTCAACAGCTAAATCAGCTTCCAGAATTTAAGATACAACTGAAAACCCTTTATCTTTCATAAGACTAATCCAGTTAGTTTTTAACTTATGAATTTTAAATTCAAATTCTATGTCTATTGTATTTTAATCTTTGTTGCATGTATCTTAATGTATGTATTTGACAGAAATGTGTTTTAACATATGCTTTTTATTGAATGTATTTTATTGTGTTGATATACTTTAACTATATTGTGCCCTGCAATGAGCTATAAGGAGTGGTGGATAATAAATAAAACATTTTACCCAACACATACTGTTCTCAATGTGAAACTATTATGGGTTTTCTTGATAGAACTAGTTCAGAAGGATGTAATCTTTTCTTCCACTGGGACTGAAAAGGTGTGACTTGTCCAAAGGAAAATCATCAATTTAACAACACAATATCATACTACTAGCAGAAAACAGCAAAGATTTGGAATAGTTCTATGGAAAACATGTACACATTATTTTGTCTTTTTAACAGTCCATGCCATCCAGTTAGATAGATAAATCTTAAATAAACAAATAAATAATAAAATTGAACTCAGCTGTTCTTATAGGCACTTGTTTGTATATCAGACTTTTGCCTATGGCATCCCAGGAGTACATGGCCAAGGAAGAATTTGAACAAATCACTGCCCTTCAACAGCTTTCACATGCGTTTTGAAAGCAAGCTTACCCTTTGATTGAGGCTGCCAAGACACATGTTGGGTATCTGTCTTTATATAGTGTAAAACCTCTTGCAGTTATGGTCTTCTGTCATTTGAGATATTTTTGTATTATTGGCAAGATACAGCCTCAGAATTAATATATAGTGATTAAAGTCTGCTAGCTACACCTTCTGTTGCAGCAAAGTATGGGTGTGTACAGCCATCCTGAGTCCCTCTGCCGAGGTTGAGAAAGGACGGGATATAAAAGCCCTAAATAAATAAATAAATAAATAAATAAATACATACATACAATGGTTGGTTAAGTGAAATATCATGATGGATACATGCTTTATCAGTTATGTATGGTAAAATGAAAAAGCATGTATGTACTGTAGTAAATATAAGTAACATTTTGCTGAGAAAGAGATCGCTATCCTAGTTCTAGCTATCTAAGAGAGATAGCCTCTCAGGAGGAAGTGAAAGACATATTCTCTATATATGAGGAAGCTGGAGTATGGGGAAGGAGGAAGTTTTCCCAGTAATGTTAGAAGTGACAGTCTAGAATTGGAAAGAAGGTCATCCTAGGCCAAGTAAAGGATAATTTAGGAAATCTAAGGTTGGTCAATAAGTCTTCTTTCTCCTCCCCATGCATTGCATGCATCAAGTTGAGCTGAGTAATACTGTATCATTTTCAATTTTTCCTACTGCCATACTCAGATGCAGCATGTCCCTGAACACCAGCAGCTGGGGAACAGCCTCAGAAAAGGGCTATTGAGTTCATGCCACTCTTGTGAGACCTGATCCAGTAAGGTTTTTACATTTTTCAGTTCTGAGTTACTACACTAGAAAGACAGGATGCAGGGATATTGCTTAAGGGTATGAGAAAAGAATTAACAGTGAAATGCGTGATGTGTTGATTACTCGGTGTGGCGTTTTTCATGTTCATGAGCAGGCAGCACAGTGCTCATCCACTTGAAGGTGGCTGATAAAAAAAATGAAGGAGGGCTTTGCTCTCCTTCATTTTTCAAGAATGTCAGGCATGATTTCCCTTCATTGCTTTTTAATAGAAAAAGTTTTTAAATTAATTGCTTTGAGGCTAGAAATTATATATCCCTCCAGATGTTGTTGCAATGCAGCTCCAGCATTCTCATCATTGGCTATGCAGGCTATGGCAGATGGGAGTTGTAATCTATTATTAGCTGGATAAAATCCTAGAATCATAGAATCATAGAGTCAGAGGAGACCTCGTGGGCCATCCAGCCCAACCCCCTGCCAAGAAGCAGGAAAATCACGTTCAATGCACCCCCAATAGATGGCCATCCAGCCTCTGTTTAAAAGCCTCCAAAGAAAGGGCCTCCACCATAGATGGAGAATCGCATGATCCCTATTCTCAGCTCACATAACCTGAAATTGTTGGCACATAACAAAAACTCCATTCTGACAGATAGTCATTATCTTGGCAAGAATTATTTAGAAGTTTGCCACTGTCTCTTTCTAAGACTATGAGGATGACACTTGCTGAAGGTTACCCAGAGGGCATCTATGGATGAACTGAGTCCTACAACCTCTTCACACAGGGCGAAATTCGGCAGCATGTGCCAATTTAGCCCCAGTCACCCAGCTGGCCAGCTCCCATCAGACAATGCTGGCATAGTTCTGTGGGGTTTCTTGGTTTTAAACATTTATGAAGCTGATCAGTAGCTCCCAACCTTGGCTCTTCAGTTATTCTTACACTTCTTCCAGCATGTTCTATTCTGACACTATCAAAGGGCCACAAAAGTTGTGAACCACTAGGACAGATCATTTAATATTAGGTGTCATTGCAGGAGTATGTTCCAGATTTTTGAAGAACTCCCACATGTAAGTCATATGTTTTGCAGGAGAGGAGCTTTGATCTCCACATGTACAGGAACTGAATTAGCATATCCTGCAGTACATTCTTCCCTTTCAAGTTAACCTATTTCAATCTGGATAATAATTATACTGTGTGGGTATTTTCCATTAGTCCCAGGAACAGATGAAAGAAAGTCTTTGCTCCTAACTGCCACTGGCCAGACCTTTGAGGAATTGAAGAAAAGGCAGACACAGCTGCATCGTGTATAGGCCCAGAAGCAGAGAAAAGGCTGTCCCTCCACCCCAACTTTCACTGTCCTGCCCTTGGGGGGAGAGAAGAAGCAGTTCTGCTGGATTTAATCACCTCCCACACTGCCACCCTTTTTCTTATGTGTCATAAGGACAGATTGTTTACCTGTAACCGGGTTTCTTTGAGTGGTCCTCTGTGAATTCACACATATGGAGTTTACTTCATCTGCACAGGCTCTAATGGAAGCTTCCCAAGCTGTGTTCTTTCAAATTTTGGCAGTAACCTTGCCCACTCCTCCCCAGGGCATAAAAGGCACCTTTGCTCCGTGCTCCCATTTCTGAGTAGCAGTAGCAGCTAGAAAGGGGAAAGATTTGCATGTTCAGGAGAGGAACGGGCGGGATTGCATGGATTCACAGAGGACCATTCTGTACAGACTGACTACTCATCATTCTGGTCAGCATTATCATCTTCCAACCTGTGGGGCTGGAGAAGTAGTGGAGGGACCACTGGTGGAGCTGGCCTCTTTGAAGGTGCCTAGGTGCCTCCGGAACTCTAGGGGGTGATGGAACTGATGAGGCCCGTTTTGAAGCTGAGCCTAAGGACACTCTGGTGGTGTATCCGGCAATAGGAAACGTTCCTGTTGGGCCTGAGCCGGCTGAGTCAGTGCTCATATCACAGTGCAGGTTGATTGAGGTGGAGAGTCCTGGACCTTGCCTTCTAAGAGAGATTCTGCAACTGACTTCAGTGATGACTGGAGTGGCTGGCCAGGTTGGAGGGAGGATGAGATCATGGATGAGGTTGCTTGCTACCTTCTGGCTGAGGACAAGGGGATCTGCTGGATCTTTCTCCTCTTTGCAGTCTTCTGCTTTTGTGTCAGAAGCTGTGTCTCCATTGACCTTCCCAGTGTTGGGGGAATTGGGACTGGTGAAGACTACTGTCTTCTCTGCATGCGTCCTCATGGTCTCTTCATGAGCCTGTTTAAAGGCAATCTTCAGGAAGGAGGTGGTCAGAGGAGTGGCTGTGGTCTTCTGAGTCAAATGTACCAAGGCCATTGAGCTCAATGTTGAGGGAGGCCTGGTCAGTGTCTGACAGTGGGGCAGGTAGATGACAATGCTTGTCTGTCTCAATGCCTTTGATGCATGAGATGTCTTTGAGGTCTTTGAAGTGGTAGAAGATCTCGAGGGAGCCACGGCAGTATCGAAGCCGTAGGCCCTTTGAAAGTAGACGGGGCCAAGGCTTGCTGATAGAGCAACGCTTTCAGCTTGGACGCTCTATTTTGTCTTGCCAGGGCCATGAAGGCCTGGCAATGGCCGCACAAGCCAATCACAGGGCTCTCTGCCAGGCAGAGGAGGCACTTGGTATGGCCATCAATCCAGTATTTTCAACACATACTGGATACAGTGCTTGAAGAGAGTTGATATTCTGATGAAGTTCCGAGAGAGTTGCTGCAGTAGTGGAAGAAAAGGAACTGGGGAGTATGGAACCAGGGCACCTTTTATGCCCTGGGGAAGAGTGGGCATAAACCACTAAAACCACTAAAATTTGAAAGAACATAGCTTGGGAAACTTCCATTAGAGCCCCTGCAGGCGAAGTAAACTCCATATCTGTGCATTCACAGAGACCACAAAGAGGAATCTTATTTAAATTGTAAATCTGAGGACAGAGAATTGTCAATTTAACAATTTTAGAGCTGATTTGAGACCCTATTGACTGAAGCGGAAGATATAAATACTAAGATATATGATTGGTAGACCGATATAATAAAAAAAGCTGTTGCCTCCAATCTACTGTTTTTCTCTATTTGAGTTTCTGATACATTTATATAACCAGCCCATTTTCTGTGTGGGTTGTTTCACCTCCCTTTTCTTGTACATGTAGATACTGTCATGGAAACTTTTAAATATGTACCCTATCTAAGCCAGTCTTAACCATAAGGATACCAGAAGTAGAATGTCCTTATGACCTTTCAGAAATCCCTTGATATTTTCCTTCATACATAAACAAGTTCTACTGTACGATATTTTTAGACTGAATGAGGAAGAAAAAATGTGTAGCTCTGCCACAGCATCAAAATTTAGGTTTCCTACAGTCTCTTGCTGTTGTTTTTTTCTTTGAGGAGACTTTCGCGCAGTTGGATTTACTAAAGAACACTGGGCTTTAAAGCTATGTAGTCTGATAACCTCTTTTGACCTAGAGGATGAAAACCTTGACAGAGTCACAAAAATAATTAAAAGAGGAGTTGGTCAGTCTTTTCAAAGATTACAGTGGATTAAAACAAATAACAGCATCTGTACTATTTGAAAGGCAACTTCTCAGAAGCTGTCCCATAGGGTCAACCACCATTTTCTTTGGCATTATCCAATACCCAGAACATTTTGCTACATATGCTGGAATAGCAAATAGTACTTTTTCCAAGGGAAAAAAAACCCAAGAGGGATAGTAATAAAACCTTCTTGAAACCTCTTAATGATTTTCTCAGGTATTTACAGTTTATTCTGTCTGTCCATGCAGATAAACCAGATGGAACTATCAATCATATTTCAGTGTCTGAGTATGGCACAGAAAATCTGCCCTTGTCAAACTAGGGTAGTGGTTCTCAATCTGTGGGTCCCCAGATGTTTTGGCCTTCAACTCCCAGAAATCCTAACAGTTGGTAAACTGGCTGGGATTTCTGGGAGTTGTAGGCCAAAACACCTGGGGACCCACAAGTTGAGAACCACTGAACTAGGGTGACCTTTACCGGGAGATTTACAGAAGGTCCATGACTCCATTACTTTCCATCAACTTCGCAACTGATTCTTGTAGCTTCAGATGCCATCATTTAAGCCAGGGGTCCCCAAACTAAGGCTCGCGGGCCACACCTGGCCCCCCGGGGGCATTTATCCGGCCCGCGAGGGGATCTGGGCCACCACACCTCTTGGTCTTCTCCCGGCGTTGGGTTGGTGCAGGAAGTGCTTGCCCAGGGGACGATGGAGGGAGCGTGCTTCCTCTGCACTGGCACTCTTCCCCCCACACGCTTGTCAGCGTCCCCTGGGCGGGCGCTTCCTACACTGGTGCCAGGAACACGCATCCAAGGCCAGTGCAGGGAGTGTGCTCCCTGCACCGCCCTTTTCCCCACACACTTGCAAACACCGGGAGAAAGATGCTCCCTGGCATTGGCAAGTGCGCGTGGGAAGAGGGCCAGTGCAGGGAGGGTGCTCCCTCCACTGGCCCCTGGGCATGCACTCCCTGCCCCATCCTCCTCCCAGCATTGGCAAATGCACGGGGGAAGAGAGCGGGGGGAGAGAGTCAACACAAGTGTTAGCACACGGGGAAGAGGTGGACACGGGGGTGCTCCCTGCCTCGAGGGGCAGCCCGGTGGCTGATGCCATGGCGACGGTGCACCTCTCCTGGGGGCTGTGCCAGCACTCCTCTCCAAAGAGGCTTCCCCCAGCAGCTGTGCCTTGAGGCAGTGGGAGAGAGCCCTGTGGTTTTGATGACAGAGCTGAAGCAATTGAAGGTACTGCAAATCCCATAATCTGTTGAAGATCCTACCTCAAAGTCATGGGACTTCTGTATGCCAAGTTTGGTTCAGATCCATTTTTGGAGGAGCTCAGAATGCTCTTTGATGGCTGGTGAACTATAAATCCTCAGAGCTGCAATTCCCAAACGTCAGGATCTCTTTTCCCCAAACCCCTCCTGCTTTAAAGAATAGCAATGATATTTAGTTCTATTGTAATGTTTCATATATTTGTAGATTTAAAATTGTATTGAAATGTAAGCTGCTTTGCCCCCTTCCACGCAGCTGTATAAAATCCACTTAACTGGCTTATATGGCAGTGTGGACTCTGACAATGCAGTTGAAAGCAGATATTGTGGATTATCTGCCTTGATATTCTGAGCTATATGGCTGTTTGGAAGGGCCCTTTCAGACAGGCCCTATATCCCATGATCTGATCCAAGGTTGTTTGTTTATCCCAGATTATCTGGCAGTGCAGACTCATATAATCCAGTTTAAAGCAGAAAACCTGGGATCAGATCCTGGGATATAGGGCCTGTCTGGAAGGGCCCACAGTCTCCTTGTGGAGACAAAAAGTGGTGTATAAATAAACGTAATGATAAAATTGTAGAACAGAAATCTTTTCCTGGTTTGAAAGTGTTATTTTCTTTTTAATTTTGTGGCCCTTATTTTGAAAGTAGTAGTTCTTATCCAGAAACTTTGTGTGCCTGCCACAAACTATGATGCCAAGAGGTTATGGGAGTTTGGCCAATAGGCTGATCAGTTAAACATATTCATGTGTTCCCTGTTGTTATAGTAAGCCTGTTACCCATGCTACGACATGCTTGAAGTCAACATTTCATTTATTTGTAATTAGAAATAAATGTTTCACAATATATAAAATAAATGTTTCACAATATTCCCGTGTAAACTATAGTCCGGCCCCCCAACAGTCTGAGGGACAGTGAACTGGCCCCCTGTTCAAAAAGTTTGAGGACCCCTGATTTAAGCTAAAGGTTCCAGGATTGTCTGAAGTCCTATTTCAAATCTGGCATCACTGCTGCTCCTTTCAAGTAATTTCCCAGAAGGTGAAGATGGGGGATTGTTGCTCCACCTGAGATGTTGCAAGGTTGCCTTTTGTTCTTCCACATAAAGCAACTGAGGAAGGCCCCAGTAGGCTCTTGAAACCACCAGTAAACTCTGGGTGAGTCACACCTTCTCAGGCGCAGAAGTTCTCATGATGGACCTTAGGGTTATTATAACTTGGAAACAATTTAAACCACACAATGTCATCAAACTGAGAATAATTGGCTATGTTGGCTGACCCAATTTGGCCTTGAAGAGCACATTCCTAACATGGGGCTGTTTGCTGGCTTTGTAATATTTTAATGGTAACCTGGACAAGGAGTGCCCTTTGCCCCCGATATTGTTTTGTGTTTCAGCTTCATCTTCTCCTCTTTCACAAACAGCTCCATCATTGAAGTCTTGGTGATGTCTAACTGGATTGCCATCATGATCAGGCCAAGATATTTTGCTGCCAGAAATAAAAAGAATCCAGCAGCTGAGCAGATTAGTAATTGAGAACTCCAGCATTTGGTGATTGGATAGACTCCTATCCAATTCTACAAAATTCTACAAAAATTATTATTATTATTATTATTATTATTATTAACTTTATTTGTACCCCGCTAGCATCTCCCGGAGGACTCGATGCGGCTTACACAGGCCGAAGCCTCAAAACACAGTACAGTAAAACGTAACATCACAATAACAGCAAATCAAAGCAATAAACAAAATAACATAACTCCACAATAACTAAGCAAATCAGATAAATAAGCAAAAATAACGACAATGACAGTACATCAAGACCTTATTAAAACTGGTTCGGCCGGCGCACTGGGGTACAAAAATACACAAAAAAACACAAAAAAAGAAAAACAAAAAAAAAATGACTTCCATTCCATCTTCTTGGATCATATCTTCTTATTATTCAAAAATATATAATAAGTTCAAAAAAGAAATTGTCTCTCTTGTTTCTTATTTTCCCAAATTGTCCAGATATTCATGGAGATTATCCCAATTCGTTCTTCTTAGTATCATACCTGTATTTTTCTTCAACAAAAAAGTCAATTCATCCATGTCCTTTATTTCTCTGATTTTTTCCACCCATTCCTGTACAGGTGGTACTGAGTCTTTCTTCCATTCTCTAGCAAAAACAATTCTAGCGGCAGTCGTCATATATGTAAAAAGTTTATCCTCTTGTTCCGTCAGTTGTAGATCTAAATCTGTAAAACCTAACAAATAATACTCCGGTTTTCTTATAAATGTTCTTTTTAAAATCTTTTGTGACTCTTCATGAATTACCCTCCAAAACTTTACTGCTTCTTTGCAAGTCCACCACATATGGTAGAAGGAGCCAACCTGTTCCAGGCATTTCCATCATTTGTTAAGTCTTTAATTTCTTTATTCCTTTCCCTATTCTTTTTGGAGTTATGTTGAATAAAATGTCCTCTCAGAACTGCTTTCATTGCATCCCATGTTATTTGTGCATTTGTCAGCTTTGTATCATTAATTTCCAAGTAATTTTGAATTATTCTTTTGTAATTAGATCTATCCACTTCTGTTTTTATCAGGTTTTCATTCAGTCTCCATCTTCTAACTCCCTCTCTTTGAAATATAATTAACTCCATTGGGCAATGGTCCGATAGATCTCTAGGGAGGATGAGAGCATCCTGCACTTTTGTCATTAATTTTTTTGTAATCCATATCATGTCAATTCTTGACCAAGACCGATGCCTGTGAGAATAAAATGTATAATCCTTCTTTTCCTCATTTCTTATCCTCCAAATATCTTCCATCAATCAACTTTGGGGTAAGATCTGAGTATGCTTTTAAAGATTTTAAATGCCTCTAATTAATTTTATTAATTTGATTATCGTCTGCTTCTCGGCCTGGTCTTATTTTGCGTCTGCTTCTCGTCCTCGTCCGCTGCCCGTCTGCTTCTCCTGCTCGTCCGTCGATCGTCTACTTCTCCTCCTCGTCTGTCGCCCATCTGCTTCTCTTCCTCATCTTTATTCTTTAAATTCCTCCTTTATTGCCCTCAGAGAATGATCTGTGTCTTAATTATTAGACCTCTTCCTGCCTCCGTTTGCCTCTTCCGCCCTTCTTTGCTTTGCTATCTTCTTCACTTCTGCCCTTGTGCTCTTATGCTCTTCTCTGCCCTTTAAAACCTTTTTGGACCTTTGGACTACCACTCCCAGCCTGCACTGCTCTCTTCTTCCTTTGTTGTTCCACAGCAGCCTTCCGTTTCGTCAGTTCCTATCTTGCTTTCCTTCAGTTGTTTATAAAGAAGGCTAGCGTAGTTGTTTATAAAGAAGGCCAAGGTCGTTTCTCCTCCCACTGTAAGCTAATTCACTTTCTTGTAGTGCCCATTAAAGTCTCTAATTTAGATAGCAGTGCAGGGGTGTAGCCTAATGTTTAGAGGAGAGTACAAGGGTCCCGATATTTATAAAGTTCTATTTTCTTTGATACTTTTAAAAATACTTATGCCAAATCCTTTAGACTTTAAAGTTCATCCAATTTAAAATCAACTTATAAAAACACTCTTCTTATTATAGATTCTCTCCTTTACTATCTTCTTCTTTTCTCCTTATAAAAGTACTTGATTTAATCCCTCTTTGCCTAAATTCCGAGGGGTAGATCCCTCCCCCCTCTTATATTACCTTGAAGATGAAATTTCTTCTTTCAGGAACACAGTCCCTTTAGCCCCCTAACGTGGGGGTTCGTTCTTCTTTACAATTCTTATCTTAAAAATGGGGTGGAGGCGGTTGGACAACCTCAGCCAAGCCCGATCCTGTAGAGCAGCCTGCTCCCCTTTTGGTGCTCTCATATCCTTCAATTCCCCCTTAATAGGGGGGGGCCTTGGGGTCTTCAAAGCGCCCAGGGGATTTACGATCACCTTCGCCTTCGATCCGGTCAAAGGTGGGGAGCTATAGCTCGACCTCGCCACTCAAAACAGGTCCTCCTTGAGAGAGCTTTCCCTCAGCGAGGCTTCCCCGTCGCCATTCCCACCGGAAGTCAATTTTTTTTATGTTTTAATTGTGTTCTTTTACATTGTGACCTGTTTTGCATTCCACTTTTGGGGGAAAGTGGGATATAAATATAAGAAGGGAGAGGAAAATATCATCTGGTCCTAATGACTATAATGTGCTTTATGTGAAAGACCAGGAATCCCAGTTAAAGAGAATGTAACTAATATTGTCTAAGGACTTCATCCCACAGGATACACCACGCATCTCAGAGTTGGTTTTCCCTTATGCTTCACCAAGTCGTGTTTGAAAATTAAGCAGAAGATATTCTACCCCATCACAGTAATCCCTTTCTCTTTTTCTTTAAGATTTATCTGTTTGTTTTGCCATCACGGTGAAGACTTGTTTCCTCCACTGTCCCTCCCTGATTTTCTTTTTTAAAAACTTCTTTCTAATCTCGAGAGTTCAATTTATAGCTCAAAAAACTCACAAGAAGTTATTCTTCATTGCAGAATTCAGAACAGGAGGGGTGAAATGAAGCTTTAGCTCTCTTACATGACTCTCTCTGCTAGCCTTTTGGAGCTTGCGTCATGTGAAGGGCACCATCGGTGGCAATTTCTTAAACGTGTAGAAACACTTATTTAATTGCATGTGATGAAGTCCAAAGAGATAGCATTAGTGTTCCCTCACTTATCACAAGTGAAAAGTGAAAATCTGCGAAGTAGGGAAGTCATATTAATTTTAATATTTATACATTATTTTATGTATTATTTTCTTATCTGCGCTTCCTTACCCGCCTCCTGGCCCATCCCAAGGGTACCTGCCTGCCTCCCTGGCCTTTACAGAGCCACGCAGGCAGCAGCAGGCCAGGGAGGCAGGTCTTCCCTGCTGTGCCTCAGGCTGCCGCACTTCTGGGGTCTGTGGAGGCCAGGGAGGCAGGCCTTCCCCGCTGTGTCTCATACCGCACTTCCAGGGTCCCTGACCTCCCTGACCTTTACTGGATGTAAATATTTTATATTAATATTTTCAAAAACCCGCAAAACAGTGAGTCTACTAAAAGCGAACTGCGAAGTAGGAAGGGAACACTGTACATTCATCTTAGAATCCTCCAGTAGTCGAGGTTTTGGTTTCCTAAAGGAATATCTTACTGGTAAAGATGGAGATTAATTTGTGGTGCTTTTCTAGTTTTCCTATTCTCCCCTCCCCCCACCAAAAAAAAAAACAATTGGAAAGAAATTAGTTGTTTAGTGGTTAATTCCTTGCAGACCAATGTCTAGTTATTTTTGCATTTAAGGCCCCATCTACACTACCCTATAATGCAATTTCATAATGCAGTTTAACGGCATTGAACGGCAGTCTAGATGGGGCCTAGGTGCTTTGGGAAAATATTTAGTTCAGGGCAGTATCTGCTGTTCAATTAATTTTATTTTCTACCATTTGAAGGACTGGAAGGTGTTGTTTCCTCCAGCTACTAGATAACAGCACCCCATTTGGCTTCTGGTTTTCCTTTCTGGAGCACAGCTGAAATTTTCAGCTTAACTAATATATGACTGTTGTGCTTCTCCTTACTTTTCTCTGTCTAGCAGAGAAGCAGGCTAGACAGAGTCTGCTCGAGATAACTTCCTGTCTTCAGAAGTGGAAGCCAGCTCTTCGTTTCTTTTTGTCCCCCAGTGTGAGATGCATCGACACATTGTAGAATTAAAAAAAATGCTTTTTCCACAGCTCTAATTGCATCATAGATGTAGCATTTGTTGCATTTTTTTAGTCATAGTACCTACTTCTGCAGTTTAAACATTACATTGTTTGTTGAGATCCTATTGAATTTAATATTATTTTCTCAATCAGATTTTTTTTAAAAAAGGAAGACTGGCTTTGACTTTTGAAAGCAGTAGATGAAGCAAAACGTTAACTTCTTTCCATACAGACCACATTCTCCAAACAAAAGAGTTTCAAAACCCTGAAATGTTGTAATGGAACAACATGTCTATGTTGTGTGCTGTTACTCAGACAGTTAAGAAACAGCTTTTTACACAATCTTACACTCACAAAGAAAATACCATTTTCAGTGAATGAAAGATGACTGGGGAGGGGGGCAGTGAGGGGAAGATTAGAGATACCAAAAATGAATAAAGACCCTATTTTAAATTTTCATTCTAAAGTACCTTTAAATAGGTAGAATTGCCAAGAAACAGATGTATTGAACAATAGCCATGGAGTCAAGGGTAAAGTTATGTTAGCATTAAAACTTTATCACAGAATACGTAAGTGTTTAAGAAGTAAAAAATAATAATCTCTGAAGACAAAAGCAAGGAATCTGTGATCGTCCAAATATGAACCTCTCCTTCTTCTCCTCTCATCTTTCCCTATCAGCTTTCTGACTGGGGCTGATAGCAACAGGAGTCCAACACCTGGAGGGCCATAAGCTCCTCAGTTTTACTGTGAGGAAGAACTGTGGTAGCCACCTTTTCCAATGCACTGTTCACCTGCGCCAATAGCAAGGGCATGCAAACACCTTTGTATTTTATTTGGCTCATGATTTTTCTTTTAAATTTTAGTTCAAATGGGAGACAAATGAATTGTAATCCAGATCCATAGTGAAGTAGTCCTCCCTCTGTTCTGAGCAGCTGTGTTGAACATCCATGTTGTCCTGAACATCTATGTTATTTTATAGAAAATCCAATGGAAATGTATTTGTGTTCTCTCACGCGAGAGTTCCAGGTGCCTAACCACCACTAACTCTGCAAAGTTGTAAAAAAGGTTTGCAATGCTGTATTTCTTGATGGGGCAGATTTCTTTTTCTGCCCTTATAGAAATTCCTAAAGAATGAGATGGAGGTAAGTGGGCATGGGGAAATGTCCTTTTGGGAGGGGAAAAACAGCAGAATGTGCCTTTGTGGAGACAACCCAGTATGATTTGACTTCTGGGACCAGATCATTGAGATCCCCAAATCATCTTAATTCTCCAGGATTAAATTATTATGGCCTTAAATTTAATCTTCACTTGGTAGTGAAAAAAAGGCATCTAACACATCCCACTTTTCTTTATTTCAGTGGCATGTTTTGAAGTATTTTTAATTGTTTTATTGTTGTTGTTCATTCGTTCAGTAGTCTCCGACTCTTCGTGACCTCATGGTTTATTATTATTATTATTGTTTTATTATCTCAGTATATTTGTACACCATTCTGGTATCATCATGCATGATTTAATATTGTTTGAATTTTAATGATTATAAAAATAAACACTATTTATAAATATTTTTTTATTTTAAAAATTAAACATGATTTAAAAGGAGTGACCAACATCTGCTGAAATCTAATAAACTAAAGAGTGTCCACAAATGTGGCAGGTTTCCTGTGGCATCCCTGCCCTTTGAATTTGAACTCCAGAATTATGTAGAAGAGAATGAGCAGAGCTAACACATGCAGCAGGTTTAAAGAGCCATGCATATACTTTGCAAGTGTAAATAAATTCTATTTTTGTAAGCTACCTGGAGCACTTTCGCTCTGAATATAGTTATATGCACATGCACTGATAGGCAAACCGACAGAAGCTATCCTGAAAGCCTCTGATTGCCTTTCTCGGTCTCTTGATAAAAGGTATTTTAAGAGAAAGTTCAATGAATAAGCATACTGCATGAGAGCACACAAGTGTTGAGCAAATTTTAGGCTTATTTTCTCAATGGCATCTTTTATTCCTAGTTCTAATTTCTAATAAAAATTCACAGCCTTTTGTAGTATAAGTACCTTTACTTACAAAACATCTCTGTAAATAGAAAGCAAAGGGGAGATGCTGATGTAGAGGACTCCCTCCTTGGAGTCCGAGAGTATGATTTGCTAATGATCATCCTGTGGCTTTCTGTGGTCATGAGTGGATTTGTACCCTGCTGTCCTGAAGCCTGAATAAAACGCTCAAAAACGCATCACCCTGGCTTTCACAGGATGACTAGCCAACTTAAATTGAGCAGCTTTATATAATAAAACCATTTTTTGCTACTCAAAGTTGATATACCTTCTTCAACACTACTTGAATAAAGACAATATTGCAACGTTTATGTTCTGGTAGTCTCATTTGGGTGATTGCAGTGTGCAATTCATGTGTCTACCTTTGAAAATGGTCTAGAAATATCAGTTCTAAGAGCTGGGCAGGGACTGGCCAACATTATTATTATTTTGCCTGCAAGCTGAAAATCACACTGCCTAAAGGTGCGTTTTTGTGTCTTGTCCCAGATTATTTGAAAGTGTCTTCTGGGATATATACCTACCCAGATCCTAAGGTCGGAACCTTTACTTATTACTGTCAAAAGAGGTAAGGTCCTTTTACATTATGTTACCCTATAATGCCTTCCTCCAAGAGACACTTAATAGCCATTTTATGCAGCAGTTTATAATTCTGCATAGCAACATACAAATATATCCAAAATGTACTTTGCTCCTGTGACCCTTTAAATATTACAGAGGCTAGAGCAGCACTGTGTGTTCCAGACCAATAACACTAATCAGCACTGTAACACACCCTCAATTTTGACTTGAGCTATATAGCAAAAGTTTAATAAAAAGTTGCATTTTTGACATTAGTATGTTGTAAACTGCCTTTAGACCCCCTGGGGTGAGAATGGCGGTATATAAATATAGTAAATAAATAAATAATAAGCTTCCCTTCAGGCAGAATTGAGTAATTTGGAGGAAATTACACAGCAGTGGTATTATCTGCTGAAAGCAAAAGCCACCCCATTCATACAATTCATTCTGTCTTCAATCACACCAGTGCATTTCGTGACTGACTTCAAGGAATGTTGCCATCTCGTTGTTATTCCAAAAGTGACTAGTTGACAGACACTATTTGTAATCCAAGGTGTATTTCACATCCCATTTTAAAATTAATTATTCTAATTTGTTCATCACTGCATATCAACTCAAGCCAAGGAAATGCATTTCATCTGTTTTTTGTTTTTTGTTTTTTTTAAACTTGTAAAAAGCTCTGAGCCCTACCAAGAATTAGGAGGAAAAAACATAACAACTCAAGAGCACTGAAAACTGTGAAAACTGTGAAACCACTCACTAGTTCCCTATTTGGCTGGTTTACAACTGCTTATAGTGTCAAACTAATTCTAACATTGTAACCAGATTAGATTAGTGTGCCAAATATGGCATGGTTTGGGGTTGTTTTTTTTTTTGTTTTGTTTTGTTTTTGTTTGGGGGGGGGGGGGTGGAATCAGCATTTTCAAGATCCAGTATCAAATTTGAGGTCTGTAAGTGCCATCTTAAACCCATCTTCCTGTACCATACTCTGGGTAATTTTACAATTTCTTCACAAGAGAAAAATATTGTATTGCTACTCTGCAAAGTCTTAAGAGTGGAGTTTTTCAGGAAGACAAAATATGATTAACCAAATATCTGTTTTGGCAATTAGGATTTGGCTTGGGCCTAATGACCAAGTTTGAGGTCAAAATGCCATTTAGCAAATTAAAGTGTATTTTTGCAAAAAGACTGCCTAATGAAAAGAAAAAGAACAATGCTATCTTCTTCATCGATTTAAATTGGAGATGGGAATACACAACAGGCCACAATGAAGCACACTGGGAGATGCAGCCCAACAACCTATGGAGGTCTGCCTGATTCCCACCCTTGAAGGATATAATATGAATGATCTCCTTCATTCTAAGTTAGAGGTTTATGGCACAGCTATATTCAGATGTTACAGCACATTGTCCTTTGGACTTAATTTTCTTTCATAAAGTTTATCCCCCAATTAAATTAATCTGTATTGTAAGATTACTCCTTATATAAAAAGGCACCTTTTGCAGTAACTGTAAAAACGTAATTTTGTTTTGGTGTTGGTACCTGCAAGTTCATGTCAAATAGAGTCCTTTGTTGGGTGAAAGGTAGGATACTTATCAACTTTAAAAAAAAAAAAGGATGGCAAACTCATCTTAAGATGTTTCCCACAATATTCATTCAGAGAAGGTTCACTATTGCCATCCTCTGGGGCTGAGAGTATGTGACATGGTCAAAGTCTCCCAGTGAGGATTCGATTTCTGGTGTCCTGGAGCCAAACCTAACACTCAAATCTTTTACACCACAAGATGGATTTTACAAATTAATAGGAAGAGTTAACACTCCCGTGGTGTTTGTTTTCCTGTCTGTGCCTCTGTTCAGAAGATCTCACCTCACTTTCTGTTCCTGTGATAATGGTATTTTGAAATTTTTGGTCATTATGGGAACATGAATTAGTAATAAACCCCTTTCCCCCATGATAACTCTTCCGAGAGTGAATTTCCCTTCCAAAGGGTAAATTTCTCTCACTTCCTGTTGTTTCATCCCTGTTCTTAACTATGAGTCATTTGAAAGTCACGATGTCTGTACTCGGGGACTGCCTGTACTACCATAGTAATTATATCAATCATCTCTTTAGGTCTGGGGTGTTGTTAGGTCATCTAGAGCAGGGGTCCTCAAACTACAGCCCGAGGGCCGAATGCAGCCCTCCAAGGTCATTTACCCGGCCCTCGCTCAGGGTCAACCTAAGTCTGAAACGACTTGAAAGCACACCACAACAACAACAACAATCCTATCTCATCAGCCAAAAGAAGTCCCACACTTCCTATTGAAATACTAATAAGCTTATATTTATGAGAATTGTTCTTCATTTTAATTATTGTATTGTTTTAAAGTGCTTTAAAATAAGATATGTGCAGAGCGCATAGGAATTCATTCCTTTTTTTTTCCAAATTATAATCCGGCCCTCCACCAGTTTGAGGGACTGTGACCTGGCCCTCTGTTTAAAAAGTTTGTGAACCCCTGATTTAGAGACTATGCATTGCAAGGCAAATCTTTCTACATCATTTCACTAAAGTTAGAAAGTGCTTTTCTTGTGTATGAACCAAACTGTATGTCACATGTATTACCAAGGTTACCATATGTGAAACTTCAGTCATAGGTGTGAAGTCAGTGTTGTTTCTTTTATCATTTTGAAGAGCATGTACCTGATTCCTTCAAAGAAAAAAGTACCCAAAATAGTTTTCACAGACACATAGGTGTCATTTTCACTTTATTTAAGGAAAGGGGAACAGTAATTTTATAATACACAAAAGACAAATTAGACAGCACTGCAGAAAGGCTGAGTGTTTCATGGCCAGTCTGCTTTGCAGCTCTACAATTAGTACTTTTACTGTAATTTTGTCATTTGTATTATTGTTTAAGCATCTTTATAGTTGGCAGAGTTTGGGGTTATTTTAAAAAATATCACAAAAAGGTGTACTACTACTACTATGAAAACCTAAACCCCACAAAATCACTTTGAAATAAACCATAAATATGTGATGCACATTAGTGTAACAAAACCATTTTTGTAAACATAACAGGTGCATACGATAAAAAATAAAGTCACTGCAGTCATACAGTTAGAGTTACTTTGACTTAAGATACAGAAAATTATTACTTAAAGCTTAAAACTAAACTAGGAGTATTCCTTTATGCTTACCAACAGCACTGCTTTGAAAATGGATTTCAACATTTTATTTTGTAGTGGTTTCATAACACTGATTCAACTTGCAAAGTCAGCCACCTTGGCACTTGTGTGGGGTTTGGGGCAGCAAAACAACAGTGCCCAAGAGCAAAATCAACCCCCTTGCTTTGCGGTGCACAACTTTATCAGGAAGGAAATTGACCCAGAAGTAGTCCTCCTTATTACAACACTCCTACATTTTATGAACAGTAGTATTGATATACATGTATCAAATCGATCAATCAAGGTGGCATGTGAGGAGACAGTAATAATTAATCACTTTTTGTGCCATTCTTATCTTTGCCCTCAAGGCATCCAACCAATCAGTCAGCTATGCTGCAATCTCCAACGGAAGAGGATGCCTATTGTCCATATTGGCATTGGCCCTTGGGGTCCCACTGGTTTTCTGTGAGACAAAGCAGAGTTGCTGCTTGGCTGTTTGCTAACAGGAACAAAGAGAAGTACATGTAACTGCAGCCTTAGCCCTGATATTGAATGCACCCCAAGAGTCAAGCATTTTTTTAAAAAAGAGATCAAGAGAAAGAGAGACTTCAAGAGGTTTCTCTGCGTTCTTATTTGTTTTATACGCACACGCCTACTCCTGGGGAGGGAATGGGGGAATCCTCCTGCTCTTCCAAAGAAAGAGTTTAGTAAAGGGCCAGAGAGAAGAACAGTGGTTTGTTGTCAAAGGAATGACTTACTGAGCATCAGGCTCAGTTGGTTCTATTCAATGGGAAGCCAAGCCATATGACCAATCTCATCTCCCCTATCAAAGCATTCTGATTGAAGAAACACATCTGAGTCCCTACCTGTCCTACTATCACAACAGAAGTTACAGCCCCATGAAACATTGGAATCCAATTCACTTACTGAACAGTGAGCTTAAGGCAGCCGTCAATAAACTACTCCAAACAGAGTAAAAAAAGTTTTTTTAAAAAAACCCATAATGATTGAATCATGACACTGTGCATTATCACACCACCAACAGATAATTAAACACTCAAGTTTTCTCAAGTAATAAACACGTGTAGTCTTTAAACAAAGTATTAGTCTTGAGACATTTATTACAAAGGCCAGAAACTTATTGATAAAAACAAAACAGAGGTTGTTGGTTTGTTTCTTTCTTCAAAAAGGTGGGGCAGGGAAAAGTAAAAGAGAGCCAAGAGTCTGAATTTTACACTTTAACATAAGTATACGCTGCTTTCTTTTTTTAAAAAAATGAATAAGCAGTATTAACTACATTCTTAAAATAGTTTTAGTGCATTGCATTATTAGAAAAGGAAAATATCACTTCCCCAAAGTTTCCTACAACATTTAAGAAGTTATAGAACTAGCCTAGTTTTTTATTACTTGCCTGTTACTAGGCTCCACATGTTAAGAGTAAAACTTTCCAGATTTCAGGCTAAAATTCCTCTTAATTTCCATTCATGATGAAATTGGTAAAAAATAAAGTGAAAAGTTTGCTTTCAAAATTTTAAAAAATTGACTACTCAAACATCACTGCGTCACTGGCACAAGTCTAATTCAACCATCTCAAACGACTGCTGGTCTCTCCTGATGAAACCTGGTACAAAATTAACAGTCACACCTTTAACCTGCTAAAGTTTTGGTATTATGATTAATTGGACATTATTATTAGCTCACTTTAAAAAAATGGTATAGACCTAACCACCTCTTTTATCGTATGTATTAGAAATAATGAGGTAGGCACAAAAATAAACATGTTTGGAATTTTCTCTCCCCAAAGGCTACATGTGCAGACTGGTAGTAAAAGTTGTTGCACATTTTAGGTTTAAACAAAAATTAAACCTTTTAACTTAGGCAGTGCTAACACTGACATTACCAAGTATTGGCCTAATGACAAGTCATCATAGAAAAACGAACAATTCTATTATTTATTCATTCATTCATTTTATTTTTTAAAAAACCATCGATGTGTGGTTTTCAGGCAAAACTTGGTACATAGGAAAAAACAAAAACAAAAAAAACCCAACGGACTAAACTCTTGGCCAAGCCAAAACTTCAAACAGAATTCACCCCACCTCCCCGAAACCACTGTGCCTTTCACATTTTATAAATATTAAAATTTAAAACCTGTGTCTTCCTCTCTGCTCACATATTGTCACATTATAAAAGAAAAAAACAAAGCAGAAGAAATGTCAATTAAATACATTGTTAATATTACTATATTAGATCTGCCCTCTGCTTCAGCAACACTGGCTCCGCCTACGTCAACCTCCTGCCACCTTCTTACGCCTTGCCTTCTCTCAAAAACACATTTCTGACCAGTCTGGTCCTTTTATTTATTTGTTTCACTTGGAAATCTGGAGTTAGGAAAGGAGGAGGGGGAGGGGGGGGAGGAGGAAAAGGAAAGAGACCTGATTCTTTCTCTAGTGGGATCCCAAACCAGATAGCACCTGATGGCAATATCTGCACAGCACCAGCTGCACACTGCAGCCTCAGTTTAAAAAGAAAAAGAACCCAACACCAGTGATGCCTGCACATGCCATGGCATAGGGCACTGCATCACGGCCGGTCTGAACTCCAGTTGCAAATGATTCCAAGTTATGAAGACTCCAGATCACAGCAATCCTGCAACAAATTTTCTTTTGCTTCTACCAACTCAGAAGAGAAGTCCGGCCTAAGGTCATGAAATAAACCTGACTGCTTCCTCCAGACCGTACAGAGGCAAAGAAAACCTGCAAAGGAAGAGACAAAGAGAAAGCAAAAGGTCTCTTATCAATGGATATCAGAGGTAAACAAAGCAATCGATGTACGAACAATGTGCATTTAAGCCAGTTGGAAGTTGTTTGCTTGCCATTAAAGAAATTTATTTAATTTGTATCAAAAGTATTGCATAAGTAAGTATAAAACTGATAAAAATAGAAGGATCATAAGTAGCTAAATATTTTTGACCAAAAATGGGCAACAGTGACTGCATTATCTGTAGCTTTAAACAATTCTGCCTCTGTAGATGAGGCAGGACATTGTGGACAAGCATACAGATGTGGAGTTGTCTACTCTGTTCCACAGTTGCACAAGGTGGAAGATTCTTTTAGGTAGTGCCATTTTGCCCAGTTGTGTTTTGTTTTGATCTGCCCACCCTGTTCAGGGACTTCCACGTTGCTCATTCTTGGTTTGCCTCTGGAGGAAGACCCTTGTGAGAGGCCATCCAACTGGGATTGCTGCCCAGAGGGATGCTCTTGTTGCTGGGGGAACATTAGGAGTGGTGGTTCTCATGAAGCTTTTCCTTGATTTGGGTCTACTGGGAGGAGGCTGATAACTATGCAGTGGATGGCTTTCATAGTGTTCAACCTAATTTCTCTCTCAGTTAGCAGCAACTTCCTGTTGTACGTTGCCGGGGGGGGGGGGGGGCAATGCCTGCTAGCTTGTAAACTTTATCAATAGGTGTAGGTTAGAGACATCCTGTGATTATTCTGCATGTTTCGTTCAATGCTATGTTCACTTAATGAGGTGTTTACATCAATGTGTGGAGGGAGGGAAAGTCATATAAAAAGGACTCTCCCTTTGATTATAAAGGTGGGGAGGATAGGCAGGTGATACACGGCAATTCCTATTCACCTTAGTCAGCAGCCCGCCTAAAAACATTGAAACAGCCACACATTCTCTATCTCTGTGTTATGCAAAATCTTTCTGCTTCCCTTCTGAAGAAGAGCATATGACAATCTATTGATACAAGATAGCTTCCACGTTCCCACCCTTTTCTACAATTATTAATGCCATTTATTATCAATGCTGAAACCATAGGTCATTCACATTCTCAGAAATAAAAATCCAATATATAAAAAGGCAATAATAGAAAAGAGCAACAACATAAAACAATATGAAAGGACAATAACATAAAACATTATAAAAGTACTACATACTGACATATCTTGCCTATTAAAATCTAATATTGTTAAGATAGAATATAACATCAAAGATACAATTCTTCAGCTCAAAGCATCCCTTTAGCTGTCAACTATAATGTTGGCACTATGTTTAGCTCAAATTTTCATTGCTGTCAAGGTGAAAAGAGAAACCTTGCGAGTTACCACAGAATTGGAATCACACAGCAGATAAGGAATCTTTTTCTGACACAGTATTGCTATGTAAGTTACACAGAATAGATACCAATAATTTGGATTCTGAATATAACGTACAGATGAGTAAATAAGTTGGCAAATCCTCAATTTCTGGGACCCCGCAAATACACAAATGGAGGGCCAGAGAGGTATGAATATATCTGCCATCAATCACAGCTGTAGGAATGGTTTAAATATGAAGGCAGTAAAAGCTTGCCCATGTTTATGATATGTACCAGTTTCTGAGTAACATACCCTTTGATTGTCAAATGTAAAAAAGCTATGCAATTTTGAAAATTTTGAATTATTAACAACCTGTCTCCCTTTTCTAAAATGACTTTGAAACCACAAAACTGAACATCACGATGTGAAAAAACATACCGTACCTTGTCATTACGTTCACATAGAAACTTGAGTCTTTGCGCCCTTTTGTGCATGAATACACCATCCAAGTGTCCTGTTTCCACTGATCGTATCTCAATAGCCTTTTCTCCCCAGCCCATAATTTGATTGGATCGAATATATGCTTTACAGCAAAAACAAAGGGGATAGTAAGCAATAATTGTCACCACAATACATAGCAACAGAAAGTGAATTCTATCTTGTTGAGTCTTAAGACAATAGCCTCTTAAGTAATAATAATATACAGTCAGTCCTTCATGTTTGCTAATGTTAGGAGCATAGCTCCTTCACAAAATTAGGGAAATGCATATTAAAAAATCTACTTCTTCTCTGAGCTAATAGCTCTCTAGAAAGCTCTACATTTTCTAGCATGAGCCAACTTCTGACAGAGGTTGGGCATAGAATTGGAAGAATATTTTCTATCCATGGATGGCTAACTCCATAGATAGAGAATCTGTGGATATGAAGGGCTGACTGTACAAACAGAATTATGGTGATTAAAAAAAGAATGAAAATGATTTCAGGATTTTAGAATGCAATAAACATAATTGCTTTTATCTAGCTTGAATATACATGACAGGCCCCCTCACAATACATGTCACACAGCGGATCTGTTTAAACAACTAAGTAATTGAATTCAATATCAAACAAACATTTTAAAAGCCCACCTACTTGGCTGCATCACTTTTCTAACAGTATAAGTCATTTGGAAATCTAAGTATACATACCCACTGATGTAGGCATTTCTCCCCACTGTAGAACGACGTCTTTTGTGATCCTTCCATATGTATTAACATATACGCCTTCATCCTCATAGCAAACAAGTAACTCCATCCCATCAGTGTTTGGCAGAATGATGATTGCATGAGGCTGGATACTACTCTGGATCTGCAGACAAACAAATTACAAGTAAGAGCTCGACATGCTTTATTTATTTTAATTAAGTTTATTAATGAAAATATTTATATTCTACCCAATTATCTGAGGCTCACAGGGCAGCAAAAAAAGTTTTGAACAATTCAAAATAATTTAAAGCAATACAAATAATTTGAAGACTGAAAGAATATTAAAACACTTAATACTTAAAATGGGACAGTTCAAATGCAGTTAAAACAATTAAAACAACCACATAAACAAATCTAGAGGAAATCAATCATACCCCAGAACAATCATGTTTTTACTGGGCACTGGAATGACATCAGTATTGGGACCAACTGGTCCATACTGATGCGTGTTATTGTGGTCTCAGTTATCTATAGTTTCAGTTATCCTCCATGGATACAGAGGTCTTACTGTACTATGATTTCTAGATAGTTTATGTTTTTCTTAATAAAATAACATGAATGAAAGGAAATATTAATTTTAAAAAGCTGGATTCTTACATGCGTTGGGAGGTAAATATCATACACTGATCCTGAATCCACATCAACTGCATGAAATCCAGCACAGGAGCCATAGATCACCTTCAGTCTCTGGCCTTCTTCTACGGTAAGATCCACTAATAATGGTTTATGTACCAGGTCTCCAAATGACTACAAAAGAGTAAAGAAAACAAAAGTGTAGTTAAGCACATTACACTCAATTTGGTTGCCATTATAAATGAAGGGATAGTTAGCTTGAGGATGTGTCTCTAGTAGTAGTTTTTCCTCACCATTCAGGGGAGAGACTGAGAGAGAGAGAGAGCACCAAGATTACTCAGTGCATTGCATGACTCAGTGGACAAGGACTCAGATATCTCCCAGTTTGACAATTTGTCATGTGCCTTCAACTCATTTCTGAGTTATGGCAAACCCAAGGCAAACTTATCACGGAGTTTTCTTGGCACCATTTTATCACCAGAAAACTGCCCTTGCCTTCCACTGAGGCTGAGGGAGTGTAGCTTGGGCACCAAGTTGATTTCCATGGCACCAAGCCACAGGGCACCAAGTGGATTTCCATGGCTGAACATGGATTTAAACCTCCCCAAGTTTTAGACCATCACTCAAGCCACAACACTGGCTATCTCACTTGCATAAACAATCATAAACTCACTATTACAGAATTTAAGGAATTACTGAGACACTATGCTGGATTTGGATTTTTTTTACTGCCTCTTGAAAACATACTGAAACAAGAACACAAGCAACATATAAACACTTTGTTTCCATGTGCTCCTCCCACATAGTCCCATCTTGTAGGTATGCACCCTTACCTTAAATGCCATGAATTTATGGTATGGTTTTGGTGCCCATGCGTAGACTTCCACAGAACACTTCAAAGCAATGACTAAGAATTTGATTCTTTCATATTTTACTGAAATTTTAAAAGTGAACATTAATTATATGCCACAAAAGAAGAAGAAAAATACATTGATTCTTACAGTGTTGGAGAAGCTGCTAACACTGAACAATAATACACATTTCAATAAGTGACGGGAAAGGATGAAACAGCACATACAAGATTTGACAACTAAAACAGCTATTAAACTACTGTCATCCATCAAAAAAAGAAGAGGTACGATTTCTTTCTGTCACATAAAATTCCTAATTTAGTCAACAAAGTGTAAATAACATTTACATTTCTTGTATCCACATGGATCAAGACTATCACTTATTGAATGGAAAGAGCCCCAACTATTAGAAGCTGTTAATTTGGAAGGTTATTTTTTTAAAAGGAACACAAAATATAGTATCTAGGATAGCAATGTATGGAAGTATAGACATATTAATTTTTTTTAAGGGATACTTCCAAGAAGGTTTTTGTAGGTGACATATCTAGCAGGACATTGCTTAAATAACACTCGTGGTTAAGTGGTGGACAGCTGGTTCAATGATTGCAAATGATTATAAATGTTCATAGAAGAGGCAGGGAAATATATAGGGAGGAGCAGGTATATAATGGACTCAAGCCAAAACAATGATTTTATGTTCCAACTAATACCAGGCACCAATGGGTTTTTTCAATCTACAACTTTCTTGTTTTATAAGGAGTCAGAGCAGAAATAATTTCATATTTTGTTTGTATATTTTGCAGACACATACATGACAAGAGCGTAAACTGCCGCTCTTTGAAGATCCCAGGTGGAGGAATTCACCTATTTAAAAGGTGGTAGGACTCTGTCTAGCCCCCTACACCCCATTTAACACAATATCCTTTTTTTAAAAAACTCAGGGTGGATTGCCAGTCACTACTGGCTGTGTGTCTCCTCATTTGTTAATACCGTTCATATGGCCCAATGGAAATCTTGGGGGAAAATAAACCAACATTCCTGTTCTGTCATAGCTGTCCACTCCTCTCTACTGGAAAAGAAGCTCAGGTCATTTTTATTTTTTTGAAAAAGGGAAGATCAATTTTTCATCTGGTTTAAATGGTTCCACTGACTTAGTTATTCCCTGCCATGTTCAAAAGTGCTAAAAACAATCTAAGGAAGAGAGATGTGTTTCTCCTTCTATTTGGAAGCAGATCTAAGAGCCTGCTAAGAAATGTGATGACAGCCAGACAGTGGAAAATTGGCACATTGCCCTCAACTGAGACATTCCTGATGGCATGTCACAGTATAGATAAAAGAAACACAAGAACGTTATTCCAACAGTTGATATCCTGAAAGAAATGCCATATCATGTTCACATGGGAGGTGTAAAAGCTAAGCAGGATTCATCAACAAGCAGCTTCTACTTTAACTAAACCTTTCAAGTATAGGTTTCCCTCTTAATGGACTTTCAGAAAAAGCTCAATGAGGTACGTACCAACTTTATAGTGCACACAGCCTTCCAAGTCGCCCACAGTTGTCCAGCCTTGCTTCTTCTCTACCTCAGGGTCGTTGTGAAGGATTTTGTTTCTTAACCATGATAGGTAATAAACTCTCAATTTATTCTTCTTACCTACAAATATTTAAAGGCTTGTTAAGACTAGGATAAAAGAGCAAACTGGGGGAAAACTGCAACTGCGGTACCAGCTTCACAAAAACTGACACAATACATTGATTCAAGATTTCGACAAAAGCAAACTTCCCTTCTCATATTTACGGCAACCTAATCAATTAAAGCTACACTGTAAGAAACAAATATGTGGAATGAAAAACGTATCATGTTTAGATAGTACACATGGAGTACTTCAATTCCTCCAAAACATGGTTTGAAGAATTGGGAATGACCATTGTGTTCATATCCTCCTTCGTCCCACGTTCATTCAGAGCTGGTTTCAATGCCGTAATGCTGTCTTTAATAAATCATAATTAAATATGTGCTGTAAAAGGCTTTCATGGCTGGAATCACTGGGTTGGTGTGAGTTTTCTGAGCTGCATGGCCATATTTCTGAAGCATTCTCTCCTGGCATTTTGCCCATCTTTCAACTTCTGAGGATGCGTGCCACAGATGTGGGTGAAATGGAAAACTTACAGCAACCCATTATTAAATAACTTGGATAACAGAACTGAGACCACAATTTCCCCTTGCTCTTCCATTCATTCATCCATTCCATTCATGCTCTTCCATTCAGCATCTAATCAGTTTCATGTCCTATATAGTAAGTTAATATTAAACTATAGTTAATTCTCAGTGCAAGGAAGAACTGTGATTTAAATAAATCATGATCAAACTACTGAAACAGAGTTAAGAGAAAGCATGTAGTCCTGACATCTATTTGTGGTTTAGTAAATCACATTTTATTAAACTAGGATTGTTATATTTAAAACTGAATCACAAGTGGATTCATTCTACAGCACAGATGCATCCCAAACTTTTCTTTTCAACCGCTGAAAGCTTTGGTGTTCTAACACTTTTATTTTTAAAGAAGGAATTATAAGCAGGCAGCCACTGTAATGGGCACCTTTGTTGGCCAAATGACATATACTGTATTTTTTTGCCGCCGCACATTTCATTTAGCAGCAAATACTATTTTTAGTTTGAGGTTTTGAAAATTAAGGTGTAGATTACATTTGATGGCACATTAGACTTGAGTAAATGTAAGTAGGATTGTACATATAAATATAGTGTGTTCTAGAAAAAGTAAAAACAATATTTACCCGATATTGTCACCAACACATTTAGACCTTCAAGTACATCCATTTGCTGAAATCTCCTTCTGTTTATTAATGGATATACCTTCCCTTGGCCACTCCTGTCCAGCAGCATCAGGCCACTCTCAGTCCCCACTAACAAGTTAACGCCTAGAATAAATAAAACAAATTCAGCATATATTTTCCTTGGTTGTGAAAGAGTTCCTCATTGGACAATTATGTTATGGTTTTCACATCTCCAGGAAAAGTCTTCAAGCACAATGGGAAATCAAGAGTATGTGACATGTAAAGAGCATACACACAGGACCTATGCTTATTAATTAACAAGTTGTTTGCTTAAGAGTTAGTTCAGGCAACATAGCATTCAAATGTGAAGCTAGGCTTGAGTTCTCTGGTTCTTTTCTTAAGTCAAGAACTAGTTTCCTATGTTCTTATTTTTAAATTCCTGCTCAAGTTTTACTAAGTATACCTTTTACTTGTAGACTTATGCTGTACTTATAACTTCTTTGGCGGTTCCTGAACTGTGTTGTCTTGGGATCTGCATGAGACATTTGGATTACTGTTTAATTATCACCTATTGCTAACCTTTTTTGGATTATACATAATTTCTTTATTCCTGATTTTTCATATATTTTATATGTTTTTACAATAAACTGTTTGCTTATACTCTGGACTCCCGTGTGGTACTGTGGTCATAGATGTTTCCAGACCTGGGGTGCAACATTCAATACAGCTGGGGATAAAGCCAATTTCCACCACTACCACCCCAGCTCCTCGATTTCCCTCCAAAAACACAGAAAATGGCAATTACCTCATTTACTGCATGTTTACTTCCTGGCCCTTGCCATGTGACTGAGCAAGGCTAGCTTTGGGAGGACGACCCCCCTCTGTTCCTCCTAAGCTTGGTCACAAGACAGGTAGTAAACATGCAATGAATAAGGCAAGTGACTTTTTCTGAGTATGTTTGTGTGTGTGTGTGTGTGTGTGTGTAGGGGTGTTATAGAGGGCAGGAAGGACTGCTATCTTGCCTTCCCAGGTTGCCAGTACCTGGGGAGCACATGTTGGCTGTGGGGACACCAAGCACAGAGTCCGCATAGGAATCTGGGATGGATGTCTGCACCACCTCAACATGAGGAAAAATCCAAATCCTGCTGGAGGATTCAGACTTCCCCTGTGTTTTAAATCTGGGGTGCAGCCACATTAAGTGGTTTACAATGGGTTAACTTGCATCAGCCTGCAGGCTGATGCAACCCCTACACTGCCTTAAATGGCTGTGTAGAACCACTCTGAGAGATCATGGTTCAAATCCCATTCAGCCAAAGGAAGCCACTGGGTAAGTCATGCTCTCTCAGCCTCAGATGAAGATAATGATATATCTTTTCCAAATAAATATTGTCAGGGAAACTTCATGATAGGGTCATCTTAGAATTGCAATTATACCGAAACAATCATTAAATCTTATATCTGGTGAAAATAGTATATAGCCACTGTAGCAAAATGCAAGCAACAACAATTCCCCTATCCTGATTAAGCTTAACTTCATCTTTTTTTGTGTGACAAATTTGGGAAATAAGCTAGCAATCATTAAATAGCTCTTATACCCCATAAGGCAGCACACAGGATTTCAGAATTGAATCTCTTCTTGTATTTGCGGATTTCTGGAGTGTCACTTTGTGGTCTTGTATTTGTAGGGTTCACATTAACAACAGATCCTTTCCGGGTTGGATCCTGTCTGATGGCTTCTGCTCTCATTGCTTCACTAGAAAATCCTACTGCAGGGGAAGAAATGATAGAGAAATAGAGAGAAAATAGTAAGAACAGTGGTCTTTTAATACCACATTACCATATACATACATACATGCATGCATGCATAACCATATGCATATATACACCATACAACAGAGACAGATCAGATCAAAATATGCACCTTTTGTTAAATTACATTTATATAAAATAGAAATGAAAAGTAAAATGAAGCCAAGTGAATATTTTTTAAAGTTTGTTATTATATTTTGTTTTCACTTACCAACAGAAGTCACAGTTGTTCCACTAGATGGAGATATTTGGAGTAATCTAGGGTCTATAAAAGGCGTAAAGGAGGAGGAAGATTTGTGTTTCTGCAGTGTATTACTAGCGGATTGAGTCTGCAATGCAAATTTCACATTTATTAATCACCACAAAATAAAAACAAGTATGATTTTAAAAAATTGTTCTAACTGCTACTGGACAGCACTGTTTTAGAAGCCTTCTCGGGCCCCTTCCCCAAGTGCTACCTATATAACTGTACCTATATGAGTAACTGGAGCAACATCATGAAAAAAGCACATATTCTACACATTAATATGAGAAATTGAGACTAGTATCCAGCTCGATTATAAAATGTTTTCATGAAATAGTTACCAAAACCAGTACAAAACAACATGACTCCCCTCTTCCTGAAATGTATGCTATATGTTCTATCCTTGTCATATTTTATTTTTCACTTTGACTATCATCTTCTTTGCTTTTTTGCAATTATGTGTCTTCTACACTGAGCCAGTGACCACAAGACAATAAAATTTCAATGTGCAAAAGTGAGAATCAAGCACTCAGTACTGAAAATTTTAGCATCTGGTTAGTTTTAGGATTAATTGTCACTTTTTCTCAAGTAATTCTTTAAAAACTGAGCCTCTTGCCAGAAAGCTGCAGCAGGTGCATCCACCATGACTTCTTATAGAAAAAAAAGTTAAGTCTGGATCAAACAAGCCAACTGGGCTGGGGAGGGACAGGGCAGATGTAAACAATGACATGAAGGAGCCAGTGTGCCTTGCAGTTAAAAACATTAAACTCAAGAAACACAAACAAAAGGAGAAAAGTTAAATGAAGTGGGAGTGGAATGGCTAGGAGAGAAAAAATCTTGCCAGACTATGTGAATTATGTGTCACGGGGATAACACTCACATGAAAGCAGAGTGACAGGGGTTAAAAATTAATATGGATGAGGAAAAGTTGCAACAGACAAAAAAGAGATGATTTTTATATATTTGTCATACATCTATGGTGTTATTTTATTTACAGCTTCTTAGCAAACATTTTATTTCTGGTCAATCTTTAGCAGAAAGTATATCCTGGTTTTTCATTACAGAATTAGGTATGTCTTTCAAACAATTTTCCTTCTATGACATTCTACTGCTCTTCTTCTTTAATATGAACGTCTATAGGATTTTTAAAAATTGTTTAGAACGAACTGACACTCTACTGTTGGACTTTTTTTTGTGTCAGGAGCAACTTGAGAAACTGCAAGTCGCTTCTGGTGTGAGAGAATTGGTTGTCTGAAAGAACGTTGCCCAGGGGATGCCCTGATGCTTTTCCATCCTGAGGGAGGCTTCTCTCATGCCCCCGAATGAGAAACTGGAGCTCACAGACAGGAGCTCACCCTGCTCTCCAGATTCGAACTGCCAACCTTTTGGTTAGCAATCCAGCCGGTACAAGGATTTAACCCATTGCATCACTGGTGGCTCCTACTGTTGGACTTTGAAAGTGTACCAGGGTCTCCACAGCTGTCGACCTCAAACTCATAAAGGCAGGTGCTACTGTTTTTAAAGAACTGCACTGCCTACAATTCCAAATCTCTCTCATTAGACTTAACATAGTCTCAGGTTTCCTAAAGAACATCTCCTGCTTTAACATGAGGCTTCTAAACTTTGACCTAAGACTACAATGGAGAAACGATGCAAAAAGCAACTTTAGTTCTTCTCAAAATTATGCTAGATACAATATATTTTATAATTTTCCTTCAAGGTACATCTCTAGACAGCCTGTTGTTTTTAAGAATGTTCTTGCCTTCTATTTCTGAAATTTGAGGATAATGGCAAGTAAGAGGACTTATCATGAAGGTCCAATGTTGCCAAGGAGAAGGACCCATCCATGAACAGGTTAATCCTGTCAACAGCCAGGCTGGGCAGGATATCACATTATTTGAAAAGCAGCCTGTATTGATCCATGTCTTCTTCTGCTTAGGTTCCAAGATAAGGAAAGAATAGAAAAGACTCCCCATGTCCAGTTAAGACTCTAGTTCTTCCATCCACAATGGGGATGGATAGTTCCTTCTCCGTGGTAATCCTTCTCCTTGGTAATAATGCACTTTCAAAGGTTTGTGATGAGTCACGAGGTTTCTGATGAGTTCTTAGCTAGTGGAGAAGGAGTTATTCATGAATGGGACTTAATCAAGCAGACGTGTGCATGGATAGAAGGTAGCAAGAAGTGTTCTAATATGGTAGTTCTTGTTGCATAACCCTTCTATCAAAGGAGGCTCTGGCTGAGGAAAATTAATCTAGCTTACAGAGTTTAGTGCTCATGAATAAATTGTCCATATTTCCTGAGGGGGGCATTACTAAACAAAAATTGCACCAGTCATGTATACTAATCTTGCTGAGTGTGCTGTTGGATTCAGTGATTTTGATGGATCTATTATATCGTAGACAAAAAAGGTGATCCACATGATTAGGGCCAAAGATACCTCTGATTCCCAGGGAGGTGGGAAGAAAGAATGCAAAGAAGACTTCTGAATAGGCAGTGAGTGCTGAAATCTTTCTGGCTGAAATGACTGCAATCAGAAAGAGGTCTTGATAGTAAGAATCTTGAGTTTGCGATTTGTGTCTGAGGCAAACAGGTTGAGCTGAAGGTTGTCAATGTGCACTGTCGTGGATGAAAATGTGAAGGTCCAGACTCATTTCCCTGGATCCAGAGTATAGCAGCTAAGGAAGTCTGCCTCCCTATTCAAGGTTTCCTGAATGTGTTGGGCTGAGGTAGAAATAGTGTTTTTTTCTCTCAAGAAAAGGTAAACCTCCCATGTGAAGTAAGTATACATGGAATCCTTAGGATGTAGGATTTGCCTATTTTGCTATCTGTGAGAACTAGGATATTAATAGTTTTTAAGAACATGAGCACATTCCAGTCAGGTGACACAGTGGATTGCTCTGTGGCAGGGACTGGCGAGGTCGGAAGGGAAACAGCCCAACTACGATTGGATCCTGCTAACTCTTCCATAGCCTCCTATTTATCATTATATTATTATTATTATTATTATTATTATTATTATTATTATTTACTATGTATTATATAATATATTATTTATTACTATTTATCATTAGTTGTCTCCTCAAAAGTGAAATCCTCCATGTCTAATTGTTCTTGAACAGATACATACTCCAGTGCCTTAGCTGTTGTATGGTTAGAAGTACAAGGATGATCAACTTCAATACAGACTGATTTAACTACTTTGTTAGCATCGCTAGTGCTGGAGAAGCAGCCATTGCCATGGGATGTTCTTGTTGTGTACATGTCTTTGTGGCTTTCAGCAGAGGCACTTCAGAAGACAGGTATGTTCCAGACTAAGTAGACGTGAGTTTAATTTTCACTATCCTGAGGATGCATTTGAGAAAGAGGTGCAAAGAGGAAAGAGAAGTGATAGAAAGGGGTCAAACTAGTGACAGGGAAAAACTAATGTGGGAAATGAAATAGTAAGGGTGTGTGTGTGTTTTAATGGTACAGGATTGGGAAAGGAAAAAGATGAAAAAAGAGAAACTGAAATAGAAGTAATAAGGTCAGAGAAAGCAGAGGTGATGGGTGTCATTCCTTCCCACCTGCTACTAAGGAGGATGTTCAAGTCCTGAACCGGTGCTTAGCTGCTGTAATGGACTGGATGAGGGCGAACAAATTGAAACTAAATTCAGGCAGATTCATATGATTTAGCTAAGACTGAGTCCTCAAGCTGAAGTTGATTTCTGAGTATGACCTGAAAACTGACGGACTGCTATGCTGAGTAACCAGGACAAATGCTCATCTTTGATTCTTGTCTGCCTTGTTTACTTCAAGTGGGCTGATTTGACCACGGTGGTCCATGCCTTGCTTACAATGTACTCTACATGGGGCTGCCTTTGAAGACAGCCCGGAAACTGCAATTGGTACGAAGGTTGGCAGCCAGATTTCTAATTGGACCTAATGATAGAGAGCACAAGACGCCCTATTAAAGCAGCTCCACTGGCTGCCAATAAGTTTCCAGTCCCAATTCAAGGTGCAGGTTCTGACTTACAAAACTCTAAATGGTTCAGGCCCTGCCTATCTTCGTGATCGCATCTCCCCCTATGAACCAGCGCAGGCTCTAAGGTAATCCGGGGAGGCCCTCCTCCCTCTTCCACCTCAGTCAAAAGCATGGTCAGTGGGGACAAGGGAGAGGGCCTTCTCGGTGGTAGCCCTCCGACTCTGGAATTCCCTCCCCAGGAAGATTAGGCAAACCCCCACACTATCCTCCTTTCATAGGGAATGAAAACCTGGATGTTCCAGCAACGAAATTGGTTTTATATATTTTTATTTTTAGTATCTTTTATCAAGTTTTTGTATTTTATTATGGGTTTTTTTTTTGCTATTTTGTTTATTCAGTTATAGTTGTTTGTTCTATATTGTCTAATGTGTCTTGTTGTAAATTGTTTATATGGTTTTCCTTTTGGCATTGAATGTTTGCCATATTTGGTGGAAACCGCCCCAAGTCCTTTCAGGGAGATAGGGCAGTCTATAAATAAAGTTTTACTTTTATTTTATTGTACAGCTGGCTTCTGAATGAAGGTGCAGCTCAAACTGGAAAATAAGAGGTACTTTTGAACCAAATGTAATAGGGACACTCCCAAAACATCTCCCCAGCTCTAACTTTTTTTGAACACATGCTTTGCCTTCCCTCTTCTTTGTCCTCTCCTAGCTGTTTATTAATAAGAGGTTCAGAGGAGCTCAGCATACAACACTTCCTGCCACTGGATGCCACTTTAAGTATCTTAACAGTCTGCAAAATGAAAGAATAGCAAAAGGTGCAGAATCTGGAAAAGTTTCTCTTTTGATTACAACTCAGAGAATCCTGCAGTTTATGTCTAATCCCAGTTGGACTTATCTGGGAACTTCAGTCCCAAATTTTTCCAAGCTTTCAGAGCAGAACCGAAATGCCAAAAAAACCCAAAAAAAAAACCCCACCCCACATTGGTATACAAAGGTTTTACCAATTTGGGGGAGGGGGGCAGTTATTATTACAACAAGGTTGGGATGTTTGCTGTGAAAACGGCTTAGTCCCTTAACCCATCAAGACATTTTAAAAAGAAGCCTCTTGTGGCAAGGCTGGAGAAAGCTTCCTTTCTAATACAGTGCACCATTTCCCCAAGCAAGGGCCCTCTACATGCATAGTTACTCATACTATGCTGAACTATGTGGCATTACTACTATTTTTTTTAAGCCAGATGATTCTAGGATAGTTTCAGAGTACACCTTCTTCCCAAAACAGCATATCAACAAATACCAATAAAAGCAATCAGTTTAGCTTATGCAAAAGCCATGCAATGAACGATACCTTATCAGAAGCAAGAATATTAAACTGGCATATTCAGGGGGTAAGACTGCTCTAGAGTTAGGGGGTTTGGTTTGTAAGAGCTGAAATGTGTTATTTTGGGAGAGTGAGGGGGTAAGTGACAGGAAAAAAGCAGTACAAACTGACACTGGCTGGAGCTCCTCTGCAAACTAGTTATTAGGCAATACATCTCTAACCCTATGAAAGCAGCCAGCTGTGGTGCAAGACATACCTCATTAGTAGTTAGCTTGTCCTGGGGTGTCTGTGGGGACATGGTGGGTGTCGGCTGGCTGGAGGATGGGGAGGAGGAGGTGGAGGAAGTGGAGGAGGAATGGCTTTGCTGTAAGAGATCTGGCAAGAGGTGAATGCGACCGGCAAAGCCATTGCTCTCATGATGGCTGGCACGCTTTGTGTCAACTGTACTCTGTAGAAAAAACAGGCACACTTGTCTTGCTCAAGTGCTGCGTAAAAGTCTACGTCCCTAAGCAAACTGATCTATTTTTAAGGTTCCACTGAATCAACCAAGCCTCAACACCTGAGTTAGAAAGATATGAAGTGGTGAAAAGAAAGTCTACCATACACTACAAGAGTTGGACTGGCAATATTTGAGTTCTCTGACAAGACCAGATTTCAGTACCAGTGAAACTAATTTCTCATGGGCCAAATCTGTTTTGACTTGCATACTCCTTGGGTTCCTCGCTATATCATGTTTATTTTTAGTTCTAGCTTTCAGAATATTCAGATCAAGCACTTGGAATGTCTTTTGATGTCCTAATTCAACTATCTGAACAAAAACTATACCATCTTAATTAAACCTGCAGGGCTAAATTATGATACTGATATTTTGTTGCGAAAATTAAGAAACTGTAATTAGTTAAGTTCCTTCTTCAATGAGCCACAACACTAAAAAAAAAAAATAGCAAATTCACAACAGGAAAGCATAATCTCAACAGTTCTGCATGTAACATTTCACAGCAGAAAAACTGCACCTCTGCTCATAATCTTTCCTGGATAGAAGACCTAACATGGCATCAGATTTAAAACCAACTACATGGCTCACTTCTTGAACAGTTTCAATCTATCCCACAAAAAGGATACCAATAGACAATTCAAACTAACATCACCATAGCAGATATTTTATTCTCAATATCTGCTGCAAAAGGTACACCTTTTTGACCTCCACTTTAGGTATGAATTAAAATTAACTCTGAAGTTGATGCAATGTGTCACTCTATGCATGCAACACACAAAGAAAATGACATGTGGAAACTATTGCTTCAAATGTCACAGCTCATTCACAGGAGGCAACTATATGTCTGCAACTTCTACAACTAACATTACGTAGCAAACTGCATGGAAGAATGAGTTAATTGAGAAGCAAACCACACACCAAAAAATACATTACCTGTCGGACTATTAAAGTGCCCTCCTTGGAAGGAGTCATGGCAGGTTCACTCTCCACATCATCATGCACAATCATGGTTTTCACAGACTCTGTTTCCCCATTGCTGAGGTTTAGAGTGGATCTGTTTGGTGAAAAGGACATTTTGTTTATCTGATCACATATTTCTGTTTTTATTTTGATTCTACCTTAACCTAAGCAATTTTTAGCAGGAATACTAGGATAAGATCATCACAGAAGAAAATAAACCACAAACCGATTAGGTCTTTGATCTGTAAAGAAAAAATAAGCATTCATCTTCTCAGAAGACTTTCTTTACTAAACAATAAATCTTATCTGAAATTAAAGCAAAATTAATCTAGTCGTGTTTTCTGAGTGTGCACTTTCCTGCAGCAAGATCTATGGAGTCAATATACTGTACTGAATTTCTTCTTACATCTTCCAGTCCTATCAATTACAGAATAATTTAGCTCTCTCTACTGGAGAGAAGTATACTGTATATACATGGGCACGTGTGCATGTAATTATCTATTCAGGTTTCAGTTTGCCAGGAGATTACAGAATCTGTGAAGAATCTAGAACAGGGGTCCACAAACTTTTTAAACAGAGGGCCAGGTCACAATCCCTCAGACTGTTGGCGGGCCGGATTATAATTCGAAAAAATCATGCACACTGCAAATATCTTTATTTGTAGTGCAAAAAACATTTTAAAACAATACAATTTTAACAAATATAAACTTATTAGTATTTCAATGGAAAGTGTGGCCCTGCTTTTGGCTGATGAGATAGGATTGTTGTTGTTATTGTGTGCTTTCAAGTAGTTTCATACTTAGGTTGACCCAGAGCGAGGGCTGGGTAAATGACCTTGGAGGGTCGCATCCGGCCCCCGGGCCTTAGTTTGAGGACCCCTGATCTAGAAGTACAAGATATAGTTTAAAAACCGCAGAAGTTTAAAGAAGTAACTGTATTTCTTCAATTCTAAGATGCACTTTTCCCCAATATAAACATCTCTAAAAACATCTCTTAGAATACAGGTGCATGTGTGTCTATCTGTCTGTTTCTCTATCTGCCTATCTATCTGTCTACAGGCAATCCCCAAGTTACAAACATCCAACTTATAAACAACTCACAGAGAACAGGAAGTGAGAGAAATCTAGCCCTAGGAAGGGAAATTCACTCCTGGAAGAATTGTCATGGAAAAAAGATGTCTCCACTGAAGCTTTCCCACCAATCCTTGTTTCCACAACAAGCTATTTTTTTCAAAATCCAATTACAACAGGGACAAAAAGTAGGGTGAAATCTTCTGAACAGGGCCAGACAGTAAAACAAACATCACAGAAGTGTTAGCCCTTCCCTATGTTACCCAAAGCTTGTGTGTGTGTGTGTGTGTGACTGAAGGTACAATTGAAAAATGCACCTGTTCCAATTTACGAACAAATTCAACTTAAGAACATGCAGAACCTATCTTGTTCATAACTTGGGGACAGCCTGTATATATATGTGTGTGTGTGTGTGTGTGTGTGTGTGTGTATCCTGCTGGTGGTACTGAAATTAGTACAATCAATGAAGCCATAGAATTGAAGAAATATGGTATATATTCCAGCACCTACTGAAGAAAAAACAATACTTGCATGAACTAGTACTACGTGCATTCATATTTAATCTACATTACAGTTGATGTTCCAGATTTGTGGTTTAAACTTTTGCAAATTTAATTATTCAGGAATTATTTGCCACTGCCTCTACTGCTGCCCTGTGCCATTTTAATAGGGATTTATAAGCCTTGTCTACAGTCTTTTTGCAGGCCTTCTGAACCCTTTCCGGTGAAGCAAAGGCAGGGGCGAATCTAAGCATTTATGGCCAGTACATACAGCGTAACCAAGTGGCACCACTGCCATATGCTTGCCCACATTATCAACAGGGCAACGCTGAGCGTGTCTTCATGCCAATTCCTATTGAAAATAGTGTAGGGCAGCAATGGAGACAGTGTTCAATATGGTGTGGCGAGGTTAGATATATTCACTCTTTTCGAAAATTAACTCCACAAACATAGAGGGCCAACTATACTTTCTGGTGGTTTGAATCCATTGTTTGCTCTATGCCAGGAGTGAGCAACTATTAGAAGTTAGGAGACCACACTGGCTCTCAAGAAAACCTTAAAGAGAGAGACTCTCATGAACTAGAAGTCAGCTTCCAGTTCGCCAATTAGGCAGTATGCCCACCATGTCTTCTTTAGCCATGTTAATTATTCTGTGACCCTTTGCTATCACCCTCATGCATATCACTGAAATTTACCCAATTTTTAAAATATCTTTCACAAATAGTGGTTTCCAGAATCGTAACACTAATGGAAGTCTTGCTAAAAAATGAAACTAACTTGGATTTCTTTTAAAAGAATATTCCAAATGGGTGCCCTCTAAATGTGTTGGAACTAAGTTCCTTCCACTGGTCATGCTGGCTGGGAATGATGGGACGTGAACTCCAACAGATCTAGAAGGTACTATGTCAGGTGTACTAATATGTAGTGTTAGGAACAGAGGATAAAAAATAACTAACACTGCTCTAGCATCTTCTGGGCCAGAAGTAGATTCATCGACTCCTTCTTGCTCTATGTCATCATCATCTTCATCAGTTGTCCCTGATTCTTCACTGGAAGAGGAGTAATCTGTCACTTTATGGGGAGGTCGCACATCTTCTACTGCCCTCAGTTCCTTTGCCAAAGCAGTTAAATCCTAGCAAAAGGAACATAGGGAAGATTAGAACGAAGTAACAACAATTGGATAAAGAAATTGCAATGATTACTATTACTATTATTATTTATTGCAACTACTAAATAAATAATAATAATAATAAACTTTATTTCTACCCCGCCAACATCTCCCCGATGGGGACTTGGAGCGGCTTACATGGGGCCAAGCCCGGACAACATAATACAGCAATAAAATCAAAGCATATACAACAGACAACAACATTATCAAAATGACATTAAAATAAAATAAAATAAAACTAATAATAATAATAATAAAAATAATAATAATAAAATAAAAATTCCAATAGACACAATCACGATAAAGATGACAATGGGCGGGCCACATATTCCAAATACAAACAATTAACAGACTATGACGAGATAAAATAGGAGCAGGACGTTTAAATGGAACTCATAAAACACACAGATAAATACATAACATGAACTGAATAGAAAACATGCTCTCAACACTGCAGAATTTTGATCTTGATCTATATTTTTATTTTAGAAAATAAGACTATTTGCTTTCACAAACATGGAATAGTGTCAGTTGACATGTTAACAAATTCGATCTGAAAGTTTCAATTCAACTCAGACAAAAACATCACACTTTACTGGCTGCGACAAGAATACAGTTAGTTACGGCCATATCCTGGACCCTAAAATAGATTAACCTAATGCAGCTTATAAAAAAGAAAGCTTCCCCTTTCAAAAAACTCTTTAAAGGTGATGGGGAATTCCTGAACAACATAGCATGTGGGGACATCTTAGAAGAGTGACATAAATCAAGTTCCTTAATTTCTCAGTATCTGAACTTGATTTTACAAGATTTCTCTTTGTCCCAACAGCCCATGGTGGCTCCGACCCTGTACTGTTCCAGGTACCTCCCTGATTCTCAATATATTATTTTCATCACAAGCATTTGCAGGGATGAAGAGGGATTGGGCAATTTCTGTATCCTAGGATCCAAGCCTATTACACTAAAACTTAATACTGGCTGCTTACCACCTCTCCCTGAAGAACAGTCAGATGAAACAGGTTCCAGAGAATAGCATCAGTCCAAGAAAAGGGTGAAACATTGTTTGGAAAAGAAGAAAAAATAACAAAAAAATTAGTGCAGGAAGAATATTAGTACTGCTACTTCGGTGTTTTCAAGATGCTAAAAAAACCCAGGACTATCATGTTTAAAAACTTGCCATTAAAGAATGAAGGTGCCACTCATGAAAGAAAAGGGTTCCATACTATAGTTACAGGAGTTATTCGTACTCTTGTTTCAGAAATAATAGTAACTAAACCCCATTTAACATGAAGATGTGCTGCTTTGTAAAAGGCACAACTTTAGGCACAGTTATAGGTCTGCTTGCCATGTTGCCTAGAAAAATACGATGGGGTTGTAATCCAAAAATGTAAACATTTCCAAGCTACAAGTAGTAACTTGTACATTCACCAGAATCTGATATGGTAGGTCAGTATGATGAGAATGGAAGACTAACACAGGGAATCATTATTGGCTGGAAGTGAGATAAAATTGAAGACAGAGGCTTTACAATTCTTACATTTAGCCAGTCCAACCACAATTGAGGACTCTCATATTTTGCTACCTTATTTCTATTGAGTTCTCTACTTAACATGTTATAGATGTCCATACTATTTGGAAACCACATTGCACAATTTCATTTTGTTTCCAAATTCTCCAATCTGTTTCTCAACTTTTAAAAGGGTAAGCCTTGTATTATTTTGAAAAATGTGTATTTTTTACACAAGGTTTCTGGCCATAAATTCAATGGTAATCCATGACTCACCACAGGTTTACTGGGTCTGAAGGCTTCCTTCTTGTCTTCTGTTTTTTTGGTTGCATTTTCATTACGCTGAGATGGTGAACCTTCAGATTTTGATGATGCTACACAAGTTGGGGTCACAAATGCAAACAAACAAACAAAAACAAAAACAAAAGAATTAAGTACTTTTGGTGAAGTGGGAAGATTTCAAATGGGTGGTAAGTTTAAAATTCCAGTATTTTCAGATTTTCAGGCTGTACACTTCAACTCTCTCATGAACACACTCAAACATACATAAACACATTAAGAGCCAGTCTCTCTTCTAACCCTACTGCTTTTCAGAGTTTAAATGGAATGTATTCTGATTTGCTGAAGAATACATTCCACTCAACAAAAGTCCCACCAGTCATGTTATATATATGTAGCCTCCTTAGCTCTGGTTAGTACTTGGATGGGAAACCAAAGAATGTCAGATGCTATAGGCTGCAATTCAGAGGAATGTACTGGCAAAATTGTCAGAAATATTAAAAATTAACTAGGTATGTTTGGTTACAAAATTGTGAGTAAAGCACTGAAAGGGTTAAATGGATATAGTGATTCAGAAAAGCTGTGGTTCAATATAAGCAGGTGTGCCTGTTGCTTAGCAACGCCTTCAGTCCGAGAGAGCTCTCAGTGTGAGAGAAGCCTCTCTGTGTGAAAGATCACCTCAGTGGGAGAATAGACCTTGTTGTTAGTAGGTCTGATTTGGAGGTAGGCCTTGTTATGAGAAGGCCTCGTGTGTGAAGCTCCAGTGTGAAGGTTGAACTTTATTTGTGATACAGAAACCTTGTTCTTGTAAATAGTGTAACCATATTATTTTACCACAAAGAAAAGCACTCTATAGAAGAGATAATATTGGTCTGTGTGTTTTAGTTCTTTTTATCATTTTGGATTACTGGTGCTGGGTCACGCTGCTGCTAGTAAGTTACTCTGCTGTACATTTATGAGAAGGATCTTTTGTTAATAAGCCTACTCGCCCAGCAAAAAAAAAAAACCCTTACTGGAGAAAATTTTACGGAATTCACAGGGTCACAATAAGTCAATGGATTACTTGAATGCACAAAGACAAATTAAACTGACTGCATTTTCTTCATCTATAGATTTATGACTACAACTTTACTGCCTTTGTGAGGATGTTCCCTCTAGCCCACAAGATGGGATTCAAATGTATCATTATATTTTATTTTAACCCATGTGGGACCCAAAGTGACAACAATAACACTAAAACAATCTGAAATACTTTTTTTTTTAAAAAAAGCATTAAATACATCCCATTTAAAAGAATATATATTTAAAACTCTACACATTACGTATTAGCACACCTGTTGCACCCAATCAGTTAAGAGTTGAAAGTGTATTTAAATAAAGGAAGGCGCTTGCCTGTCCCTGAAAAGAGAACAGAGAGGGGGCCAAATTGAGCTTGAATAGCTGACAATAGCAATTAGTACATTTTAAAGTTGTTACATCCCACTTTTAGAGCACAGGACAAGTATGTTAAATTAGAGTTGCCCAGATTTTTTGACAGTTTTTGCATGTACAGGCTGAATATCTCTTATCAAAAATACTTATGACCAGAAGTGTTTTGGCTTTCAGGTTTTTTTAAAATTTTGGAATACCTCATTGTTGCAGACACATACATATGCATGGGCTGAATGTAACTTTATATAATATTTTAAATAATTTTGTGCATGTAACAAAGTTTTTCAAACTGAACTATGAGAAAGCAATCAGCCACCCATGTGGACAATTTGGATTTGAAATATTGTGGATATCAGAATTCCAGATATGGAATGCTCAACTTGCAACTGACATGCGCTCTCCTCTTCTTGCCATCTTGATATAGTGAGCCACAATTATATTCAATTAATGATGAGTGAGATCCCCTTTTCAGGCACTTACATCTCATTCGAAATCTCTCCCCAGACCCACTCTGAGACCCAGGGTGAGATCCAGGCTGTGAGCTAGAATTGCTGGATCCAGAGGAGCTTCCACTTCCAGGCCTTGGCACCAGCTTTTCCACTCTTTCCCAAAGCAAACGAGGCTCTATATTGCTATGAGGAGAAATTACCAAAAGAAAAAAAATAGATTCATTTCATCCTCAATGTCAAAAATTTTAACTTTATCAACAATTACACAACAGCTGTATTCCTTTGGTGATTCATAGTTACAGAACAATCAAACTGAACACATGAACCTAAGGTGAAGAAGAATTTGAAAGTTCATGCACAACTGGATTGTCTATTTTTAATTGAATATACAATTGAACAAGTCTTAAAAACAGTAATAGGAGCATTTCCTTATATCAAAATGTTTAACTACTTTTACTAATGCTTTATTTATTTTTTTCACAAAAAAAAGCACAAGGAAACATTGTCAGAAAGTTCCACTTTCAGTATTAAACTCTTTAGGATCTTTAGGTCCCCTAGTGTGACTCTATGGTAAACTTTCTAAAGTCATGCTGGAGGACCTGTAATTTTCTAGAGAACAATAATTGTAAAAAAAAAAATGGCTGTCATCACTATGGCCTTTATATGAATATTGAACACATCCCAAGTTTCCTTCATTGTCTGTCTTGTAATCAAAGAATTATCTAAGTCACATGTGTCAAACTCAAGGCCCAGTCGAATTCAGCTAGCCGTGTCATTTTATGTGGCCCTTCTTTATCCCTCATTGTTAGACATCATAACTAGAGCTTATGAATGTTGTGCTTGTGGATATGCTATATGACTTTAAAATGTCTCTAATCTTTCCCGAACCTCAGAGTCACAGTTGTTGGATTGCAATTCCTCCCCTTATCCCCAGTTCGCATGGCAAATAACCAAAAGTGATGGAAGCTGTTGTTCAATAGCATCTGGGAACCCAAACTGGGTAAAAAGAGCACCAACTACTATGTAAAAAATTATAATTGGCCCTCTGTAGCCAAAGATTCTCCATCCATTGATTCAACGGCCCTTTGAAGCCAATTATAAAGGCTAATGTTGCCCTTGATTAAAATGAGTTTGACACCCCTAAGCTAAGTATTCTTTCTTGCCATTGTTCTCTAGAGGAGGGGTCCCCATTTTTTTTTCAACAGAGTGTTCTCTCAGACTGTTGGGAGGCTGAACTATAGTTTGAAAAAAAATGAATGAATCCCTATGAATACTGCACATATCTTATTTGTAGTGCTAAAAACCATGAAAGAACAACACAATATTTAAAATGAAGAACCATTTGAAACAACAAAAACTTACCAGTTTTTCAGTGTGGGCCTACTTCTGATAAGATGGTCAAACTAATTAGGATTGTTGTTGTGTTCCTATATGGTGTTTCAGAATTAGGGCACCCCTAAATCTAAAGTGTAGAGCGGGGGCAGGTAAATGACCTTGATGGGCTGCATCGAGTCCAAGGGTCTTAGTTTGGGCTAAACCTCATATTACATTTCCAAAATAAGTTCCACTACTCATGAATGACACAGGAGAGTAATATTTTCTTTTTCACCATGCATGAAGTCACTCTCAGAAGGTGCTTAAATAAAGCAGACACTAGTTTAAAGCCGGTATACCTGAAATCCCGTGTTCTTCAGGAATAAGATATTCTAATTTCTTTTCCTAATAAACTGAAGTTTAAAAAAAGACTACATGAACATTACAAACCTTGTGGAGTTTCTTTGCCCTGCTTGGTTATTCTGTTGCCCAGTGCTCTGTAGGGGAGAATCTCGACGAGACAATACAGGTGATCTGGATGTTGTTCTCACAGGTACCTTACACAGAAAAAGCAAAGAATTCAGATAACACAGAAACACTAAGGCTTTGTTGCCATATTGATGTATTGAGGTTACTAAAATATTGGCATTTTTAGCCAAAATAGCTCTACTGACACCAACTACAGAGCCTTTAGAGGCATGGGCAAACTTTGACCCTCCACTTATTTTGGACTTAAGCTCCCACAATTCCTAACATCCTGGCTGTTAGGAATGGAGAAAGCTGAATTCCAAAACACCTAGAGGACCGAAGTTTGCCCATGCCTGCTTCAGACACAGTTGGACTGCATTTAAGATGCTGAAAAGACTGAAAAGTTTAGTAGATAGCTAGCATATCAGCACATATATGCCCACTCACAGACTACCATGACAGTTTAGAACACAGGACTTTGAAGCAAGGAGTGCACAAAGCAATTTGCTGTCATGGCATGGGGATTTAGAAAATTAAGCTCTAAGAGGCCAGCAAATGCCTAGTCATGGATCAGTAGAAGGCAGAGACTGGAGGAAAGCATGTTACACTTGACAGAGGTAAATAAAGCAATGAAATACATTTGGGAGAGGGACATTTTGTGGTCAATAATAACTGATTTGAAGGGCTGATCTGCCAAATGGAGTCATCAGTTTTGGTTAAAGCTTTCTTTGCATAACAAACATTCAATTTCTATAAAAGAGCCACAACTCATAAATACTTTTGCGCTAATCTTAAGTGCAGGAAAAATTCCTGCAACAAGTTGGTTTTCAAAAAAAGTAGAAGAGGGGTCAAATTCCTTGCCTAAAATACTGTTTCGGGCACTGGTGTCATTGTATGGATGTGCATTCACTAGTTCAAAATCTAGCACATGCCTTTCGTTTTACTTTTTTTGTTTTGTTTTGTTTTCAAAAGTCAAACTTCTGTCTTTCTACTTCTTACCCTTGGAGGCACCTCGTCACTGTCTGATCTAGCCCAAGCCTTTTGGGTGGGGTCAGGTACCTCAGACTTAGAGTCAGAACTCTGACTTATCACTTCACTGCGTGAAGCTGGATATGGGTCCTGAGAGCGCAGGTGGTGATGTGCAAATTTGGGAGAAGGGTCACTGAAGGAATGGGACCGCGAGACAGGGGAAACATTGTTCTTGAGAGATGCCAGATGGGACCACTGTACCTTACGAAAAAACAAAACATAGAACATTCAATGCGTTCTGTACAACTGGCTTTTTTCCCAATTAAACACAGAATACAAAGCAAGAGGGTTTGGGTGGCAGAAGAAGCACAACTTGGGTGAGATGCCTGGCAAGCATGTGGTGCAGTCAATGGGCTCAAACTAAGGATGCTGCCCAGAGAACACAACAAGCTAGGAATGCAGCACATGGGCATTTTGTGAGGCATACTCTGGACACGCATATTAATGGGAAGTAATGAAACTAACTCCCATCTTGTGGACTTATTTTAATATCAAGTCCAAATGGGTCCCACACCAGATGAGGCATTTCAATCAAAAATACCAAATTGGAAAAAAAGAAAGCATAGAATTATATTGGCAGATATATTAGTTTCAAAAACAATTTACTAGCATCTTGAGATCATGCAGTAAGTTGCTTTTAAGGCATTATGAAAGAATTACATGGAATGAAAAATAAAGACATCCTTTACTTTTCTTTAGTCAATGTATTTATATATGTGCACACTGGCATATATATATGTATGTGTGTGTATATCTGCGAGAGAAAGAAAATATAACAAAACATACAAGACACTCTATAAAATACAATATATAGATATTGTATATAGCACAGGCAATGTCTAGACACTGTACAAACATAGCAACGTACAATATGGAAGCAGAGCAATATATACATAGTTAAGATTTAACTCCCCCAAGTCAGCTTTACAATCACCATCCTGTTATGACTGCCATCCCTTTTGGGTTAAGGGGTGTTAAGTCTGAAATACCAGCCTGAATATTTCAATGAAGAGAGAATTCAGAAAAAGAAATGCAAGTACAAGTGTTATTTTCTTCAACCTTTTGGAACTGTACAGAACATTTTATCCTTCAACTCCATCTCTTTTTAAGCCTTGAAGTAGCACAGAGCTCAAACATAATCTACAAAAAAACAATCACAGACCTCTAAATATGGTTAATATATACCCTGACAATTTATCTGGATTTGCAATAATGAAGTATAAACATGAATGTGTATGTGTGCATATGCACATATCACATCATAAGTATACTATACAGCATAATATTGCATTGAAATGCTCATTAATACGACTTAGCTAGTGCTCAGGAAAGTCTAGTGTAACAGAAGAGCCAGGCCCTTTCCAGACAGGCCCTATATTCCAGGATCTGATCCCAGGTTTTCTGCTTTAAACTGGATTATACGAGTCCCCACTGACAGGTAATCTGGGAGAAGCAGAAAAACTGCGATCAGATCCTGGGATAAAGAGTGTCTGGAAGGGCCCCCAGTGAGTTGGTGCACAACAGGCTAACCTGAACATGGACAAAACTCAATAACATTGAAGGTAAAGGATGGCTATATGAAAGGGAGACAGAAGGAGGGAGACATGATTGACAGAGTGGTGGATCAAGAGATAAGGTGGCTAAACAGATTGGTTGCAAATCTGGCAGATGTTTCTGCCAGTTGATGCTTCCCTTATCACTGTAGTATTACAATCTATCAATCCCTATGGGAAACAGAAAAAAGCAAATTATATACAACCCTTCCCTGAACCCTATTTAATGTCTTAATTTTATGACAGCTAATTTTGGGGCTGCAGGCTTTAAGCTTAAATGTGCTTCATGTAAAACTGAATTTTTAGGCGATTTTGAAAAATGTTTCAATGACTACTGTATATATTCTGAAAAACTTATAAACAATAAGACAGTCATTGTAGATTCACAAGAAATGTTTATATTTTCTTAACAGGGCTGATTCGTTTTTACAAAGCACCGTAAAAGAAAATGGGCACTGAGGTCCTGTGGTTACATAAGTGAACTGCAGTAGTACAAAGATTGAAATTGAACAAACCATCCTAAAAACTCAATGCAGAAGAAACAGCAAATTCTGGAAATGAATTATAACCATTATGATGGGGTGTGTCTTTTTTTTAAAAAAGAAACTTAATGTATACCCATGTGTAAAGGATTTTAGTGGCACATGGAGCCGAAATAGCAATGTTAAAGGAAAGCAGTGAATGGAATCTATCCAGAAGCCTTGTCACTATGATTTAAAGCCATCGATTAACTCCAAGTTGAGCAGACTAATTGAATCAGTGGCAAATAAGTTAATCAACACTTATAAAAACTGGAGCAACCTAGTTGATCTATCATAACTGGAACTAATAATTGGATTCAGCCCTATGTCATAATAACCAAAGTGAATAGAGATAGGTCATCTATTAAGGGTTAAACCAGGCATGGATAAACTTTGGCCCTACGGGTGTTTTAGGCTTCAACTCCCATAATTCCCCCTCAGCCACTTAAGGAGAGGGCCTGAGGTCAGGAATTGTGGGAGTTGAAGTCCAAAACACCTGAAGGGCCAAAGTTTGTCCATGCCTGGGTTAAACCCTTGTGCTGGATGAACTGCTGACCTGAAGGTTGACAGTTCAAATCCGCAAGACGGAGTGAGCTCCTGTCTGTCAGCTCCAGCTTCTCATGCAGGGACATAAATGAAGCCTCCCACAGTATGGTAACACATCCGGATCCCCCTGGGCAATGTCTCTGCAAACGGCCAATTCTCTCACACAAGAAGTGATTTGCAGTTTCTCAAGTCACTTCTGACACAATAAAAAAATCTTATTGCTGCAATCCAGATTATTCATAACCCAAATGTCACCATTAGAATGGAAACTATTACAAAAGAGTAGGTATTTAAGAGGTATTTAAGACTATTTCTAGACGTTGTTTCCAAAAAGTACCAAAACACTGAAAAAATGATTTATAGATGGCAGAACACTGCTGGTTAGGAGTAGAATACTACGGATCAAAAATATGAAAATGTACTAGATCACTTCCGTACAGGGCTTGGAAAACTGTATTTTATGGGAAAAGAATGTGCATTGTCAGCACGTTTCTTTCGATTTCTGTAAAATTTGTTCAGATGGATTTGGTACCTTTTCAAAACAAGCTGCATATTTAGAGAAACAGACTTCTGTTCTAAATGTAACCAAACGAAACGAGCATGAGAGGGAACTACACTAGTTAACTGTCCTCCAGTGGAGGGTGAATCTCCGCGGGATCCATAGACGCCCTCTGCAAGATCTAAAATCCTGACTTCTCATGCCTGCAGATCACATGAATATCCTCTGGCTTCAAAAAAATTGCTTATCAAATAAGGAGTGTGCTGATGGAAGGAGGGAGGGCTGGGTTACTCCCTCATTCACAACTGCCATATGCTATTTATTTTTGCAACATTTGAAATGCCTAAATAGAGCTAATATTCTGTTTGAAACTGTATACTTTTAGCAGCCTATATTCTGTGTTTTTCACGCTAAAGATTAAATTCTATCATTTTAAGGATTTCGGAGGAAACGCCATTTTAAAAACACACTTCTAAAAATCATAGCTGTTGCTCAAGACCAGCAAATCAAAGATGATGAGAAATGTAGGAGTCTTCTGATTAAGGTCGGTTGCAGCTCCTATCATCCCTCACAAGTAGGTATATTACTTGATGTTCCAAGAATATTTGGAGGAACCCATATTCTCCTTCCCAAGATAGATAATCCTTCTCGAACGCCAGAAAAATCTTTTCATTCCTTGGCACACTGGCAAAGAAATGTAATGCTCCGTATTTTTCTTAATGTCTCCTAAATTTTTAAAACTAAAGGACCACATTAAGGTGTATCTGGATTAAACAAACAGGAATGTGTAAGTAATGTTAACGAACTTCACTTAGCAAAGGAGTAAAGAGTTATTCACACAACTGAATTGATTTGTGTTTTCCACTATAAGAATTACATTTGTCGGCTGGCTGGTTTTGCCTGTTGGCTTCCACAGTCATAACCCAATCCCACCACAGACATACCTTTCACAAGGATCTTTTTTCTGCTTTTACCTGTGGTTCCATCGGCTTTTGCAGGGAAGGCTGAATAGGCTCGGCATTTCCATTCGAAAAGGACTCTGATCTCGAAGGCACTGGAGGCTCCAACACTTTGCTCATCTGTTTAGACTGCGCTTCAGGGGATCCCTGATTATTCTTCCTATATCTATCATCAACCTGAAAGAAAACCAAAAGTATGTCAGCTGATCTCGCATAATCATCACTACATCTGACAGGACGGTCTTCTACAGTTTTCACTAAACCAAGATTTAATACATTATTAGTATTGTTGCTAGGAAAATCACACGAGTCTGTCTTGAATGTGTTGGACTCCTCCAATAGTGGTAGTTTGGAGGTGATCCTTGATCCCATGATCCTCTTAGATGCAGGTAAAATTGTATATAGGGTACCCTTTTCTAGTTTCACCTCTTTTGCCACTTATGCCCCTTTCTGGATAGCATGTAGAAGAATTGTATACAGGGTGCCCTTTTCTTGTTTCATCTAATTTGTCAAGTATGCCCCTTTCTGGACAAGATGGACTTTGCTACAGCAATTCATGCCCTAATCCAACCACCAGATTAGACAATTGTAATATGGCAGTGGTTCCCAACCTGTGGTCCATGGATTACCAGTGGTCCAAAAGAACTGAAATATGGCCTCACTGTTACAACACTGTTGCAATGGGAGCAACTAATCCCATGAAACACTTTAATAGTGCCGAGGCTTATTAAATATAGTTTTCTGTGGGCAAGCAAATGGTGACTACTAGATGGCCTATCTTCTGTATCAGAAACTAGAGCTGATGTGGTCTATCCAATGCAATGTTCTGAATCAACACCCCAAATAACCAAACTGAATCTAAAGTTGACCAAAAATTGATTTGTAACCCTTTTGATACTAATGTTGGAGAGTAGTCCCTGGTCAAAAAAGGTTGGGAACCACTGATTTAAGGGGAAACAAATGGGGCTGTTTATATTAGAAATGAGGCTAATAACAAGAGACCTGATAGAAGTGTACAAAATTATTCATGATGTGAGCAAAGTACATAAGGAAACACTTTTCTCCCTCACTCATAACATTAGTACCTGTAATCATTCACTGAAACTAAATCAGGGAGTGAAGTGGGATCTGAGAGACTGCCAGCTTCAATCCTGTTCTTATCATGGATTCACTAAATTTTGAACTTTTTCACGCTTTGAAAAATATTGTGAAGTTATGGAAATACAACGGCCACTTTCTATGGGTATACCTCTGAACATGCTTTGTCTCTTGTTGTCTGTTTAGCATAAAGCATTGTGTATCACAGTGATGGGCAACCATGAAGAAAATCCAGATTGTAAAAGCCTTGAGAGAGACATTACCTCTCGTGGCCTTTCAGTAGGTTCATAATGGGGCTTAGGCTCTGGGGTGTGATAACTTTGTTTATTCCTTTCTTGTTGTTGCTGTTGTTGCTGTTGTTGTTGCTGCTGCTGATGCTGCTGATGCCGTCTGTGGTCATGCTGAAGTGACAAAAGATATGCCTGCTCCTGCTGCAACTGTCTCTGGAGTCTCTCTGCCTGCCGATGTTCCTCCATCTCTCGCCATCTGTATTCCTTTGAGAAAACAGGACCACATTCAAGACTCATATTCCAGACTCACTGAAGGCACTTGCCCATCCCTCCATGTGAGTTATGTGTTTATGCTTAAAATGCAAGTGAAAGTGCCAATGATTAAAATTGGACTGAAAAGTGCATAGGGTTTCTTTACACCTTAGTAAAAGTTTGCTGCTAATCTTAGCAAAGTTGGAGACCAACTGGGGTATTTAACAATTAAAAACAAATAAAAGTAGTCCAGTGAACTGCTTTAAAAAGTGTGGTTTTGTCCGGGAGGGAGGGGTGAACAAGGATCAAGGTGGGGGGGGGGGGGGAGGTGGAGGGAGTTAACAACCTGACCTTTATCTGCATTTAGCAAATACATTGTTGTCTGCACTGTTATTATTCTTAAAAGGCTAAAGGGTCTGTTTCAAAACTTGACTACCAAACCCAAACTTTTCCAACTTAAAAAACAAAACAAAACAAGAGAAATCTACTCTTATTGCACTGTGAGATCACCATACAGTATTTTTCACATGTGCCTGCCAGTCCAAGACATGATAGTATATGAATAGCTTTTCTTCCAAGCTCTATTGTACTTAATGTTCAGCTGTGTCCAACTGAGGAAAGCCTGGGACACCAGCCAGAGAAAGGAATCCTATAGCTACTGAACAAAACAGATACGGTGAGTTACCAGTAACATGGCCTGCTCCTGGAGCAGTTGCTGCTGAAGGATTTCCAAGTGCCGCTGCTCCTCTTCTAGCTGTCGCCTGATATACTCCTGTCACATAGAAATTACCCAGCAATAAAATTGTTCACAACAGGAATGCATCGAAACCACCTGAGTAGAACACCAAATTATCAACCAACTACCCCAAGTCACCTGAAGGTGACAATTCACTCATGGACTTTGTAAATCTCTAGTGAACAAGTTTTTTAAAAAAAACAAAAAACAAAACCTATAATCTAAAGTAGCTGCTAAAAATCTTTCCAGTGTGGACTAAAATGGTATTTTGAGGGTGAGAGGGGAGGAAAAGTTCACAGCTTGTCTGATGAATTTTGAAAAATGTTTCTTTTTAAAAAAAATAAATAAGTGAATGTAATTTTAAAACACACTGAGAGTTAAAAACACAGCAAGTCTAATCCACACAGCCAACACAAAATCACATGCAATTTTTATTAAAATAATTAGTTTTAGGCACTGTGTGATGAACCGTTAGCAACAGCTAGAGCAAGGCTTCATTAAGGCATCCCCGTTCATAAGCTTCCCAGAGATTTCTCTGCCAAACACAACTCTAAGCTCAACTTTAATTCCAACTTCCATCATCAAAGCAGACAATGCCAATCTTGCTGAAATATGTGGTGGTTATGACAAAGAACACAAAACAAAGAAACATCCACTAGTGAACAGATAGAACACCAAACGCATTTTCATCTGGAAAAACAAATTCTAAGCTCCAGAAGTCAAAAATGAATACATTTACTTACTGCTTCAACTGACCCAAAAAGCCAATGGGCAGCACCATATCCAAAGCTAAAAGTACATCCTACCATGCAAATTAATACGTGTAGGTAATATAAACACATGCACTCAAACACAAGAGAGAAAGAGAGAGAGACAGTGTATGCAAAAGGAATTAATGATTCAGTGCAGTGACAAAATGGGAGCTGTTTGAAAATCTTGTAAAGAAAACAAAAAGAGATGTCTACTAGCTTTTGTTATATGTACCCCTGCAAATCCAGCATTTAGGGTGACGTGAAGAGGGATGTACAGTTCCTTAAACCAGCCATAGCAGAGCTTGGAAGAACATCTCTCAGCTAACAATATGTTTTTGGGAGGTTTGTGGCTCCAATCCAGCTCAAACTACTTGCAGCGAGCAGTGTCGGATGGGTTTGTGTTTCACCAATCCACATCAACATCCCCTTCAGTGAGGCTCACAAGAGCATGGCAGCATGGATATATGACTGGATTAGAGGCACAGAGAAACTTTCTTCTGCAGACAGGTATTTTCTCCCTGCAGAAGAAACTTCTTCCAGATATGGTTAATTGCAACAAGACAATTGCATCAAAGCAATAAAAGCTACATTTTCATGGGGTCATTCTGACATGCAGTATCTAGCCCACTAAAAAAAAGTTTCTGCATTATGTACTTTGATGGGTTTGGTTATTTAATAATAAATAGTCTCATGACTTCAAAAATCTCAAAATTAACTTTGAAGCGGAAAAAAAAGGATTATACGATAAATGCAATACCATACCTTCAATATAATTACTATTACTACTACTATTACTTTTGCAGATTTTATTTATGCCCTACAACTTTCTTAAAAGAAGTCAGGGGAGCTGATAATGCCCAATAATAAATATATCTCTTGGATTGAAAGTTCAAAGATTTCAGATTACATTATTGTTTTCCTAGTACTGAAAACTACAAATATTCTATATTATATACAACTACACATAAGGTTTGTGCATAAAGTGGATGACTACTGAAACCATTCTGAAAAGGGCCCACATTTAAAGCATACCTATACAATGCATTTTTAAGAATGTATAGCTATAAAACATACATAGTCTGAAAACCATTTGAAAACCTGTTTGGCACTAGTAAAATCATAGCGATGTAAATTCATTTAGGGATGGAGGTGTATGGATCTCCAGATATTGTTGAACTGCAACTTCCATAGCCAAAGTAAGGGATGATGGTAAGTGTAGTCCAGCAACATCTAAATTCCCATCCTGATCTGATATCAAAATAATTTAAATACTATGGCCTCATATAAGAGGTCCACAGACAATGCCACAGTTAGTGAAAACCAGCCATCCCTCAATATTTTGCTGGAATTAACCAATCTCCCTTGGGTTTATTTTTTAAAGCCATTCTGTGTGACACTTTTAAAAAATCAATTTTACTTGTTCTTTGAGTGTCACACAACGTCTAACACTGGCATACATTTTATCTTTAAACAAGGGAGCCAGGAAAAACATCATTCAATGTTTTGATCTGTTAGGAATAAGAGAAAGGGATAATAATAATACCCCGATTTGTTCAGTTTTGGACTTACCTGTTCTCTCTCCACTCTCCTTTTTTCTTCCTCTGCTCTCCTTCTCTCCTCTTCTTCCTTTCTTCTCTTCTCCATTTCCTCTAATCTCTTCTTCTCCTCCTGTTCTCTCCTCCTTTGCTCACGCTCTTGCTGTCTCCGCGCTTCTCGTTCTCTTCTTTGTTGCTATGGTGGAAAATAATAATAATAACATGGATATTTATCCATTTTCTTGCCAATCCTTTAAAGGAGGGCTGCACAACCTGTGCCTTTAAAGATTAGGTCTGATTCCCAAGTTCAGTGTGGGCCCTGGCCACATTGCTACGGATAAGGGATAAGGAGAGTTGTAGTCCAACATAACCCATGCCACCACTTTGTACTGTTTGCATCTGAATCATTAAGGCACAACTACATGTCAACATGAGTAGATTTTATAAGGAGGCTACCACCAGTGCAATCTCTAATGGTTTTAAATGTGTGGGAATATTTGTAATGGACACAAGAGTGCCACTAGAGATTTCCACACACACAAAACTCATCAATTAATGTGGGCAAAGAGTTCACAAAAAAGAAGATTGCCGAAACAGCTTGTGAAGAATCCTTAAATTGGAACTAATCCCAAACCCTATTTATACTGATATTCTAAATCCAAAGGTAAGGTCCATGGATGTAGTCCAATCTTTTTACTGCTTCCTTGAAGCCTTTCATAAAGTGGCTTTCTCAAATGTGTTTATAAATTATGATATGTGTTTATAAATTATGATATTCCTAAGAATCATATTTTCCAGCTTTTATGGGGCATTATTGTTTCTCCATGACTGTTTCTTTACATTCGTTGAGACTTTGAAACAGGGTCTGAAGCAGATGCTAAATATTGTAAATCCTGGGATGCTAGTTTTACAGTGTCTTAACTAGTTCTAACATGTCTTAACTACGAAGAGTCACTGCTGAACTCTGCTTTCTTTAACCAAACAATGTTTTCGTATACAAGCTTCACCTTTCAGTCAGCAATTATTTTGGCAATGACTTACTATGGGAAGAGGATGAGGTAGACATACTACTTTCTGTCCTTATTCTGAAAACATATCTGCACAATTTCTGATAAAGTCATCAAGGATGTCTGCCAGCATTTAAGTGGGTGGGGAACCAAGTGCTGGCATCATATCCACAGAAATTACTTAATGCATAAAACATTCTTGTAATTCCTGTCGCAAAACATCAATTAGAAAATAGCATATACATGCTTAAACACACTAACCAAAATAGGCAACCCTGAGCTCTGGACCTATTAGAAGTCAGTGATTTCAAACCTTGAGAAACATCTCAGTCAAGTCTCCTTTGCTTTCTATGTCTGTCTTTGCAACACATAAGATGAGTTAAGGTCACAGTCCTCAAGTGCCCTGATTTTTTTTATTTCCAGTTTTGGATGTTTCCTTTTCTTCCCAAGCCTTCAGCCAAATTACAGCAAGGAAAGCCATTCTGCCACCCATGTTTGTTTGTTTGTTTGCCCTATTTATACCCCGCCTTTCTCAACCCCAAAGGGGACTCAAGGAGGCTTACGTATTGGCAATTATTCAATGTCTTTGAGCGACAAACAATTCTAATGACATTAAAACTAAAATTAAGATTTTAAATTAAAACTAATACATATTAAACATTTAAAACATTACATTTAATATTAAAATCAAGCCATCCATAATTGTAGTCCAGGGCCATTCCAATAGTCATTGCACATATTTCATATCTATTATTGCACTGCAAATTAATCTCCAAAGGCTTGATCCAAGAGTCAGGTTTTCACTTTCCTTCTGAAGGCCAGGAGGGAGGGGGCTGATCTAATGTCACTGGGGAGGGAGTTCCACAGCTGAGGGGCCACCACTGAGAAGGCCATGTCTCTTGTCCCCACCAGTTGTGCTTGCAAAGAAAGCAGGACCAAGAGAAGGGTCTCCCCAGACGATCTTGATCTCCAAGATGGTTCATAGGGGGAGGCACGTTTGGACAGGCAAGCTGGACCATTTAGGGCTTTATAGGTTAAAGCCAGCACTCCTAATTGTGCTTGGTAGCAGACTGACAGCCACTGGAGCTGACACAAAAGGATGGATGTCCTCTCTCTGTATGCCGCATAACCACCATGCCAGTATCCCCACATTTTGGGAGTGGGAGAAAAAAGCTCGTTGTCTGGAAAGTATTTAACCAACGTGTGCATGGCCACTCTGATTGGAAATGCGAGTGCGAGTTCTTACAATGCAGTAAGAACCCGATGCCCAATTTAGTTTCATACTTCATATATAAATATATGTCAAGTACAAATCCTACCAGCCTATTGCTGCATGGGTGTTGACATTACTGGCCAAGTGATTATGTTTACTGCAGTCCAGCAGACTTAAAGAGAAGGGCAATATCATACAGCTTTTATATAAACCCACAGAATAACAACATCTGGAAGACTGTGTACAGTTCTGGTCAGGCTTCAAAGTGAAAGGTTTGCTCAATTTGGTTACAATATACTATGATCTTATCAGATCATAGAACTGATCTGACTTAACCCAGGGCAAGGCTGCCTTAACGCCCAGGATGCGGCCTTTCCAAACATTAGTGCTGTTTAGACAACCGACCTGGTTCCGAACTGCAACTGGCCACAGCTGTCTTGACTGCCATTTTGCAGTCCAGAAATGGCTCAGGAATACAGGATGGTAGCTGCTTGTTGTCCCTGCCCCCATGTCATGTATATACCCAGGTGTGACACCCACCAAGCTTCTCTTGAGCACTCTGACATCAGCAAGAGTGCCCACACACCAACGGAGGAGAGAGGAGTTACTCCCCCTCCCACCAGTTCCTTTAGATGCAGCATCAGTCAGAGTGCTGAAGACCAGATAAGTGATGTGTTGTGGTTGGGTACAATCACGGCATGGGGGGCAGGGCTGTCTAGTGGCGCCGAACTATCTTCAGTGTGGCTGAGCAGTTGGGACACTCTTCCACCTCCAAAGTTGTTGAGGTAGTCCCTTTCTAGATGCCATGTGGGTTTGATCTCCGGCATCTCGATTGGGCCCGCATTAGTTATCAGTATAGAATGATCCACTGGCATATGAAATGGGACAAAGGAAAATCAGTTCTATTACAGTAGACTGTAATTCTCTTACACTGTCATGGAGGCTCCTTCTTTGGAAGCTTTTAAACAGAGGCTGGATGGCCACCTGTAAGGGGTTATTTGAATGCAACATTCCTGCTTCTTGGCAGGGGGTTGGACTGGATGGCCCATGAGGTCTCTTCCAACTCTTTGATTCTATGATTCTATGATTCATCATACTATAGTGATTATGTATCATTACAAAGATTTTTAGTGCATGTAAGTAATTCCACTAAAAAAAGAAGCAGTAGTTTTCTAGAAAAACACTGCATCTCAAAATTGGAAAATGCAAACAATTTAAGGAAGCCACTGGGACAGAAAGCCCCCACATTGTGTGTGGGTGTGTGTATTCTGTGGCTGATGGGTTTGCATCTGTTGCCTTGGTTGCCTTGATAATGGTGCTATTGGTGGAAATACCTTATCCTGAGAACTACAAAGTGTTAATGCCAAACTGAAACACTTCAGTCTAGCAGGAAATTTTCAGCACAGGCAACTAACACCACTTGCTATCCCTAAGAAATTTATTGCTCCAATTTTAAGACATCTGGGATCAGAAAATGCAATTTCGGAACATCTTTCGAGGCACCTTATACGTTTAGAAGCTCAAGAGGTTTAAAATCTCAAGAAAGAATTAATATTTTGTGGCCTTTTAATAAAAGGCACTAAAAAAGAGGAGCTAGTGTGAGAGAGACTTCAATCTTGGCCATTTCTACCTCTTCTAGTCTCCTCCTTTGCTCTTTCTGCTGTTCAATGCGCTTTTGTCTCTCCGCCAGCAGCTGCCGCTTGTACTCTTCTTGCTCTCGTAGCTGTTGTTCCTGTAGCAGCTGTTGTCTCCGAAGAGCCTCAGAACGTTCCTTGTTTTCCTGCTGTAATCTCAGGAAATCACGTCTGAGGGTAGATTCTCCAGGCACATTAACAATAGAACTGTGAAAGAGTAAGAGGGTGGGGATTTATTAAAACCCAAACAAAATCAAGTAGTACATACAATTTTAAGATCATTTCCTTTTTGCATCTTTGTTTCCCAGTGCAATATATAATTATGGAGGTGGGTCAAACCAGCAAGAAAATGTTATTAAATCCTTTTTGCCTATCAGTGCCGAAGTAAATTTTGCTTGCAATTATAGGACAAAGTAATTACAGACACAAACACAGTTAGTATTCAATAGGATGCTTCAAACACAGTGATGCTTTGAGGTGCTTATCATAGTTCACAAAAGGACACAAACAACATTCCCTTATGCTGCAGTACACTAGACTTGCTCTCTCAAAATGTAGATTGTTTTGGAGGGTAGGACAAAACTAACAAGCCTTATAAGTCATTTAGAACTTGAACCTGAGTTTTTTAATTCCCAAACTGCCACAGATCACAACCTGAGCCAACCTGAATATTACATTATTGTGTACTATGGATCTTCAATTTTTGCTTTCTACAAGAATCATGAGGGCAAGTGTTGGTTCCACCACACAAGAAGATGAGATCTAACCCTTCTCTCACCAGTTTCTATAGCCTGATGCCCCCCCCCCCAACACACACACACACCTCACCAAGAAGATGCGACCACAACCAATTTCCCACTATAACCTACCTGTCTGTAAAAACTAAAAGAAGATCAAGAGGTAAATCATGACAGCATGACTTCTGATTTTATACAGGGTTGGGCAGAATGCAGTTTGGTGTGGTACAGATTTCTGGCTCCCAATTTTTAACAAGTGGAGCAACACTAAAATAAGGAAAAAAGGCAGGGGTAGGACAATAAAACTAGGGTTTGAATAGGAACCCCATTAAGAAAATTCTTGAACTTTAAATTTTTTAAGCATGTGGAATTTTCCACCAAGAGGAAGATGGCAAATATATTAAAAAGTAAATCCTGCAAGTCTAATGGATCCTCATTCTCACTTCTATGTATGAACCAATAGTATTCTATGCCTCTCTTTCAAGAGCAAGTACCAATCCAGATTTCTGCAGACTTTAAATTGACTTGTCTATATTTCATATTGATGAATCACCAGGATTACCATACCTTGGCTCTCCTTCTTGTTCAGGCACTTCCTCCTCCTCTTCTTCACTTCCACTATACTCGTATTCTGTTTCATCTGGTGGAAGCGAATGGAGGACAACAGATGTGACAAAAATTTCCCTCTCTTTTTTTTAAAAAAAAATCCACAATCTTTTCAACAGAACATAGGAATTCTATGTGAAACGTTTTTAATTTGTGGTAAAAATTAAGAATTTCACTAGCAGTGATTTAGAAGCTGTCAAAAGGTCACTGAAACTCTTCACAATAAATTTTAGTTACAATAGATTCAAAAGCTCTCATTAATTGTTTACAATTGAGAGAGTCAACATTAAGTGTGCTTTTCTTTTCCTAAAATAATAATATTATTGCTTTAGAGTATCCAACACTACTTGGTCTAAACAAATTTATCATAACTATAATCCAATAAAAAGTACATGAACAACACTATAATTTCTTCCATCTCGCTCTGCCAAATTCCTCTCTAAATGGTTATTTTTATGTTTGAAAGAGATTAGAGATCAAACTAAGGTCTCAAGTTTTCTTTAGGTACATAGCACAATTTTGTCATGCTATCTGCAGTATCATAAATATCTCCATGCAGTTCATTTCAAGAGTGATTTGCTATGTGGAATGAGGATCAGTGAAGGGTGATAACACTGGAAACACACCCAAAGACTGTTGGGGACACTTACTCTTTAAATCATTGACAAAATTCTTCTAAGTTCTTGAAATTTTATAAATTAGTACTACTAAGTTACAATTCCTCTTTTAAATTAGAGGAATAAATAAATGGGGGAAAGCAAGTATAATCAGGCATTTTTGTTACAATTCCCTTAAAGGACATAATACAAAATAAAATCCTATGCAAGTGACAGTTCTGAATACAAGGTCCTCAGTTTTATCTGCAACCCAAATGAGAGGTCTAGCCTGTCTGCCAGACAATGTATGATAACAGAAATGTTACTTCCTATTACTATCCTCAAACAAAGGACAAGGCCTACTGGGTTACAGCATCATTTGCATCACAACTTTAATTTGATGCAAAGCCGGTTAACTCTTAACATTTGGTGCCGTCAAACTGAATCTCCATCTTCCCCTCCCATTTCCATGCATCTTGTATTACAAATCCCAGGCTCTCTCTTAATTTATGTACAATCCCGTGTACATAAATAAGAAGTGTGAAACCATTGTAGATGAGATGGATACACTGGCCGCCAGGGGGACCTTGTGAGGGTCACACATATCTGGAGGTGGGATGGCTGTCAACAAACATTTGGGGCAGGGAGGGGGGTTTTGCTACATTTCTGGATCTCTCTGAATTATTTTAGGACTTTTTTCCTAATAAGATGCAAAAGTCAAATTTGGGTTCACATTTTGGTTAGAAAAAGAATTCTCCTATACCTAACATGGCCTGGGGAATGTGTCACAATTGTCCCCCACATTACCTAGAACAGGACCTTTTAAACTTTTTCTACTCATGATGGCTTTCCATCCAAGACTTTTTTATATGACTCCAGGTATATAAAATAGGTATACATTTCAAATATTTACTGAAGATAAATCAGCATTAGCAAGGCTTGTTAAACAGGCCGATTTTCCTTTTTATGAAGTACAGCTGAAGCATTTTCTGCATAGTCCACTTTACACACTGTACAATACGTTCATGTAAATGGATGACGTTAGGGAACCTCTTACTATTGCCAATTTTTGTGGCCCCAACACTGAGGGAAGGGGGCCCATTTGAGGTTGGGGCCCACAGTTTAAGAAGCAGTGACCTAGAAGATGATTGGGGGGGATATGCCACAAATATGTTTACAGCATTTAGGACCCTAGGAGAATTGGAAAATGCCCCTAGGAGACACATATTTCCCCTTTCTTAATGCAGGTGCACCAGAAACAACATACTACAGGCATACAAATTTGGTTGTAGCTTCAAAACAATTACATACCCTTCTCTCCTCTCTTCTTCCTAGTTCTGTCTATATGATCTTTAAGCTGGATTCGGACTTGCCTTTCGTTTGGCTGATCACGTATGAATGGATGCTTTAAAAGTTGCTCTGTAGGAGGCCGCTGCATGTAGTTCTTCACTAAACAGCCCTCTATAAAACTAAAGAACTTTTTTGACCTAAGCAAAAAATAAATCATACACAATTTAAGTTATTTGGCAATATAAGTCTATTTCTTATGGATCATTTGCAAGTATAAACTCTGAGAAACAAAGCAATTAGTTCATGACTTATAGAAAATTACATTTTTTTATTTATACGGAAAAAAGACAGAAACAGATTAGTCTCCCTCAACAGCTCCACTCAGCATAGATCTATAAATAAAAGTAGAAATCTTATTTTTAAAAGGCAGGCTGGTGAAAGAAAAAAAAAGGTCATCCTTGAATGCATTTTGGAAGAAGTTTTCAAGTCATCTCTAGGGAGGTTAAAAAAGTGTTTTTGTTTTTTTTTTACCTTATGCAAGACCTGACCTGGTTGTTTCATTTCACATGTACAGATTTAAAATCAAGAAATTATTATTTGCTTCAGTAATGAAAATTTTCACAAAGTATTCTATGTTTCTGTTCTAAACTCTGTACAGGTTAGTTCAATTTCTTGGTGAAAATTATGAATAAAAGCAACTGTGAATTTTTAAAAAATCATTCTCAGTTGATGTGAAAACAATTTATAGTAATTACAGTGAAGTGTTTCATGAATTTTTGGGAATACTTTCTCCCTGAGGAGCCAGTAACACTTACTGCATTTTCTCATGATATTTCATATTAAAAATTAAGAACTGTATGTGAAGCAAACCTACATTTTCATCTGCAATGGCTGAACATTTTTTCAGCTTAGTAAAAGACTATTCTGTCAAAACACAATGGTTTTTTGTTCAAAGCTTTACCTACAAAAGATGAATTAATAAATTATGTACATGTATGTCTTTTTTGATTGATTCAGAGATACTGAAAATTGGTTTCAGCAAGCTGAAATTCATGTTTTCAGGTCTGTGGAAATGTTCTATGTAAGAGGCAATGTTATAAGAAAAATATTCGATACTTAGATGGAAAATTAGAAACACAAACATACCATTTCTTAGATTTTAAGCGTGGAGGTGGATTTCTGGGAATAAGAAACAAGGCTCTCATTGGATGCATATCACAGAGGGCTAAAAACAAAAACAAAATATGATGTAGTTGATATTGTGTTTTATCTCTCTCTAAAATGCTTGCAGGTAGTATACAACTCCAAATGGCTGACAGTGGCTATTATTACATGGTGAAAGATGGTAACTGTTCACAATTCAACAATCAATTGTACTTTCTCTATTTCTTATTTTAGTTAGTATACACAACTGGATTTAGGTAGGAATAACTATAAAGAACACAATAATACAACTAGAATTCCTAGACAGAACTGAATCCATGTTTACATAAATGTGTGCACAGAGGCACACTAAGCTTTGAGCTACTATTTTTGTCATAGAACGCCTCAAGCTTGAGAATGAAAGTTGCCATTTTACATAATTTATAGAAAATGGAGATAAGGGACAAAATTAATTAAGACCCATTTTCTTAGCGAGTTTGTCACTTACAGATTGTAATTTACATTTTACATGAAGAAAGCACTAACAAGGTTACAGCATTATCAGTTCCAATATTAAATTCCACCCTTGTCAGAAAGTTTATATGGCTTCAAAAGCACTGAAGTATAAGATTACCCTATTTTTTTTATTACTCAAGCACAACCCACCACTTCGGCACAGTTATCTAATAAGAAGCACTACTATGATAGAATTTCCTATTTCTGGTGCCAGAAGGGATAGGGTAGAAATGGAAGAGTAAAGAAATTCATCCATCTGTTTTGAAAATCACAAGTGTAAGTTTACATTACATAGATTAAACCAAAATACAGTTTTTAAGCCAAAATCAGACCAATTGTAAATGAAGACACATTACTTACGGGGAGCACCTTCTGCCATTTCTATGGCTGTAATGCCACACGACCAAAGGTCACTCTAAAAAGAAAGTACATTTGTTAGCAAACATAAGGTAAAGGTAAAGGTTCTCCCTGACATTAAGTCTAGTCATGTCCGACTGTGGGGTTGGTGCTCATCTCCCTTTCTAAGCCGAAGAGCCGGTGATGTCCGTAGACACCTCCAATGTCATGTGGCCAGCATGACTGCATTGAGCACTGTTTTCTTCCCACCAAGGCGGTACTTACTGATCTACATTTGCATGTTTTCAAACTGCTAGGTTTGCAAAAGCTGGGTCTAACAGTGAAAGCTCGCTCTAATCCCTGGATTCGAACTGCATCAGCAAGTTCAGCAGCTCAGCGGTTAACCCACTGCGCCACCAGGGGGGCATATCAATTATTTTTCTTCTTAATGACACTGGTTGGTGTACTACATGTGGAGTCACTATCAATATCAAACATCAACAGTTAGCCTTTTAAAAAGGCTTAATTTCTGTAGAACTTGCCATGCTCATGTATTTTTCTTCACACTTTCAAAATAATTTTTTTATCTTTTTTCTAAGATTGTACCATTTCCATGTCCTTATAACAGAATTTTCTTGGCAAGTTTTATTTAGTGGTTCTCTGGCATTGCTTTCCTCTGAGGATGAGAGTATGTGACTTGCAGAAGGTCACCCAGTGGATTTCTATCGTTGAACGGGAATCTGAATCCTGGTCTTCAAGCCTCTTTATCAAATGATCAAACCATTATACTGGCTCTAAATTACATCAATACAGATTGCTCTAATGACAACACATAATGGGAGTGAGACATATAAAGATGCTTGGAGGGCAAGTCCGAAATGGATACTTGAAAGAGGAGTGGCTGAAGAATCAAAAACCCCTTCTATCCCAAAGTACGCATAAGAGTGAATTTGGGAATATAGGACAGAAGGATATAGTCAATGCTGTTCACCATTAGTCTGGTTGTGTCAAACTGGACTAATTTTCCCTCCCCAAATTCCAATAACATTGCTGAATAATGAGATCCATAAAAGGAAGTGGTGTTTTCAGGATGTTTACCAGATTTGAATCATCCGGTACTTCTGTTGTTCCCAAGAGGAACAATTAATAATTCTGGCCAGAGATAGAGAGGATATGACGATTTCTAGGGGAGACCATAAAAGATTCATTTGATAGCAATGCATTGATACTCCAAGAATAAAAAAAAGACAGCCATCTATGCAGCTATAACCATAACTGCATAAGGTAAGACTCCTCCAAATCTGCAGGAGTTACTTTCCCTGGGCAGACTGTGGCTATCTGATTATCTGAAACGGCAGACATGACCAAGAAACATGAAATTGACTTCTGGTTCCAGTATATCACAGAGTTGTCCTGGAAGACCCAGAAATTTCTAGAGATGTATACTCTGTAGGAATTTGCTGGGTCCTCCAGAGCAACTCTATGGCTATAGGCACCTTACTGTACACATAAATTTATCTATTCCAAATGGGAAACTTGATTTTTAAAAACTTGCTGTTATATTCCAATAATGAATCTGTGTACTAGGCAGCAATCTGTCCAATCCAGGGTTTTGCAATGGGTATTGTTCTGGAAACCAGGGCTTCACAAAAGGATACTCGTGATACTGCTAAGAAACTGCTATTGGGGCCTCTTGGTCACTTCCCACCACTAACATCAACAGCTACATTGTTTATGTTTTCTAGTTTAGGGATTCGGCTAATCCCTAGACTGGAAAAATAGCTTTCAGTCTCTACTGGAATGAAAGAACTGTATGAAAGTTGCATATAATTCAGAGGCCATGACGATGTAGTTGTCCAGATGTGGTTGGACTGCAACTTTCATCAATGCGTGATGAGGGGTGGAAGTTGTAGCTCAGCAATATATGGGGAGCCACAAGTAGTTCACTCATGTTTAATACCATGCATCCTAATGTTTCATGTTATACTATGCCTGCTTCCGTTAGTGAAGTGAAAGAGACTATTTGCTTAGAAAGGATGAAGAAAAGAAAGCAATGTCTTCTTTTCAGAGCACAAATAAAGAATTTATGTATTTAATGCATGAACTAGAGAACAGGAAAAACCGCCCATTTTGATTAGGATGATAATACTTCTCTTACCCTGTAGTCATACGTAGCGTCTGGGTTTTCATCACAGGCAATAACTTCTGGGGCCATCCAGTAAGGCGTTCCAATAAATGTATTTCTTCTACCAACTGTCCTGTCCAGTTGAGCACTAACACCAAAATCCACTACATTCATTAAAAACAGAGGGGGAAAGAAAAGAAAAAACCTTGAAATCAGTTCTCCAAGTTTACTGACTACATATCGTAACTTTATACAAGGTAAGTCATCAATTAAAATGAAAAGAAAAACAGATGGAGTCTTTGTTTTCATTGAAGTTGTGTTCAGCGAATCATTACAATATAGTCTAGAGCTTTTCAATACTTCTTGCCCATTTTCAAGCAATGCAGCTTTCATTCAAATGTAACACCCATAATAAGTAAGACTGCAAGTACACTGTTCACTGTTATGTCTATTAGTCAGCTAATACTCTCTTCTGTAACCAGGCTGTGATGTAACATTAATTGCTATTGTATGGTAGAATAGCAGACATCAAAGAATATGCTAAAAGAAAGGAAAAACAGGGTAATTAACTTACCAAGTTTCACCTCTGCGTTTTCTGTTAACAACACATTCTGTCCTTTGATATCTCTATGAATCACGTGATGGGCATGAAGATGTGCCAATCCCTGTATTTGTTATGAGAAAAAGACAGAACATAGGATTTTGTTCTCTTGACTGCAATTCAGTGCAACTACATTACAAGTCCCTATTGTACTGCAATCAACCTTGGTAGCCTTTTTTGCCCTGTGTACTTGAACATGGACAGTTTTAGATGGTTAATAAACCATTGCCAACATACTCTATGTTGGTAAAGCGTAAGAAACATTTCTAACAATTTTGCATGCATTCCACATTGGATAAAACAACAGCTGTACATCACATGCCCTTGTCAGTATTGATGGAATTTGTAGAATATACGAAATCTTAGCTAAACTTGCAGGGATGGTGGCATAGTAAAACAAATTAAGTCACGGAATGCCCTTAAATACCAAAGATAGAAGATGCAAAGATGTATCTTTTCACTAGGTGAAACACAGAATGCTTCCTTGTATAAAAAAGGCTAAAACACGAAGCAATCTTTATGCAGAAAAGGGAATGATTAAGAAGAAAATGCCATAAGGACCAAAGAGGACCATTTTTTTTAAAAATGGTACGGCATGTTGCTACCTGAAAGAGGATGCTTACTTAAATAACAGGAAAAGTGAATCATCTGCTTAAATTGTTGGTAAATTTCTTCCTTAAGGCTTGTACAGTTCTGTAGATAATCATACACATGAATAAAAAGTGACTCTGAACATTACCAAATATTTGGGCTTGAGGAAGAGAACAGGAAATCCAACTGGTTCATACTTCCTGTTCCCTGCAGTTCTATATGATCTATAGAGTTTTGCACAATCATTCTGCCTTACAGAGGTATACATATTGGCAACATTTGCTTCCTACTTTGTTGGAGGTAGCACTGGGGGGTGGGGTGGGAAGAGTGGGAGAAGAGATCAGTCAGTTCTCAAGAGCACAGAGAACAGGAAGCATGAATCATGCAGACTTCCTTTCCCCCCAGCATTAGGTAACGTGCAAAACTAGTCCAAGAGATAATGTTAAGTTCCAATGGGACATCTACTAAATAGAATGTACATTTTGATTTTGACAAATTACAGAGACATATGAAGTAATGTCTTTGAAACTCTATAAAGAAATTATCCAGGCCTGAAAAGAGTGATTTGCTTGGTCTCCTATGACAAGTGTCACTGCCTCCAGGCAACCGGCAAGGAAAGCTTTGGCTCAGCATGTTTCTTTTTTCTTTACTTTTCAAGGTATATCAATGACTACAGAAAACTCTGAATGTGGCAAGCAAGTAAAAGTATCTATGGACCAGTAATCTCTGCTCCCCCCCCCCCATATAAACATCTCTACAAATGGAGCACATCTTAGAATCGCAGGTATATCATATGTAATTTTGTTGATGGTGGTGGTACTGAAATTAGTGTGCATCTTACAATTGACAGCATTTTACAGTTAATGAACTATGGCAATACTATTTCTCAGAATGAGAAACCTGACCTCTAGGATCAGAGCAAAGGAACATGTTGCCTCCCAGATGATGTCAGACTTCAAATTCTAATCCGTCCTAGTCAACATAGCCAAGGATGAGGGGTGACATCTATCAAGATCTAGAGGGCCACATGTTCTCTATTCTGTAGTCCTGGAATACAGGACTACAGAAGTAGTGCTATTCATTACTAAAGAATAATTTGTCTAAACCGGTATGGCAGCAGGTACATGTAGTCTTGGATATAGGGACTTATATATTCAAAGGCAAGTCTGAACTCATCTAGACTTTTTGCAGGTATGGCATAGCTGCGCCCAACTTTCATTATGTGGGCAGAAGCACTGGCCAGTTTTTCTTAATTGTAGTCTTGCCTGATACACAAGCAACACCTTGTGTATCAGGTGTTATACAGATCAGGTGTATAACAGATCAACCCACTGTCATATATGTAAAGTAATATCTTGGATTCAGCATCACAAAGCAAACAATACCACAAAAGTTCAGATACAATGGGTGGTGTTGGGCACACACTGGTATTGATAACATTTCATCACCAAATAATTTACTGTCAAGACACCAATTTTGCCTTTGAAAGCCCTCACTGGCCCAGTACCATCCCTCCCTACAATTATACACCATACATAAATCTCTCCATTGCATGCCAACAACATTAGAAGCAAGGTTGTCTGTCATCTGCAGATGGTGTTCCCCTGGAAATGTCAAAGCAACTGATAAATTCCCTTTGATGTACCAGAATAGTTTTAATAGTTTTTTTTTAATTTAATGTAATGTGATCATAATTTTTTTCCAAATTATACATTGCTTGATGTGGGGTTTGTGTCAAATAAGTAAGCTTTACATAAAGTAATGTGCCATTGGAAGAAGCAACACTGAATGTTATTCAGGCAAGATTCCCAAGTAGCCACCACAAGTGGAACTGAGGCTGTAAGCATAAATTAGGGATTTCCTCACATCATGAAAATTGTGATGAGGCAGCGCTTTGCCACTACCCTGTGCTCAAGACATTGGGTTAAACCAAGTGCTGATAATTTCTCCATTCTTAGTACAAATTTTACCTTTACAATATACAAAACAGAGAATATCATTGGTACAATACTAAATAAGATACATCAGCATGCATTCTTTTAATATCTCAAAGCAGCATTTAATGTTTGTATAGATCCTATGTAAAGGAGAAAGAAAACAAAGATGTAGCATTTTATTTTCCACTACAATAGTGCAATTCATTAAAGAAATAAACATATCTGTCCATGCATTTTGTCATTGTTTTCGCTGTAAACCTTGGAAAATTTTCTGTATTCTAATGGTACCTACTAAACATTCCCAGATTTTTTAAATAAATGAAACTAATAGCAAATACTATAGTTTTTAATGGACATAACCTGTACTGAAATTATAACCTACCCGTTGATTTAATTGCATGCTTTAAAAATGATTTAATATTCAAGAACTGAGGGTCATTACTTTCCCATGTCAGGTTACAGTTATTCATTGCCAAAGGCCTACTACAAAGTTAATGCAGAACCTTAAATCACATCAGTTTAAACAGAATAATATATTGGAGTGTTTTCGTTTTCCTTACCCTGAGAATTTCTCTAGAGATGTATGCTATCCAGTCTTCTTTCAAAGTATTTCCTTTTGTATTCTTCACCAGGTCAGTAATAGAACCTGCACCACAGAACTCCATGACAAGCTGCAAAAGGGCAGGACGCAAAAGGAATCACTGAACACTTTTAAGATCATTCCAAATATGTTCTACGTATGAGATCATTATTATATAATTCATTGCACTGCATCAAAGTTTACTGGACTACGAAGAAAGAAAGACAAGAAAAGGACAAACGGAGACAGATCATAATCTGAACTTTAATATCAATGAAGTTTTATCTTGCCTTCATAAACAAGATCATACAATAATATTATCCTATCATACAAAAGAATAGGCTGATGTCAGGATTTTTTAAAATAAGAAATCGATTTAACTCATACCTCTTTACACTGCAACCTTACATTGACTTAGCAAGAGCAAGATCACGTAAAATGAATGAGACTTACTAATAAGTTCATAGATTTGCAATACAAATGGTTTACTCTTAGAAAATACAAAAGTGAAGCCAAATCTATTCATCCTCAGATATGCCAAGCTTTTCATATTTACATAAAGTAAATTGGCTTTATTCCCAGGGAGTTTTCCTAGTTTACTGGTTAATAGGACATTTTGCTGAACCTCAAGCATTTCAATATTCTTGAGAAAGCTATGTAACATAAAAATGCTATTTGATTGTGTTTTGTTTTTTACAATAGGAAAAAACATTCATTTTCACATCTTGTTTATTTATCTTGGTACCTGCAAATTAAACTTGAGATGTTTCATGCATGCCTGGGATGGATATACTTACCCACAGCTGGTCATCATGTCCTGGAGGACTTTTCTTAATGAAAGCACCATAATAAGTTGCTATATTTCTATGATGGGAGTATTTCTTCAACATGTTTATTTCCAATTTGATTTCTTCTTCTTCATCCTTTAGCGAAAAACAAAAATGCAGGAATACATATGTGATATTTGCAGAAAACTTTAAATACTTTTCTCCTATTAACCTTGCAAAGCAAGGGAGAATTCTGTAAAATGGGTTGCTGTGACTTTTCTGGGCTATATGGCCATATTCCAGAAGCATTCTCTCCTGACGTTTTGCCCACATCTATGACAGGCATCCTTAGATGTTCTGTAAATTCTGTATCCAGTTTTAGCTGTAGTAGTGAAACTCCCTAGCTGCACCTCCTGAACATAACAATCTCTATAGGATTAAGTGCATTATTATGCTTAATTAGGTAAGTAATTATGTATTTATGCAAATTTCCAGTGATTGGATAAGACAAAATTTCTTGAAATAAGGATGGTTCCCAGGCTAAAAACATAAAAATAAAACCTGAACGATGAGCTATATTCATGATGTAAGTATTTATTATTTATGATTCACCTGCTTCAAAAAGAATTATTCCCAGCCAGCTGATATAAAGTAATTTGTCACCCACAATACGGAATAGAATGGTTTGCTCTTAATCCTATGGGTGTAAACACCTTTAAATCTTATAACACAAAGACAATGGCAAGGGATAACAAGAACACTTCCCTTTCTGGCTGCCAGAGCATCCACTTTTACTAAAGGGAGTGTTCAAGTCTATATAATTCCTGGATCCAACTCACATTCCACCATACATACAACCTGCAAAGAATCAACCAAGAGAGGAAGACAGTGTTTAGAACTAAACGAAATTAAGGTACACTAACAGAACAAAGCACTTGCAAGTCAGGTTTAAAAGAGACTGTTTAGCTAAAACCTAGGTCTAATACGTATACAATAAATGTGTGTGTGGGGACGGGGACGGGGACAGGGGGACAACACACCATAGATATGCTTTATTTCTATCTCTGTTTATTAGCTCAAAATTAAGAGTGAGATTCTGGGATGCAGAAACAGTTAGTAAAATCATTGTCATTGTGCTTTTAATGCAATTAGGCCTCAATTACAAATTTAAGTTTATTTGGTCTCAAAGTAGACTAAGTAGACTTAAAGTGGTAATTGATGCCCATCTACCTGGTCTACATATATTTGCAACACAAGTACTGTTTTGTTGCAAACCATCAGATAACGGAGAGGAACGCCCATCAACTACATTTTCCATGTTACAAATATATTCTACAAAAGGAAATTCCCATAAATATAATCCATGCATTTGCAAAATGTATGCTTGCAGTAGCAAGCATGTCTATGTAATAACAGTAAGGTTGGCAGAGTGAAAAATGGGAGAGGATTTCTGTACCAGCAATAGTTGAGCAGAATAGAGAATTCCAACATTACATAGTCCTGAATATTACATAGTTGCATGAGAAGAAATACCTGATGAATTCCCTCTTCTACACAACCTTGACCAGTCTCAATATGACAATCTTAAATATTCTATCTGTATAACAGTTCTTCTTCATATAGACAAAGACACATAAAAAACATCTGACTAAAAATTAAATATGTTATAGTGACATCTGGTGGTACTATACTGTTGTGTTTTAATGTTTGTATTAAAAATACAGTAGAGTCTCGCTTATCCAACCTTCACTCATCCAATATTCTGTCTTATCCAACACAGTCTGCCTCCCGCCCAGATCCAAAGCTGTTTCAATACATTGCGATGTTTTGGTGATACATTCATAAATACAGTAATTACTATATAACGTTACCGTATATTGAATTGCTTTTTCTGTAGATTTGTTGTAAAACATGATGTTTTGGTGCTTAGTTTGTAAAATCATAAGATAATTTGACATTTAATAGGCTTTTCCTTAATCCTTCCTTATTATCCAACATTTTCACTTATCCAACGTTCTGTCAGCTTGTTTATGTTGGAGAAGCGAGACTCTACTGTAATTCAAAAATATATGTACAATACATTACACAGTACAACTTTTGCATCTGTGGGGCTGGTACATGTAGTTTAATTTATCCATGCCTGACATAATATGTCCTCTCTAGGCACTTTCCAAGTCATTCTTCTGCCAAAAGTCCTTCATTTCCACTATATCTGTGGTTCTGTGTTCCCAAACAAAAGTCCAGGAACATATTCCTTACAGGATATAGGGATCATACCATAATTTATTAGTACCTCTGTATTCGTACTAATCCATCTCCCACACAAGACTACATGCTGAGTGTCAAGTATGTTCTCAATAACTGTTATACAGACTTTGAATTATTTTTTTTAGACACTATGACTAGTTTAAAGTGAGTATGCAATATTAATTATAAACCAAAATACAAGTCAAAACAACACAATGCAAGAATGAAACAGAAAGGGGTCCCTCAAACAACATAAAGTATAGGGCTCTATTCTCTTTATAACATCTAAACATTATGGCACCTTAATGACTGAAAACATTTATCTCAGCTTATGTGGACTTGAGCCCAGTTTTTTTAATATGTCTAGAGAGTGTTATCCATAATTTTAGGTATAATAATAAGTCCTGCATTGTTTGCCATCCACACAGGACTTTCCTGGATGGGTTTTAAAGCCAGCCGGAGTCTGATGCTGACATCTGCAAAGCAAATTAACTACCTGTAACAGTATCTGTGGAATGACAATAAAATACAGTAAGGATAAAGATAAAAGGGAAACTTAGAACAATAGACGGGATCATAAGCAACGCCTGCAGCTCACATTATACAAATACTATGCTGAAACCCTTTCCATCTGGAGCCAAAACACTTGTACAATATCTGTGTCTGATAAAGCAAGCACCTGCTGCAATTTTCATAATAATGGGGTTTTCCTCTCCCACTTATGTTCCATTTGTCTCACTGTGCCTCTAATTTTTCAGCACTTAGTGGCACAGTCTCTAGTATGGAGGGAACAAATGAAGTTTGGTCTGTGAAATACAATTAGCTCTCCCACTCGCCTCCCTCGCTCCCACCCCGCCAGCCGCTGCAAAGAACGCAAGGCCCGCTCATGGAAAATAAAAGCAGCCAAAGATGGTGTTACTGCACATGGAAACCACATCTGTTTTTCTCCTAGCTGTCCAGATAACTTTGACCACAAATGACAGGCAGAAATCAAAATTAAGTACTTTTATGCCCTAGGGATTTTAGTGGAAAGGATTTAAGCACTGGCTTTTCCTTTGAAATCAATGGCACATCATTGCTTGTTTTGAAAGTGAAAGCAAAAAGAGGGAGAAGAACTTTATGACAATGAAAGAGACCAACATCTAATAAGATGTTGGAAGTAACTAGTTTCAAATAATTTGTCATTCATAATTACATTTCAGTAATAAAGACGTAAGCAAGTAAACATTCCAACTGTAACACATTGGAGGAGTACCTCACTCTTGTGGTGTAACTAATTTTGTTAAATTTTATCATCAGTTTCATAAAAAAAATTGATTCAATGGTCCACAGAAGGGATAGATACCAGTCAGAAGTTGACGGACACATTGGGGACTTTGGAGGAATGCAATGCCTACCGACCCATTCATCTTTGTGCTGGCTGAACTGCTGACCAAAAGGTTTGACTCAGGGGAGCGGGGTGAGCTCATGTCCGTTAGCTCTAGCTTCCCATGCAGAGACATGAGAGAAGCCTCCCACAGGATGGTAAAACACCTGGGCACTCCCTGGGCATTGTCCCAGAATTCTGCAGGAGGCAGAAACTGGATTTAACATGGATTCATTCTCTAGTGTGATGAAGTAAAAATAGATCTTGTTTTAACCTCTAAGAAACCGGACCCCAAATTCCTTCCAAGCACATGCAATAGAACAATTTCACATGTTTCCACATCCCCTGGGCTGTTTTATGCCCTTTAGAGGCCTCTCAGAGTGATCCCAATCCACATCCTACTTAAAGGGGGATCTTTTGGATCAAAGAAAAAGCCCAGGACCTCTTCCAAAACTTAGCTTAAATTGCCTCCATGTCCCTTTGGTACTCTCAAAAATATTTCATTAATAGCTTTCCTCCCCAAATGGGGAGTGGGTGGGTAAAAGCACACTTCCAGGCTTCATGAAGCCCAGTCTTAATTGCTAGCTGTGGGAGTGGAGAGGAAAAGGCCTGCAGCCTTTTACTTTTGTCACTGCTCTCCAAATGGACAGAACTAGCCTACAGAATTCTTTTTAAAGAAACAAAAAGAATAAAGAATTATAATCCTCCGTATAGAAAGAAAATTCCTGCCTTTTCGATAACCAGCTGTTCTGACAAAGAACAGGCTTTACTTTAAAAGTACTAATTTTTTAATTGTTCTTTTGTATATCTGTTGGCACTGGGGACAGCTGTGGGCATATTATTATGCCGTTCTATTATTAATCACTCATTAAGCCACTGATTTTTTAAAAATCATTATTTGCATGTAATTATATATAATGTTGGTTTCTAAGATGGAAATGGACAATAACTTCTAGAAAATCCCAACCAAATGGTAGTCCAAAAATAAAATTTCCAAGCAGTAGACATACTAGACTAATAAAAATATGTTTTATACCTATGCCTAGAGCTGTGCTTAGAGCTTGAATGATTCAGTTATAGTCTTTATATTAACTGTTATAATTGCTTCTTAAAAATGCAAGAGAAAGGTTACATGTCGAAGGCTTTCATGGCCGGAATCACTCAGTTCTTGTGGGTTTTTTCGGGCTATGTGGCCATGTTCTAGAGGCATTTCTCCTGACGTTTCGCCTGCATCTAAGGCAGGCTTCCTCAGACCTCTGAGGAAGCCTGCCTTAGATGCAGGCGAAACGTCAGGAGAAATGCCTCTAGAACATGGCCATATAGCCCGAAAAAACCCACAAGAAAGGTTACATGGTAAGTAACTACTTGAAGTGTTAAGACCATAATCTGTTTTTAAAGTAACTTAAAATGTTATGCTTTTAACAACTTACTGATAAGAAAGCAAGAAAACAAGCAACAACTGTGCATGAATACAAAAAAAAATGCCCTTAAATTCCAGGAAAAACAGAAAGACAACAAAAATATATGTGGGTAAGAAAAAGACTACGCTAATAATCTCGATGTTCCTGATAACATGGAATGTCTCTCTTTTCATTCTGATCCTTTCTAAAACCTACGGGTTTCGTTTTTAATTTAATTTCTCTATTAACACATTATTGCACTACACGCAGAATCAAACTGCAAAAAGACTGTGGGAATTAGGTTACTGTATCAAAGAGTAACTACTTTGCATATTTCGTATACAGCATTTATGGGCAGGGACTGAATCCATATGTTATGAAGTGGGGTATCAAACTAAAGCAGTGTTTCTTAACCTGGAGGCCTGGACCCTGGCGAGGGGGGGGGGGGATCGTGAAGGGGTGTCAGAGGGGTCACCAAAGACCATCAGGAAACACAGTATTTTCTGTTGGTCATGGGGGTCTGTGAAGGAAATTTGTCTCAATTCTACTGTTGGTGGAGTTCAGAATGCTTTTTGATTATAGTTGAACTATACATCCCAGCAACTACAACTCCCAAATGTCAAGATCTGTTTTCCCCAAACTCCACCAGTGTTCACATTTGTCCATATTGAGTATTTGTGCCAAGTTTGGTCCAGATCCATCATTGCTTGAGTCCACAGTGCAATCTGGATGTAGGTTAACTACAACTCCAAAACTCAAAATGAATGCCCACCAAACCCTTCCAGTATTTTCTGTTGGTCATGGGAGTTCTGTGTGCCAAGTGTGGTTCACCGTTAGCGGAGTTCAGAATGCTCTTTGATTGTAGGTGACTATAAATCCCAGCAACTACAACTCCCAAATGACAAAATTAATCCCCCACAACCCCACCAGTATACAAATTTGGGCACACGGGGTATTTGTGCCAAATTTGGTCCAGTGGATTAATATACATACTGCAGATCAGATATTTTCATTAGGATTCATAACAGTAGCAAAATGACAGTTATGAAGTAGCAACGGGGAAAAAATTATGGTTGGGGTCACCACAACATGAGGAACTATATTAAGGGGTCCAGGCATTAGCAAGGTTGAGAAACACTGAACTAAAGTATTTAATTCTGAGTTAACAGATGGGAATAATTTTGTTTACCATTATTGTAAGTCCTAACAGCTCACATGCCCAATGTAGCAGTTTAGAATGTAGCAGTTTAGAAATTGCCTCCTATATTTCAGTGACAAATGAGCTGCGATCAACCCCGAAAAAGACGAATATAATTTGACGGCTAGCAACCAGACCAACTTGACACGTTTCCATCTCAGAGGTGCGGACAATTTTTCATACTCATACTGTTGGTTCAATACAACTTGAGAATAAACAAATATAACTCTATTATTAGAGGTGGGCAGAAATTAGGCTTTGAAGACTTACTTGAGTAAGTCTGTAAGTAGGCAATGTGATACACATATTTACAAATACTTATATTAACGGACAGACATGGTCTTCTTGTTGCCAACTAGCCTGATTTTCACTGCGTTTCCAAAAACATTGGCTAAACTTTGGTGCAAAACAGCAGCTCATGAAGCCTGAGACCAGCATGGTCTGTGGGCATGCTAGCTGGGGGAATTCAAAGACCTGCAGTCCGAAGAAGCAACTTTTATACTCTGAAATAGCAGAAAAGGAAATGATTTTCGGAATCAGACCTGGAACTCACAAACAATCTACTCCTGTTTTCCTCCTTAATTTTGTTTTATTTTGGTTATTTTAGTTTAGAAGAGAAACAGGACTAAGAGGGGGGAGAGAAATCTACTGCAAGTCATGGAGATATCTGTCTCACCACCCCAACCTTAAAGAAACAGACTTCTCCAAGACCCAGATAAGTGACTGGTTGCTATGGGAAGCATAAGTTCTCTCTCCTGCACCCTCATGGCTTGACTGGGCAGAAGCCAAATCCTGGAGTTGCCTTCAATTTTGGGCAGACATTTACCTCCAGTGTGAAATGACTGCTGAGCTACTTCTCATTTATTGTGCCAGCTGGCAATAGTGAGAGCCTTTTTTCTTGCGGAGTACTGTCTTTCTCTTTCTGCATTTTCCCAGAGTATATTCCCATGCACCACACGGCCTTTACTTTCCGAGGATGCTGTGCACAGCATACTTTCTTTCAAGCTCAGTTTTGTTTTGTTGGGAAACCTTGCTCAGGCTCTAAATGGCAACACTTACATTTTTCCAAAATAAAATCCACACAAAAATTTACTCAGTAATGCTGGGTCACCTATGAAAAAGATAGGATAAAAATGGGGGTGGGGTGGGGTGAGAAACTCCAAAATCTTTTTAACTGAGGTTGCCAGAGATTGTAATGAGATCTTATGCATGCAAAGCATGTGCTTCAATAAGTTCTACAGCACTTTCTCCTATTCCCTCATGCTCTGTTAATACAGACAACGTATATATTAGAAGTATTTTTGCTGATTACAGCAAAATGGGAAAAATATTCACTGTTGGTGCAGATACTGGAACAAATCAAGGGTCACCATGGATGGAAAGAAGCCACAGGGAATAATAGACTACCACTGTGCCCTGCTCCCAAACCACTGGCATGGCTTTGAAGATATTAAGGTTTTTTTGTTTTCATTTTTAAATAACTGTATCTTACTATCACTCAACCTCACAAAGTTGGGCTACTCATTCATTATTTTTTGTTTCTTAGATTCCATATCCCACTTGTCTGCTCTGAAAAATCAAGCTTCTGGCAGAGATTCCATGTACAAATAACCTTTGAGCATATATGAACATTGGTCCACAATGATCCATAGTTCCATTCAGTTCTGAATGTCCTTTTACAGCAGTATTACTCAAAGCAATGGTTTGTAAACTGGCACTGGTCCACAGTTTATTGGCTGCCGGGAAAGAAATAATTGTAGCCAATAACAACAAATATGATACTGATCCCTGGCACCTTGGTAAACAGTTCTCTGCATCAAGTAGTCTGACAGGCACTGTTTTACACTATAGTTATGTCCCTGCCTATCCTCAGAACCATAAAATATATTTGGCATAACTTGTATGTGTGCCAAAGAACTTTCATACACCTGCAATGAGTCCTGGTATGCCAGATGTTTGCAGAATTACCACTGTCAAGCTTGCATGGAAAACTCATGGCTGAAAAGGGAGAATAATCAACAGTGAAAACCAGGTGTCTTTCTCCATCTATCACAGACATGACTTCATACAGACAACAGAACTTCTGACAGTCGAGTCATCTGCAATTACAATTCCTGCTTAAGAATACTAGCAGACAGAGGAACCTTTGATTAATCAGATGGGATAACATTCACGCCAAGTGCCAAAGGCAGGCCTATCACGGATATATTATTTTTTTTAAAAACATTAAAGCACAATATGAAATACACTAACTTGATTTTAACTTCGGTTAGATTGTGTCCAGACACTCTGATAGTACTCTGATAGTCAGATAGTACTGCTATAACCCTTAGGTATTTTTGAAAAGCATCATTTTTATTTCCAATCCCAGATCACAGACAGTTGGGGAAGAGGGTTAATGTCTCTGAGACAGTTCGAGCTAATATCCTATCCTCCCATCTATGGACATGCTCTTTCGCCTAATGTTTTTGCTACTAGATTCCTGAGTCACCTTGCTGTACTCATCACAGTTTTCATAAAGCACCCAGATTCGCGTCACTCAGATCTGAAGTCCTGGCTCATACTTACAACATCATCTGGGGAACTGCATTAATCCCAACCCTAATTTAAGTAGGACACTGTTAGATGGATCAATGGTATGACTCAGTTTGATATCTTCCGATGTTCCTATTTTTACTGCAAAGATACAGTTTGCATCCAAACCAGAAAGAGAAACTACAGTGTCAAATACAATTCTGCAAGTATTTATTCCTATAGCAGATATGAATGGATTAAGCAAAAGCTTGGGGCTCATCTACAGAAACCATTTAATACAGTTCAAAGCTAGCTGCAGGAGTCAGACAACAAACTCCCATGACTGTACAGCTACATTTCAGGATAATCCAAATGTCAGATATAAACATAGAGCCCTCTATATAATCTTCCAAACAAAGATGACAACAGGATTTCTTAAGATAACATAGGAGATGTAATGTAATGCTATATTCCACTCAATATTAATATTAATAATGTGCGACTGCCTCGGACTCATCTATATTTGACCAGTTGTATATGCAATGGTTACATTTAGTCTAAAATAGAGTAGATTTACGAAATCCATAGCAATCACACTTAATCAGCTGGACAGAGTTGTACATATAATGGTCTAAGTTCTCTTTTTAGCCTCAACAAGAATAGGCATTCTGAATCAAACCATCAACTTATCAAGCTTCCTATTATTCAATGAGTGTTTCTACATTGATCTAAAAACTGGACTTAGGCCATAACTCAAACAGGCTACTAAATGAGCCAATATAAGCTCTTTAAGGTCACAAAAAATCTTAAATGACTTAAAGGTGCACATCACTAGCCAAAAGCTAATGGGTGGTTTTTGTTTAATATGTTAAGATTTTAGTAGCTCCGTTCTCCATGTTGTCCAAAAAACATGAGAAATCCCTCCTCTCCTGGTGGAGGTGACACAGCACTGAGAGATAGGTTTCACAGGCAGCAATGGAACCAAGGAGAGCTACAGAGGTGGAAAAGCAAGATCTGTCATTTCTCCGCCAGCACACTTACTCAACTGCATGGACTTTGAAGGAATTGCTAGCAACTCAAGATTGCCTATGGCTATCAGACAAAATATTACATAAAGGGCTAGCTTAAATTATACTGCCCAGCACTTAAAGGGAAAGAGGGAAAAATTCATCTAACCCATCTAACCCAATAATAAAAATCTTATCTCATCTAGTATCTTGGCAGTTTTAATTAAAAGGCATGGTTATTCGTTTTGACTATTTTAAAAAATGCTGGTTGGGGACTGTGAAAGTTTACAACACCTGAAAGGATTTGTGTTCAAGAAGGCTGTTCTAGAAGAACTATGAGAAACAAATTCAGGGGATGGGGGGGGGGGGGGGAGAGAGAGAACATGTTGGGCCAAAAACACACAAACTGGGAAATGTTACATTTATTCATGACCGACTTTATTAACTTCTCCCCAATTCCGAGATAAAAGGATCCTTACACTGGCCAATCCACAATTTGCAGCATCACTGTATAACGTTTTGGAATACTGCCAAGGCTGGGTGCAGGAAATAACCGCAGCACTACACATTCCACCAAAAGTTTTGCAGCTGAAATGTTGTGGCTCCACAAATGAATACTCCACCCTTTTGACGTGGAAGGCTAATTTTACTATCACCCTGCCCATAAATAGTGAAGTGCCCCCACCCAACTTGCAGTGTTGAAAATATAAATCGATACAACAGCTGTCAAATAAATGTTTTAAATATCACACTCCCATGAGGAAAAAAAAAACACTACCCCTTATTTTCTCTGAACACTAACTAGGATGTCAAAAACCCCATGAAGAATCAGGGGTTGGACACACCCTTTCACCCTACATCATAATAGTATGGAATCAATTTATATTTTACTAATAGGGGGAAAGCAATGGGATGTTTTTTCCATACAGCTGCTCTAAAAAACAGTATAATTCAAGACCATCCTAAAAACAGATTTTGGGTGTGCACACTACAGAACTGCACAATGTATACAATGGAACTTTGAAACAGTGGATGTGGGCCAAAAGGTTTTGTGTTCCAAACTGTATTCAGTCATACAGTTCAGCTCTCATTCACAGCCAAAGGACCATTTTGGTTTCTCTGGTTTTATTTTTTTAATTTTATTTAAAATAGCTTATATCTATCAAAATCTAAAATATATACTTTTTTAAAAAAGTCAACAATTCACTGCCAGGGTATTCTTGTGACCAATCTCAAATATCAAAATAGGACCAGGAGACCACTGTAACTCAACAGATGACCTAGGGCCAGTCACAATAATCTTCTGTGGACAAAGATGGAGGAGGGAATTGTGTAAATTTCCTTTAGCAGGATATAAATCTAATAAGAAAAAAATATCATCTGCAACATCAGTAGTACTACACAAAGATGACAGGTTGGAACAAGCTAGCTACATTGAGTTTTCCAACAGTGTATTTCAATGTATGGTTTCATTGTATGGAATACTGGATCGACCACATGACCCTACTTGTGGAAAATCATAATAATTAAACTTCAGCAGCTCGCGTTTAAAATAGTAATACTTATAAATATTACAAGCGACCTTCACTAAATCAGACATTAAGCAGCCATTATGTAGACCCTAAACCATCTCAGATTTTCCCTGAGCAAACCTCAGAGAAAAGCACAAGATAGAATATATTGCGCCTGTTTCAAACTCCTCCTGAGTGATCCATCAACAGCCACAGCCAATGATGCTGATGGGAGGAAAGAAGTTGAACGTGCTTAGGTTCCCTTTTGAGGTAGAAGAAAATTAAGCCAAAGGAAAAAGGATTTCCTGTGAGATGAGAAAGCGACAGCTAGGGACATGGCATGCTGCTATGAGCTCATCAGCTTTCTTAACTTTCTAACGTGGGAGTGCTTTACAGTACTCTTTTCAATATGAGCCTAAAATGTAGAATTTAAGTTCTCTTCCCCCTCCTTTCATTTTAAAAGAATACACATTAAGTCCAAAATTAAAACAAATTTCAATGGAGGACATGGCAAAGGACTGGGTTAAATGTAGGACCGCAAATTAAAGGGGAACCAATAGACTGAATATCTAAAAGTAGCCTCTTTGTGCTTCCAGCCATGGGTTCCCATAGTTACAGCTTCTTTAGAAAAAGAAAGCACTGGACTTGCTCCTTTAAAAAAGTGTGGAAGGATCTACCTCTTGCCATTTCAACCACAATGCCCTAAGACATTTTGGCTCAACCTGAATGGTACTGCGGATTCAAGGCTGGAGGGAGAAACAACAGCTTGAATCTGCGTGTCAATGGGAATGTCTTTCTCCTGTAAAATAAATACACAAGGATCATAAACAGTTATAGTAGAGAGAGAAGAGGAAAGGGCAGAGTGAGAGAGAATTATTTTATTTTTATACTTTTGCCAAACTTATTTCTATCATGGTTCCAAATCAGCAAAAGAAACCAGGAAAGGGTTACTGGAACCTTATTCATTCTGTGAAATACTCGTGCCAGAATCAATGCTTGAAATGGTATGTGCCTTCCTTTGAAATTAAAAAACCCCCAAAGTAAATGTGTTGACTGTGTTTCAAGAAACAAGGATATTGCTTATTTGAGTATTATTTGTCCCCTGCTCTGCATCCCCACCCCTCCCCTCCCCTCCCCAAAGCCAATGCTTAGCATCATCAATCCAGAACTCAACTCCTGGCTCAGTTTTACCTGTGGGAACAAAAGACTTTTATAAGCGAGTGGGGGTAAAGAGGTAGAGAGCCGTGCAAATACATTTCCAAGACAGGCTTACAAAGGGGAACTGTACCACTACTGCTGTGATCCACAGTCACGCATTAAAGGCTAGATGCTGCCCTGATTCAATATCACTTGGAACTTGACAGAAAAGTATCAAAGACTTCTTTTCATCCATAAGGAAGTTTGGAGGGGACTGCAACAGCTGAGAGATTAATGGATTTCAGCTGAGGTTAGAGCTCCCAGAACATAGTTCTCCCTGCTCTCTTCATTTTGTAAGTCCATGAAGTGCTCCATTCAGCAGAAAGCACAATATGAAACATTCTTGAAGCACCCCAGTGTTACCCTGTATCAGCAAAACCTTGGCCCCTTTTGGACTAACAAGTTTATTATGCCATGTGCTTTTGTAAGCCACAGCATTCCTCACCTGATTTACTTAATGCTGTTGCCTGAAACAGCTTAGCCCCATAGTAAACTAATCTAAAGATGCCTAGATTTTTAAACACTTTAAATATCTCTCTCCTGCCATGGTCATGGCTAGATCGCTGAATTTCAGCCAGCCCTTGCATCTTCAGAGATGGAGAAAGGGCACTGGTTCTTTATCCCAGTATGTATGTATGTATGGAAAACTGATAGGGAAAATTGATAACTTCACACTAAACAGTGATTACTTTAGTCAGCAGTAACAATCAGCAGCAAAGCCCAAGACCACAACATCACCTAATTTTTGGAATTTTGGAAGAGATGTGTGATTTCATCAGATTAGCCTATCATGGAGTAGAACATTTTGGTGACAGTTAAGTTAGAAAATAGACTGTCCTCCACACACACACTTTTGTATGAAGCCTGAACAAAGCAGAAGTCAGCACTCTGGCTTTTCTGTCCCTTCCACAAGACAGAGAAAGAATCTATGTCTTCTTTTAAGTTCTTGTCTTCTGACTGGTCAGAAACAAAGCAAAGTGGCATATACATATCTGCTGTATTGAGCAGTCACACTAAATAGACTATACCGTGTTCCCTCACTTATCACAGGTGTTACGTTACAGGACCACCCGCAAAAAGTGAAAATCCGCAAAGTAGGGACATACACACATATACGTGTGTGTGTGTGTGTGTGTGTAATGTTCGTTTGTGGAATTAACAGAACTCAAAAACCAATGGGCGAATTGACACCAAATTTGGACAGCATACACCTAACAACCCAATGTATGTCCTTCACTCAAAAATTTTTGATTTTGTCATTTGGGAGTTGTAGTTCTTGGGATTTATAGTTCACTTACAATCAAGGAGCATTCTGAACTCCACCAATGATGGAATTGAACCAAAGGGGACACACAGGACTCCCATGACCAACAGAAAACACTAGAAGGGTTTGGTGGGCATTGACCTTGAGTTTGGGAGTTGTAGTACAACTACATCCAGACAGCACTGTGGACTCAAACAATGATGGATCTGAACCAAACTTGGCACGAATATTCCATATGCCCAACTAGGAACACAGATGGGGCTTGGGGGAAATAGACCTTGACATTTGGGAGTTGTAGTTACTGGGATTTATAGTTCACCTACAATCAAAGAGCATTCTGAAGCCCATGAACGATAGAATTGGGGCAAACTTCACACAAAGAACCCCTATGACCAATAGAAAATACTTAAGGCCATCCAGTCCAACTCCCTTCACCAGGGCAAAAAAACATAATCAAATACTGTTTACCCAAAAGCACAAAATTACATATATTAGAAACCAACACTTTCTCATTACTTTATTTTCCAGATCACCAGACTGAGCCACAGCAACGCGTGGCAGGGGACGGCTAGTGTGTGTGTGTGTGTGTGTGTGTGTGTGTGAGAGAGAGAGAGAGAGTGTGTATATATATGTGTGTGTGTGTGTATATATATATACACACACACACACATACATCTCACATTCCAAGGATGAGGCAGAAAAGAGGAGAGATTTAAAGGCACCACCACTTTTTTTTTGTTAGCTGTAAGGAAGGGGAAATAAGGCCGTGATTTACATATTGCTTTGTATCTCCTCTCTCTCTCTCTCTCTCTCTCTCTCTCTCTATGATCTGCTGCCTCTCTCCCGAGGGGGAGGGTGAAACTCCCTTCCACACTCCATCTTGCCACGCGGCAAAAAACCCATGAGACAACGAGTCCACGAAAAGCAAACCGTGAAGTAGCGAGGGAACACTGTATAGACCAAAGCTATAGCGGTTTGTTTAACTACTCCAATGTGCAGTAGGAGCAATTGTACAGCAAACACAACAAATTTCTTGTGACAAAATGTGTCCTGTGAGTCTTGGGTTTGCATTCCTTTACTTCATGTACAGTCCTTCCATTACTTTAGGGTCATTTATGCTCACTGCCTTCCCTATGTTTAAAACAAGACAACGTGCATTGCAAACTTTGGGATAATGGTTTCAAATGCCATATCTCCAGTCAGCATGGTCAAAGTGATGGAAGCCATAGTCCAACAATATCTGGGGATATGATCTCTGTTTATTAGCTAGACAAGTATGTGTGGGTGTTGTGTAAATGCACACCCTGTAGGAGGGGTGGGCCATGGGTGACCTCTGGTCTGTCTTTAAATCCTCAATGTTCTCCAGCTTTGTTTTTAAAAAGTGGCATTGTATTTTATTACCAACACCTGGTAGCAAGCTGTTAAATGCTCACTAGTCAATTGAGAAAGGAATATTAATGACTGTGATAAAGCTTCTCTCATTGACTAGTCAGAAAAATATGTAATATCAAATTTAAGTCAATTTACGTACTTTTATTGTTCATTTATGTATAAATGTGAATTTAACAATAACTAATCAAGTTAAAGGCACCCTAAGGCACCAGATTCTGTCCGATCTTGTAACCCAAGCAATGATTAGAACTTCGGTGGAAGACTACTAACGAATAAAATGGGCTGTAAAGGATTGGCAAAAGCACCTCTGAGCATTACCTGCCTAAGTAAATGCTGTAAAATTCATAGGGTTGCCATAAGTCAATAAGCAACTTAAAGACACATGCAAACACAATCAAGGATAAGTAAAGAAAATTTATCTTGACAAAATCAAAGTTAATATTTTCAAATATTAATTAGTCAAACTTAAATGTGTGTTGAGACAGGGTTATTAATAATGTGTTTGCAGTATTTTATATCTCAATAGTGCAATATAAATATTTAAAATAGATTTTTCCTTTTAAATTGTTTGATTTTTTTCTTCCTTCAAAACTCTTTTTATCTGCCCCTGCTTTTTTATGAGTTACATATTTTATGGATTTAGAATTCTGCATTTGTTTAGTATTATGTTGAAATAATGGAACACAACTTCTTAATTAAAATCAATCTGCCGACTGCAGTGCCATTTTAAGCCAGTAGGTGGCAGAGCACTCCTAAGCACACATAGACTTGGAACACAGGCAGCCCTCCACATTTGTTAGGGTTAAGGACACAGGACCTCCACAAAAGTGTGTGTGTGTGGGGGGGGGGGGGAGGCGACAAAATCAAAAGCTTTTTTAAAAAACAGAGAGTGTGCCGTTATGCCCAGACGCTTTAAAATAAAACTTTGACGTGCTGCTATCTATGTCTGGCCGAAACTGCTGGTGTCTTTCTTTAGGCAGATTGAGCTTTCTTGAATAACTGAGTCCACTTCAAGTTTGAAACATCAAACAGGGTATTTATTCGCAAAGTCCTGGTAGACTTGGCTCCGCTTATCAATGTTACAAACAGTCAATGAGTAATAAACTCCATCTATATTAATAAACTCTATCTATATTCAATTGTTCCCTACCTATGACTCAATTAAACTCAATTAAACTCAGTTACTCAATAAATCTATCTATCTATCTATCTATCTATCTATCTATCTATCTATCTATCTGTCTCAATTGTTTTTACAATGCTATCTTCGTAGGTACCTGTCTGCCAACAGCACATCATGGATTCTTCCTTAAGACTGAAGGGGAAGGGAAACCTCCAAAATGGCTGCTTCTACCCTGGAAGCAGGGGCAGGCCCAAAGAGCTACTCTTTGGCCAATCATTGCAGAGGGCCTGCAAACTGGCTTTCCTACCTCTGGCTGCTAACTTTTTAGGACTTGCAGAGGCTGCTGCAGCCTGGGAGAAACACAAGGAGAGGCTGTTTCCAGCAACTTAAAGGTAATGCAAAACCCATACTCCTGGGAGACGGAACAGAGAGAACTAGTGTATTTATCTCTATGTCCCCCAGCATGACTCTATGGTCAACTTCCCGCCACAGATTCGCACTGGAGGATTCCGAGATTCTAAACTGGGGTTCTCTTTACAAATTGTGTTTGGGGATTGGGACATCCATAAGGATACCAAGGTGTTTCTTTGTAAAGAGTGTCTGAGGATCGGGACATCTGTAGGGATACCAAGGTGCTTGTTTATAAAGCTATTGTCCTCCCAAACCTGTTATACGCCTGTGAAATTTGAACTGTCTCTAGACCTCACACTCAACTGCTGAAACAATTCCATCAGCGTTGCCTCCGAAAAATCCTGCAAATCTCTTAGGAAGACAGACAGACAAATGTCAATGTGCTGGAAGAAGCAAAGACCACAAGCACCGAAAGGATGTTCATGCAGCATCAGCTCCGCTGGACTGGATATGTTGTCCAAATGCCCTATTACCATTTCCCAAAGCAGTTACTATGGTTCCAAATCAAGAACAGAAAACGGAATGTTGGTGGACAGGAAAATAGATTTAAAGATGATCTTAAAGCTAATCTTTAAAGCTGTGGCATAGACACTGAGAACTGGGAAGCCCTGGCCCTTGAGCACTCTAACTGGAGTTCAGCTGTGACCAGCAGTACTGCAGAATTCGAGGAGGCACGAATGAAGGGTGAAAGGGAGAAACATGTAAAGAGGAAGGTGTGTGAAGCCAATCCTGACCGGGACTGCCTTCCACCTGGAAACTGAGGTCCTCACTGTAGAAGAACATGCAGATCAAGAATAGAGCTCTACAGTCACCTACGTATCCACCCCCAAGTCACTACACTTGGAAGGCCATCATACTTGGACAATGAGGGATTGCCTAAGTAAGTAAGGCCTTCTAATGTGACTCTTCTGGTGGAATTTAACTATAAAGCCATATTGGAGGACCTACAGAAATGATTTCAATCAAATCTACAAATAATCAAATCCGCAAAAATCAAACCCACAAATGAGGAAGGCTTATATTTGTTTCTCAGGCTTCCTAGGGAGCTCCACTCATGCTGTTCTGGTAGACCACATTAAAACAGGGTAAAGGAAAGGTGGAGGTAAAACACCTGATGTTTCATGAGTGAGGGCAGAGGGCAATGAGTTGTAGGAAAGGATGAAAATATACCAGTAAGGGATATTAAGAAATAAAAAAATGGAGGGGATGAGAAGAACAAGAACACCAGGTGGCTGGAGAGACTATAGGGTCTCAAACACAGGCAAAACCACCACTTCTGCTAGCATTTATTACAATTTTTAAGTTATACATACCAGAAAAAATTCACAAAGTGAATTCGTCTCTTAGAAGAAAAAGAGAAGCAACCTGACTACCAAGATTAAGCTGTATTTGATGATAAAGTAATGTTTTAAAATCAGTGTGTTGCATCATCATCATGCCAGGCTCAAAGGGAGAATAAACATGTTGGAGGTTTATAAGCTGACTCCCAACAGGTAATTTTTGCCAATTCTGGACAGTTGTTTAACTGAATTCTCTCCACATCTGTTATGGAAAGATAAGACATTCCAAGTATTTAATCTGTTTTTACATGGGCAGTTTTCAAGCTCAGGGTATTTCAATGACATCCATTTTAATACTTTTTGCATCATTACCTCTAAATTCTGTACTTGCCTTTTCCTCTCTCATTAAAGATAGGAGCTTATCTTATTATTAGAAGCTGTTAAGAATGCCTTTTAATTTTTTAAACTATATCCAGGCAGTAGGCGAAATGCTTTAGCATTAGCGTGACTTCTCCCTGAAATCACCAGAAGTATGAATGTCTTGAGACAAAAATTACCACTTCATAAGAATGTGCACTTGTTTTTAAGTGTTTAAAAAAAAAAAAAAAAAGAACTATCCTCCACAAAAATTCCTGACAATTTTTTATGGAGGATACAGTACTTCTGTTTCCTGAAAATGTTCATGAGATTATTCGATTGCTCAATACAAATTCAATCAAAACCAATGGTCTCACAACAAATATTTAAGCATTACCTATGCCTACCCAAAAGATACTTGATCCCATCTGATCTTGGAAGCTAAGTTACCACCTCTGAATATCCTCGGCCTAAGTAAATCTTATGAAATTTATGTGGCCACCATAGGTCAATTGGCAATTTTAAGAAAAGACACTTGCTAATATATATTTTAAACATCTACTCTGGCCATTTAAACAAATATTTTCTGCAGATATCTTTCTTTCGTTACCAGACGTTTCCTATTTAGAATTATTGGGTTTCCACCACTATAGATTTAGCAATACTACAAATGTACTTGGGACCCAGCTGACTCAAACATGGTGGATAGACAACATACTAGTTTTACTATAAGATAAGTGTGGGATTTTTGATGACCAGAAGAGACCCTTCCCTGTAAGTAGCCTGCCAGATAGCTAGGATGTTGTAGTGGTGCTAGGGGCACAGCTACACTGACCACTGAATGAAGTTGAAGGCATATATTTAGACCAGTTGTTCTCAATCTGTGGGTTACCAGATGTTTTGGCCATCAGCTCCCAGAAATCCCAACAGCTGGTAGGCCAAAACACCTGGGGACCCACAGATTGAGAATCACTCCTTTAGGCTATGTATTATTTATTTATTTTTTAAAAACCATCTCACCACAAATGTCGCCAGTGCACTGTATAATAAATCAAATCAAAGAAACATTAAAATAATGTATAGAAACAATAAAACAACAATTTAAAACCTTTCATTTATTTTTTGAAAAGCCAAGAACAAATGTAACTTTGAAGGGAGAATGTACTTTGGGAGCAAGAAATAGAATGTCCCCTTCCAAGACGTCATCTACACAAAGGACTCCTTATTCCTCTTGATATCTGGACAGCATCATAGTAAAACAGGAGGTTTCTTAACCCACCCTGAGCCATTTAGAGTTTTGTAATTTAAAAAAAAAAAACACCCCAGAATCAGAAAAGGTGTTTAGCAATTATTTAAATGTGATTTGATCAAGGGATAACTATTTCTAATTACGGTAATTCAGAAAGGACTGCAGCTGGTTCACTAAAGTACTTGGTTATGTTCTCTCCTTGTACCTGCCATTACAGAGATATGTGGGGTACCCAAATCAACTACTCTTAATCCACAAACCTAATTTTTCAGGGGAAATGCATTCTCTTCCAGAAGAGAATCAATCCAGATCCCCAAATTGCTTTCAATCAGGGTTATTCCTTCTTGTCAAGACTGAATGACATTTTTTCTCATGTAGTTTAGGCAACCTTCAAGGGCCTCAATCCTCTCCTTGGCTTTGAATGGCAAAGAATAACAAAACTGAATATCATACGCATACTAGCCTCACATCACCCAGAAGCTCTGCATGGTCCTTATATGGGACTTATAGAGATATTACATTAACAAAGGAATAAAATAGAATTATGTGAGACATCACAAACCAATTAATGAGGCATCAAACACTATTCCCATAGCACCATTTCTTGATCACAATCTGAGAAAGAATGAGAAGCACTGGTATGATGTGGTCCAGAAGGATACCACAGTTATTAGTACCAAAAGTCACTGGGAAATCCAAGAGAGCTGGTAAGACTTCACTCCCCATCTGGTTCCCAGCATGGGTCCCCTACAGTACAGCAAGGCAATAAAAGCAGCCTCAGGCCCACATTATGATTAAAAGGCTAATGAAATGGGTCCAAGTACTCTGGTTCCAGTTTATTTTACATTATAAATATTTTTAGAGAAGTGTCTCTTTATTATATGACTAGCTGTCCACCCCCACGTGTTGCTGTGGCCCAGTCTGTGTACATGTGTTGTGTATGTCTATATATGTGTATATGTGTGTATATATATTCATGTATATGTATGTTTGCGTGTATGTGTGTGTGTGGTTTTGCACATTTATTTATTTATTTATTTATTTCGAGCATTTCTACCCCACCCTTCTCAACCCCCTAGGGGGGACTCAGGGTGGCTTCCAGCCAGCATATATTCGATTCCTACATTTAAACACAATACAATGCATATCACAGTAAAAAAAAATTGTCATGTCAGGAGTGACTCCTGGTGTGAGAGAATTGGCCGTCTGCAAGAACGTTGCCCAGGGGACGCCTGGATGATTTGATGTTTTTATCATCCTTGTGGGAGGCTTCTCTCATGTCCCCGCATGAGGAGCTGGAGCTGATAGAGGGAGCTCATCCACCTCTCCCCAGATTCGAACTTGCGACCTGTCGGTCTTCAGTCCTGCCGGCACAGGGGTTTAACCCACTGCGCCACCGGGGGCTCCATCACAGTAATTATAAATAGTTAAAACATTAAATTATTACAATAAAATCTCATAGAAAAAGCCAGCTTGGTGGCCATCGTTTCGCCAAGTTCCGTAATTAGTGAGCCATTCAGCTTATCATAGTCCTTTTCCAAAGCTCATTGTTGTCATTTTCCTTGTCAATCTGCCAGATTACCCAAAGGCCTGGTCCCATATCCATTTTTTAAAATTATTTTTAATTTCGTTCTAAAAGAGAGGAGGGATAACGATGATCTAATTTTCCCGGGGAGTGAGTTCCACAGGTGGGGGGCCACCACCGAGAAGGCCCTGTCCCTCGTGCCCGAGAACAGGGCCCCTCCAGAAGATCTTAAATTCCTAGGCGGGACATAGAAGGAGATACGTTCAGACAGATACGCTGGGCCGGAGCCGTATAAGGTTTTATAGGTCAAAACCAGCACTTTGAATTGTGCTCAGAATTGGATCGGCAGCCAGTGGAGCTGACATAGCAGGGAGGTGGTATGCTCCCTGTATGATGCTCCGGTGAATAATCTGGCTGCCACCCATTGGACTAGTTTCCGAACAGTCTTCAAAGGTAACCCCACGGAGAGCACGTTGCACTAATCTATTCAGGATGTAACAAGAGCGTGGACACTGTGGCCAGATCAGACTTCCCAAGGTACGGGAGCAGCATGCGTTGTAATGTATTTGGGGGGGTGGCTTTTTAAGTCTCTTCTGCTGTGTTTTTCAGTATTTTTATGAGTGATGGTCACTCGTTGGCCTGATAGGTATATTGTGTCCCAATTTGGTGCCAATTCGTCCAGTGGTTTTTGAGTTCTGTTAATTCCACAAACGAACATTACATTTTTATTTATATAGATTACAGTAGTATGTCTTTCAAAAATATTTTGCAGCAACATGTTCAGGTCCTCTGCATGTAACAAAATATATAGTTCTTTTCAAGAGTATGCTACATTGTGTTTTGGAAACCTACTACAGCCTTGCTCTGTTATTACAGCAGTCCAGAGTCATAAGGAAATATATTAGTCACTTCTCCTTGTTTATTGCCTCATCATTCCAAATATCATTTACTCACAAGCTCAGAGTCTTACCGGGATTTTAGTTGAATGTGCACAAACAAATGCACAAAACATAAATAAAAGCAAATTGATGTCAAACCCAGATTGAAACACAATTCTGGATTAAATTTCTGAAGTGAGTGAATGTGAAATTCTCGAAAAAGTTCAATTTAGCATAGCATAACCTTCCTGCCAATTAAAAATTCTTTTTCTCTGAGAATAACTGAGAATGAGTTTTAATACTTCAGATGGATAATATAAAGTGAATAGGTTTTGGACCAATTGACTGTTTGGTCTGAAATGCTTTATGGCAATGCTGAGCTAATAAAACACAGCTGATAAATAATTTTTGCCTGATTATACAATAAAAAGTCTGTGTGATAACAGTAGATAACACTATTTTCAGAACTACCCTTTCATTTTCTGATGTTTAAAATACTTCTTAAATGAAAAAGTGATCTATTTTTGAACGCCTTCAACTAAAGCCATTAAAGATAAGACTTTAACTACAGATGTATATTTTTATCTCTCTAGCTGAGTTAATTTCTCCCGGTTCTCATATAAAGCTCCACAGTAAATCCCCTTGAGTCCATTACAACTACTGCTTTACACTGTTGAATTCTGCCAACAATCTGCTCAACATTTTAGCAGATGTTTCTGCATTTAGGCCTTTGGGATCTTTTTTGGGTCCATTTCCTCAGTAACCTAAAAAGGGTATACATTTATTGTGAAGGAACTGACATTCTCAGATGAGTGCACATTACTTTCTACTTTGGTCCTAATCCAGAGATATGCATGTATGTCACAATGCAGAGATCTCGAGTGTGGCAGCGAGCACACAGACAATTCCTTTTATTCTATTTTTCTCTTCAAAAGAACTGGAGTCCCATTTTAAACTCACCTCTGTAACATCCATGACTTTGATAGCTGCCAGTTGACCCGTCTTGACATGCCGACCCTATGAAGAAAGGAAGAATCGTTAGCCATTCCATTAATATATTCAGTAAAGCACCATGGAAATGTTATCAAACTATTTATCCATTATTTATATCTTAAACATGCAAGACAAGCTTTATATAATAATATATAGTTATCTGCATCTTGGATATTTAAAGAGGCTATATGTGTGACCTTTTAAGTCATGCAGTAAGTAAATTTAATCACTACTCTTCTCTTACATCCACACTTTAATTGAGAAGCATAGTTCAATGTTTTGGATATGGTCATGAGATACTAAATTACCAATGATTTTTTTTTTTTAGTAAATATGGCTACAGTAAAATCACACAAAGCTGAAAAGATTAAATCTATCAATTTTGTTATGTTTAGACAGACTAATACTGATGGGAAAATCAATTCAATTTTTTCTGACACAAAGTGCCATTGAGGAACACCAAGCTACACCACACACTGAAAAATTGATTTTATGAACAAAAGGAGTGGACAGCACTGCCAGAGCAATAAACACTGATATTTTTATCCACTGCATTTCCCCCCACACTGATTATCCCAGGCAATTTTTGAATGTCATCTTTCAAAGATTCTCCAATCCAATACTGGTATCAAATCTTTTTCCTGAATTACATTAACAAATTAATTTTTAAAGTGGCTACATCCAACATCCTGCTTGTTGTCCTAACAAAGTGGTTCTCAACCTGTGGGTCCCCATGTGTTTTGGTCTACAACTCCCAGAAATCCCAGCCAGTTAAGCATCTGCTAGGATTTCGTGGGAGTTGAGGGCCAAAACATCTGGGGACCTACAGGTTGAGAACCACCGTCTGAACAGATCTCTTCCAATGTGATCAGAAAACCTCAAGAGCTGGGTTGAGGATGAGGGTTTAGTGCTATAAGGATCACTATCCTCTCTGTACCACTCAGTGTAACGCCGGTTTTGGGTTATTTACACATAACCCAACATTGGGATTTCAGTGCATTTTTCAGGACTCGAGGTAGCTTATTGTAATATTTACATAAAAACAATGGAACAACAAGCCAAACAATATTAAGTTAATTAAGCCAAAGCTCAGAGGAAAAAAATGCTTGCTGAAATACTAAAAAAAATCACTAAGCCAAATCAATCTCTCAAGACAAGATACTGTATTTTATAAGTTGGGCCCAGATCTAGTTCAAACACATCCTGTCTCAACCACAGGCCTGACTCTAACCACAGACCAAAAATGGGAGATTTATTTCCACAAGAGATTTCACAAAGCTGCAAGGCATGGAAGCCAATCCCTCGGTATTGCCTTCATGAATTTGTCAACATTTGAGTGCAATAACCTTATCACAAAGTGACTCAAAGCTATATATGCAAACCACTTATTTTTCTCCTCAGGGAGAGAGGGTGGTTATAAAGATGTATTATTTTTATTATTTTCCAGTATAACAAGTATGAAAGGGAAAATTCACATATCCATCTTTACCACTCAGTAGACCCACTATAAAACATGACCATACACTTACAATCAAATATCCAAGTAGGTACACCGGGCGTGCTGGAATGACATACCACTCACCATGCATCTGATTCCTCTGGAGTTCCAGAGGGCCAAAATGCATCATTTATGGCTGCAATTTTTAGGCAACTGGAATGTTCACTCCTGGTAGTTTCAGGCTTGGGGGGGGGGGGCTATTTTGAGATGGGGGTGCCAAACCCTACAAAGGGTTTTTTTTTTTTAGTTTTTGTCAAAATGTATTTCCTCTAAAGTAAAGATGGGCTGTTTTGTTGATACAAGACTTACCAGCCAACTCTGTCTTTACTTTTCCAATTTAAATGGTTTGTTCCATAGAACAATACCTACAAACATATGTTCTATTATCAGAAGGTTGGCTATTTATTTTTCGCTGTGTCTTTTCATGTACTGTGAATACTGCATTAAGAAATAATAGACATCAATGACCATGTAAAATGCAGTCTTTTTCAAGCTGAGTAGCTCTATCTTCTTCCGGTTATAAGCTATGGTATAACTCGGGCGTGGGCAAACTTTGGTCTCCAGGTGTTTTGGACTTCAAATCCCAGAAATCCCAGCCAGCTTACTGGCTGTTAGGAAATGTGAGAGTTGAAGTCCAAAACACCTGGAGGGCGGAAGTTTGCCCATGCCTGGTATAACTGCTCCTGAAAATAATTATGGCCAGTTATTTGCAGGACCTAAAATAAAACAGCAAAAAGTTCTGCTTGCTTAGAAGTTGCATTAAGAGCATATTGGAGCCAGAAGTTTTTAGCTTGACAAGAGGCCCACTTATCTTACTAAGTTTTAAATACCAAGTTTCAAATTGGTTTTTCAAAAGCAAGCAAGACTATTTGAAGCTGTGCAATTTGGATAACAAAAGTAAATATGTAACACTTTTTATTTGCAAGGGTTCATTTCTACAACTAGAAGAAATAGTACCCCTCTTTCTGTGATGCAACAATAATAGAGGTATAGTTCTTTTTGTGATCTAACTATAGGCTTCCTCGAAACATCTGAGAAGTGAGATGCTATGCTATATGGGTGGAGAAAATATGCTATGCTGGGTGTTTCTGGGCTACAAATACCTTACTCCTAGCTTTCAATTGTGACTGAAGGCAATTTGAATTCAACATCTACTGGAGCACCACAAGTTGTCCAGAAAGACCTTTTGTCAATGACTTAGGTTCAGGAGATCTGTGCTGTCTAACACACTTCTTCGTGAATTCTCCCACACACAGTGGATTATGTTTGAAATCTGGGTTTATTAACTAGGGCTCGCTGGAAACCTAGGTCTCCAACAGTAGTTGCTAAGGGCTCCACAAAATATCATTACTGGGAAAAAAATATGAGTTGTACATATAACTACTTTTATGCAGTAGTTCTTGAAGACATGAATATTATTTCAAGAGTTCTTCAGCTTAACAGGGATGAGCAAGGTTGCTCCACAGATTGTAAATTTTTCCAGTAGTTACTCATACACACTCTTTGACTACAGAAGAATTGTCCTGGCTATCACAACAATGCACTTTCATGACCTATCAGAGAAAACTCGTTTTCTCTTTAACTAAAAAATCAGATTATAAAGTCTGCCATGGTAACCTCTGATTGAGTCACTGGTCCTAGTAAGCCCAAAGACCTTCCTTCCTCTACAGGAAGCAAACTAGTAGTTTATAAAATGAGGAGTGTGACTCATGCTTCTGGTTATAAGTCATTGTGGGCAGGTGAAGAGCAAGCATACACAGAACTGATGAACATGATTAAATAAAAAGGTGCAATACAGAGAGAAGGACTACTCAGAAACAGATGACTTGTTCCTTCCGTTCTTTTGTACTGTTCATTATCTCAATTTAGACTTTAAAAAAATTAAAAAAGCAGAAAGAGAGAGAAAATGGAGGACAGGGTAGCCATATTTGTCCATTGCAGGAAAACATGAGAAATGTCCAAATGAGTAAAACATTGCAGATAGTACAAACTTCCTCCTGCTTGATAAAGCATACATCTACACTGTAGAAGTAATGCTGTTTGACACCACTATAACTACCTTGGCTCGATATTATGGAAGCATAGTTTGACACCACTATAACTACCTTGGCTCGATATTATGGAAGTTGTCATTGGTAAGACATCTGCACTCTTTGGCAGAGAAGGCTACCTTTCAACACCTCAATTTCCATGATTCCACAGCATTATGCCATGGCAGTTAAAGTGGTGTCAAACCGCATTACTTCTACATTGTAGAACAGGAATCCTCAAACTATGGCCCACGGTTGGATGCAGGCCTACAAGGTCATTTACCTGGACCCTGTCATAATCTTTGGACTTAGGGTCACCCTGAGTCTGAAATGACTTGAAGGCAAACAACAATAACAATAACTTGTGTATCTCATCAGCCAAAATCAGGCCCACATTTCCATGTAATTTCATGTTGGTTAAAACTGTTCTTCATTTTAAATATTGTATTGTTCTTTCATGGAGGTTTTTTTTTGCGGTACAAATAAGGTAAGTGTAGTATGCATAAGAATTCGTTCATGATTTTTTTTCAAACTATAGTCTGAAGTAGCCCTCAGCTTTAAAAAGTCTGAGGATTCCTGGTGTAGATGCACCCAAAGTAGGACACAGAAAACTTTTATGTCAAATAAAACATCTTATATTTTAAGATGCTATGGGACCCTTTGCCTTTTTACATAGGAAAATAAGTAAATCGAATATTTCAAGGCAGGACCCTTTTTCACAGATTTTCTTTAACATGAGATAATCTTTATTTTCACACTCCTTTGTGACTGGACTCTGCAATCAGTCCTTTTGGGGGGAGAAGGAGGGCAAAGGAGTCATGATCCAACCACTTCAAAGAGGTCCTGCTGTTTTACCTCACAGTGTTTTCAAACACTCAAGAGTAGCAAGAACAAATATTTCGTTTCACTGCCACTAAGGAAAGGATGTGGAAGTGTTTGCATTTACTGGTTTTTTTTCTTCCCAGCCCCAAGGGAAAATTATGTCAAGCTGAAGGGTGGGAAATAAAGACTGTGGGAAGTATAAAATTCCCACTGCCCCAAGCCAAACAAACCATAAGAAAATCTTATTTTACAGGGATGCAAAAATGTGTGCTCTCTAACATATAAAATATTTTAAGGCTGGGAACAGGGCAAGAAATGAACTACTTAGGAGGCAATGACAAATGAACACCACAAAGCCACTAAAGTGTTCTGTAGTCCCTTTCGCCCAGTCTCTAGCATGTTACATAAGCAATAGGCACAGAAAATTTCTGTTAGATGCCAAATATGTTTTCCTTTTAAAAATACACTCTTAAGAGTCTCATCTCTGTGAAAAGCAACTTGCAAAAATAAACAAGCACTCACATTTAGGAGAAAAAATGTATGCATTTTATCTACAGACAGCTGTGTTCCTTTTTCGTCAGCCTCTTATCTACATAGTGATAGTAATTCTTGTAATTTTCAAAGAAGTAGCTGTGTTAATACCTTATAGCATAAAAAGGAGAGCAGGGAGATATAGCAGCATCTTGAAGACTTAATAATAGCCATGCTACAAGAACAAAACAGCATACCTCTTTTTACAAAAATTGTAAAAAGTTCAATGACAATGCAATAAGAATATATATACAGGCAGTCTCCAATTTATAAATATCCGACTTACAAACGACTCATACTTAAGAACAGGGGTAAGACAACAGGAATTTATATATTTATTTATTTATTTATTTATTATTTGCAGAGGGAAGAAAAATCTACCTCCAGGATAGGAAATTCACTCCTGAAAAGAGTGATCACAGGGGAAAGATGTCTCCACTGCCTATATATAATGTGATCGAATTATGAATGTGGAAAGCTATACTCTGGCTTTAATAATCACAAGATACCAAGACAGAAAGCAATCTATTTGCTGCAAAATTCAATTTGCAGCCATCCCATCCCCAAACATTTACTCTGCAGTACATCAAAAATAGAATGCAATGAATTGCAGTGCTGCAAGGCACAGACAGAGCAGTTCAATGAAGCAAGTATGCAATTTAAATATCACAGGGGAAAACAAAACAAAAAAACTACTGTAAATCTTCGGGGTTTCTTTTTAACAAAAAATCACTTGGGCACCCTGGGCTTCTTAGCCAGGAGTGGGTTTTTTAACCTTCCAAACTACCCAGTGCCCTGGATCAAACATGATGGGCACTTTAGTTGTGCTTTTGATAAGAGGAAGTGACCAGAAGTAACTTCTGGGTTTTAAAAATACCTTTCCTGGGTCTAAAATGGCCTGGAACATGCTGCAAACATGTTGCAAAATCTAACAAATGGCATCTTGGGGCAAAGCAATCTTTCTGAAATGTATTCAAATTATTATTATTATTTAATTTCTGGAGGCCCCTAAGAGCCACAGTGGTCATGAGATCACATGAAGCCCATGACGCCACTTTGCCCACCCATGGCTTACACACTCCTGATGCTACATGCTGGTTTTTTTTCCCTTTTGCTCTTGGAATTAAAACCACATCAGTATCGCTAAGATATTAAAGGATGAAAGTGAAGAGGCTCTTTGCTGTAGGTGAAGGAAAAAGCAAAAATGAAGGACGTATGACCTTCCAGTTATGTAATTAGGCTGTAATTTCCACTAGCACTGTCAATACAACCAACAGTAAGGAGGCATGAGATCTCGGGTTCAGCTACAGCTGGAAGGCTGCAGGTTCCTAATCCCTGTTGAGGATGCTACAGGTTCACAATGTGCTATCACCCTGCCTGTTACCTGCAGCATACTGGTACATCCTTTCTCCAAATCATGTTATTAGAATCTAATAATCCCAAATCCAGATTCAACAACACACTGAACTTTGGTTTAGATGAGTAAAAGGCAGAAAGTTAATGAATGGCCTTAAAAAATAAATGTTTAAAAACGGGTTTGTCCATATAGTATTTTGAGGAGTGAAGATTCAAAAGGAAGGGATACTGTGAGATAAAAACAGTTTTGTCTATCTTCTAGCTGAAGCATATTGTTTTCATAAACAATATTGAGCTTATAAAAATTCAATTCAAGGGGAAAAGCAGTGGAGGCACAGAGGTGGTCGCTCTAATAGCAGCACAATGAATGATCTTTTTATAGTTCTGCAGCACCATCTCAATCTAATGAAGGGATGACTAATTTTAAAAAATCAGAATATTCAGTAACTTCCAACTCTTCAAGTGTAACCATTACATTAGTCTTGAAATGTAAGCACTAATTGAAATCAACATTCTAGCAGATAGGACTAGCGTACGGACAGGTTCTTAACCACCTAACATTTCCAGCCAACATGGTCAATGACCATAGGTTTACCAAAGTGAAAAGTTAAGAGGGCTCTTGTACCTTTGGCAGCTGAGTAGCAGATTGAATTTCCAGTTGACTAATTCCATGACAAACAACATATGTTGAGATTTTAGCTTCTATGCAACCATTGAAGGTATAAGACTGCTCTTCAGGTTTCAAACAGACAGTCCTAATTGTTAAAGATGCTGAAAGTTTTAGGCCAAGATGATACAGGAACCCATAATTGGCAGTTAGTGTTTTCAATAAGCACTGGAGAGGTTGAGTACTAGGCTAAAAATGGTTGTTCTCAATTCAGTGCAAAGACTCTATGGAAGTGTTTCTCAACCTGGGAGTCAGGACCCCTTGGGGGGGGGTCGCAAGGGGGAGTCAGAGGAGTCGGCAAATGCCATCAGAAAACACAGTATTTTCTGTTGCTCCTGGATGAGGGTTCTCTGTGTGGGAAGTTTGGCCCAATTCTATTGTTGGTGGAGTTCAGAATGCTTTTTGATTGGAGGTGAACTATAAATCCCAGCAACTGCAACTCCCAAATCTCAAGGTCTATTTTCCCCAAACTCCACCAGTGTTCACATTTGTGCATATTGAGTATTTGTGCCAAGTTTGATCCAGTTTGATCCAGATCCATCATTGTTTGAGTCCACAGTGCTCTCCGGATGTAGGTGAACTATAACTCCAAAACTCAAGCTCAATGCCCACCAAACCCTTCCAGTAGTTTCTGTTGGTCATGGGAGTTCTTTGTACCAAGTTTGGTTCAATTCCATCATTGGTGGAGTTTAGAATGCTCTTTAATTGTAGGTGAACTATAAATCTCAACAACGACAAAATCAATTTCCCTCAACCCCACCAGTATTCAAATTTGGGCATATTAGGTATTTGTGCCAAATTTGGTTCAGTGAATGAAAATACATCCTACATATCAGATGTTTACATTATGATTCTTAACAGTAGCAAAATTACAACTGTGAAGTAGCAATTAAAGTAATTTTATGTTTGGGAGTCACCACAACATGAGGAACTGGGGTCGCAGCATTAGGACAGTTGAGAAACAATGCTCTATGGGCTCATGGGTTTCTAATGCCCACTGTTCACCCTCTCTTAATTTCCTGTATATTTTCCAGAAATGACCACTCCAGGTGGGCCCTGAAGAGGAACAGGTGCAAATCAAACCTCGGCCTCCCTGTGCCTTTTCAAAGGACCTGCAAACAAGGGGCAGGGAAGCAGGACTGCCAGTTTTCCTGCTAAAATGCATCATAAGGTTCTGTGGATTCAGGAACACTAGGCTGTTCAGAGAAAAGCTGTATTCTCTGGATGAAAGCCTGTGCCAAAGTGCCACAGCAGTAAAAAAAAAAAAAGGGAAAAAAAGGGAAAAAAAGGACCCTTTCTCCTTACAGAGTGAAAAGCAACGCAAAGCACGCATGTGCACCCAAGAGAAAAAGGTCTCAAATATCCTACTGTTGTTATGGGACAAGAGTCATCACTGCTGCCAGACAGAGATTGGATGCTTCGGCAGCATTCAAATGAGGCAGAGCTACCATGCACCCAGTCCAGCAAAAAGAAAGAAATCCAGCTCATGTGATCAGTGTGGTCTGACCGATTCCCCTGAATGCACAGCCTATGAATTACTGAGTGCTAAGGAACAAGAAGTGAAAGCACACATCTGGGGAGTCTGAAGATAACAACTCCCTATTATTCGTCAAATCAATTGCACACCCTTATGTGTTGTTGTTTTAAAATCACAGACACAGGGAATATATTGAAAGTGCAGAAGGGAAACAATGATGAATACAACTGAAACACATCTGACCAGGAGTGAGCATGCAGAATATACATGTTTTCTATTGGCTGAGGGAAACCTATAGATATCTTCCCTGAGAAGTTCTCCAGCAGATTCACTGTTTCCCCATAGGGTTCCCACATTCAGGAAACTTCTTTTAACTTAGCCATCATAGAAAATACACAATATGCAACATAGCTCAGACATCTTCAAGTTGTGGCCCTCCAGATGTTTGGGCCTCTAGCTCCCAGAATTCCTGACAACTAAACAATATTTGGTAATTTGAACATAGGAATGGAACAATGGACGATGAACCTGGACTACGCTTTGACGATGAGACGATTGGGTTTGGTTATTGTAATAACTGTTATTATAATTGCTTATTGTTTATTAGTGGATAATGTGTTAAGTGGTCTATTGTTATGTGTTGCATTGAATTATTGCTGTTTTTACTGTGTGTGAACCGCTGTGAGTCGCCTCCGGGCTGAGAACAGCGGTATATAAGCAAAGTAAGTAAGTAAGTAAATAAATAAACAGACTGGCTAGGGCTTCTGGGAGTTGGAGGCCCAAACAGCTGGAGCACCACAGTTTAAAGATGCCTGGCTTAGCTGGATGCTCAACTGACAACAGCAGGAAAAACTCACACAACATGTTAGAGACTCTCCATCATCCGGGAAACTCTGACCAAGAAAGCAGCACTATAAAGTAGCATATGTGGTACAGCTCTGAATACGAGTTGCTAGAAGCATGACTAGGAGGATGCTAATCCATGCTCTGCTATAAGTCTCCCACAGCATCTGGGTGGCCACTGTGGGAGCAGAATGCTAGATATCAGCCTCACCAAACTACAAATCCCAGGGTTCCACAGCACTGAGCCATGGCAGTTAAAGTGGTGCCCAACTGTATTCATTTTACAATGTAGATGTGCCCTCAAATAGGTATGATATCTAGATCTAGCTGTTAATATTATTTGCCATTGAATGTTTAGGTTTTAACTTTGGTTTAGGTCATGATGTTCATAGTAAACTTTGTCATAAGAAATGCGGCAAAATTGTTTTATATCTGATAATAGCATCATTCATCTTTTTCTTCCTGGAAATTGTCCTAAAATGGATACAGACATTTTCCCCATAGAACTAAAAATGCAGGACTTCAGAAAATTGCATGGACACAAGTTCTGAACCGACTTTCTGATCACAAAGACAAGTTCTTTCATTATACCAAGTTCCATAATGGAGGCTAACTGACCAGCACACACTTTGACCAAATGAGCATTTGAAAAGGCCTTTCTACATCTAAGTTAACAATATCAGTAAACTAGACATAGTATGTGTGTTTGGAGGGGTGCCCTTCATAAATGATAACAACACATGTCAAACTGACATTAAATTTTACAGTCATAACTTGCAGTATTTAATCGAGACTTGGGCAATAAAAATAAGTTTCCTTGCATATTGTTTTGAAAACAGGGACTGCCTGTACTCAAGCTAGAACTGGTTTATAAAAAAGTATTTCTGATGGAAGTTTTGAAAGCATTCGGGATGTGAGTGCCACCCTCTTGGAGGTCAGGCGTGTTTCAAGACTTGTCTCTTACCTAGATATTAAAGTGTTCTAGGTATCAAACTCAATAATTACTATGTTCAACAAAATACATTATGTTATTAATTCAATATTACTTCACACTTCAAAGTAGACAGGAGGTCAATTAAAGGAATGATGATCCTGCAAAGCTCTTTTGTTTGCTTCAAGTTATAGTTGTTCCATTTTGCTTTCTGGCAGGAAATGAATATTTGATATATACTATATAGAGATGTCAAACCAGAAGTAAAAAGAAGCAGTGATTAAGCTACAGGCTTATATGGTGTGCCTCCTACTTCTAATCTGTAACTAACAGTGGTTTTTCACTTTTTTCTCAATGGAAACCTATGATTTGCCTCTAACTAGACATGAAGACTCCTTCTCTTGTTTGTAAGTAAAGGGAAGAGGAACTATGCAAGTCTAGAGCTGTGTCATGATAGTCCAAAGCACAATTTAAACAAGGGATTTGGGTGCGCCAAGCTAGGATGGTTCCACATCTGATTCACAAGTTTTTCCAGTGATTCAAGATGAGTAATTGGAGACAACAGAATATTTCAAACCACTTAAACTTCAAATACTCTGCTCTTAATACCTTGAATGGTACTGTGCTTTTTAAATTGAGATGCTGCTAAAGGAAAATGAATAGTACTTTGCAGGCCAGGAAATTCCTCATTGGACTGCATTGTGCTTCGCATGTCTAAAAGTCTTGCATTAGAGCTCATTCTTGATTATTTAATGTACATAATTTAACTGTGCTTCATAAGTTTGGTGTATAAACATCTAAACTGGTAGGAATTGCATCTGACCCCATGCACGTTGCTTTTGCTCCACTTTTTTCTCTGCTAGAAAATAACCATGCAAACACTTCCCAAATTGGAATATGGTCTTGGCATGAAATAGGTCCTCCACCCCTGCTTTTGAGAGTTACTTAAATGTGGCCTTTTTAAAATTAATGCTGCTTTGCTTACATGGAAAAGGATGAGTCTGAAACAGTCTAACAAGCATGGAATGACTCCATATACATGCATACAAGAGTCCCTTGGTTTCACACCTAACCCTTTTCATGTGAGGAAAGTAAGGATGGAGGGGGCAAGCTTTGCATAATTAATTAACCTTTACACAGAACACCTGAGCAGGGTTACAATCACAATTAGCACAATACATTTATTTCGCTTGCTAAATGCAAGTGTATTAAATATGTACATAGTGATCTCAACCACCAGGACTCAGACCTATTTTGTTTACATTGATTTACTGGTAAGTGCACTTTGGATTTTAATGCAATTTTTACTTTTTCAACCTGTTGGCATACAATAAATTGCTTTGAATTACATTAAAGGATAATTGTGATATCTGCATTCCTTTTTCATTACACTCAATTTCTAAACAACAGTATTGATTGATGATTGATTGATTAGGCCAGTTGGTCAACCATATGCCAGTCCTGGGATACAAAATTTTTGCAGAAATTGAAATATACTGAGACACACTACTAAAAACATACATATAGGTATATGCAATTAAACAACTAATAGCGTTAAATGACCAATAACATTAAAAGCACCTTAGAACATATAAGAACAATACAACACTATTAAAAGCCTTTCCCCATAAACTGTCACTTCCTCAAAATCTACAATAACAGACAGCTTTTTTGGATTTAGTATTTCAATTGTCCAAAAAATACAGTGCGCACTCCAGATTTGCTTCTGGATGAACTTTAAAGGAAGCACTTAAGTAGTATATTACAGTAGGAGGTCATCAGTGAATGAATTAAAGAAGTGGAGTATGACCCCCATATCTATAGGAGGAGTTTCCCTGGTTTCATTTATCCACATCAGACAAATATATCCCTCTTTAGCCATTTTCTAGGTCCTCCAGCTCAACGCTATAGTATTCTTGGGCCAGATGTTCTTGAGCACAATTAACTAAAAACCATGGTTTCATGTACCCATGAATATCATAGAGGCAAACAAACACTTCCAGGAGGGTTTGGAGGGGATGTGAATAAGCAAAACTATTGTATTCATGCAACAAACTATATATTTTATTTAAAATCTTTTTCTATTACTATTGTGCTGTTAAAATCATGGCTTATTTCTACTTCTGTAATTTATTACAGAATACAATAAGACAACAAATCTTGCACATGCATTACTTTATACGGGAAATTGCCAGAAATTGTCATTAAAAATTGAGAAGGGATGAAAGAGCAGTCAGTGTTTTGGCAAGAACCAGAAAAGGGGATAAATAAATTCATCACAAAATACACAAAACACAACAGATAACCCAAAAATGAAATACTTCAAATGTTGCAAGTGTTACCAATTAAACTCAGAATTGCAGGCTCGCTAGGATGGGAGTGTAAGAGATATGAAGATAAGGATATCCCCAGATCCATATATGCCCAGCAATTATTCACTGGTTCTGTTCATGTGAACCAAGAATCCCTCCCTAGGCAAAACAAAAGGCCTTGCTAGGAAATCTACAAGGGATTTTAGAGTTTAAACACAGCATACAAAGAAAGCATCCTTCCAATTAGTTCTGAAACCATGACATCAATCATTTTAACAGTGTTGTGCAAAAAGGTTTCCCCTGTAACCATTCAGTTAAAAGCTTCATGCTGTTAAAAGTATGAGAAGTCACTGCTTCTTGAACTAAACCTACTCAAAACCATTTGTAATCCAAACAGGCATTTTTTTTCTGAAAAGATACAATTCTATTTAATCTGGAATAACTACTGAGGTCTATGCGCACAAATATTTTCAATAAATCGACCAGTATTCATCCTCATTCTTACAAATGCCAAGTGTAAAATTAACATTTTTATTTTAGTGAATCACCACCGGATTCAAATCTCTGCTCAGCAATGCAAATCCACTGAATGACCTTGGACAAATCATACTCTTAGGATGCATCTATGCTGATACTATGCAGTTTGACACCATTTTAGCTGCCATGGCACAATACTATGGAAATGGGAGTTGTAGTTTTAGCTGGTATGAGTCCCTCTACGGAGGTCGAGAAGATCTGGATAGAAAAGTTTTAAATAAATAAATAAAGTCCTTCAGCCTTCTCTGTCAAAAACTACTGATGCCTCACCAAACTACAAATCCCAGGATTTCATAGCACTGAGCTGTGACAGTCAAAGTGGGGTCAATCTGCAATAAAAATAATAAAAATAATGCTTTATTTACATCCTGCCCCCTCTTCCCAAGGGTAGGCAGGGCAGCTTACAACAAGAAGTAACAATGTACATAATATCAGTCACACTTAATCCAAAAAAGATTAAATCAAAGCAAGCAAATCACAATATATAGAAGAAAAATAATTTCCAATAAACATATTAATTAGAACTCATAAGCATCACCCATATGATTATAAAACTTTACAACAATTAAAACATATAGGTAAAGGTTTTATCCTGACATTAAATCCAGTCGTGTCCAACTCTGACAGCTGGTGCTCATCTCCATTTCTAAGCTGAAGAGCTGGCGTCGTCCATAGACACCTCCAAGGTCATGTGGCTGGTGTGACTGCATGGAGCCCTGTTACCTTTCCCCGGAGTGGTACCTATTGATCTACTCACATTTGCATGTTTTTGAACTGTTAGGTTGGCAGAAGCTGGGGCTAACAGCAGGAGCTCACCCCTCTCCTCAGATTCTAACTAGTAACCTTTCGGTCAGTAAGTTCCGCAGCTCAGCGAATTAACCCACTGCACCACCGGGGGCTCCCGTTAAGACATATGGTACCACTCAAAGCATCACAGAACCTGCTCTTGTTGGTAAAAGCAATAAAACCCAATTAAAATTAATCTCATTAAAAACCAGCATCTCTTAGATTAGTAACCTGTATGATTTCATGCTGTTGATTTAACACATTTTCTAAATTGTTGTATTTCCCATGTGTTAGTTCCCTAGCAAAGGGAACCAACACATGGGAAACACAACAATCTAGAAAATGCAAACCTACTGAAAATGTGTTAAAATCAACAGCATGAAATCATACAGTATTCTACAGCTACAAAATACAGAGGAGCACAGATATTAGTAAAAGTAATGCCAAACTTTCTGTCACACCATTGAAGCCATAAAGAAAAGTATCAATTCTCTAAATTTACTTGAAAACAGAGAAGAGTTATGTGTTTGTTTAAGTTTTCTAAACAGTACAAAGTTCCAATATGCTACAATGACTAATCAGAGACAGTACCGTTTATAAATATTTGCAATTATGAGCAAGAGGTTACTGATATGAAATTCAAATAGATTGTGACAAGAACTTGTTTCCTGTACTTATTACAAGTGACATTTGTTTGCAATATGAAATGTCTATATTGCTCTACAGAGCAAAGAATAATTTCCAGTTATGGCAATAGTAAATACATCCTATTGGAGCAATAGGCAAGGAAATGACTGACCTCCTAAAGGTAGCTAACTTCCTTTTGTTGAAAGGTCTTTCTTTTTCCTGCCTATCAGGAGCAAATGGGAAACTAATCAAAACTTTAGGATGTTCCTCACTTGTCTGATGGAAATTTCAATGCAGGTACACATTTCCGGTCTGCAGAAGCTGATGAAATTCTATACAACCTGGTTTAAAAATTAAAATGCTTCCATCTTCAATTTCAGCCCAGAGGACTTTCGGAATACAAAGAACCCTGCCGTATTAAAAGCTGTCATTATAGCTAATTAATTGTTATTTGTTCCCAGAAAAAGAGGAATATATTGGGCAAATTTTTACTTGGAATGAAATACTGCAATATAAAATTATAAATTATAAAACAGTTCTATTAGGTATGAGCAGGGACTGATTGGAGGAAAGGGAAGTGCTAGAAAACAGACATTCATAGAATGAAAAAGCAGTGGGATTTTTTTAACCTTTTCTTAAACTACAGGACAATCAAAATCATCTGAATGAAATAAAAGGGACCACAATTTAAACAAATTTATATCGCAAATAAGACAAATTCCCATTAAGATTAAATCCCACATAAACAAGGCACAAAAGTATGGTCATAAAAATATGTGCTACTCTTCTCGAGAGTTCTTTGATATCATGAATCCAAGTCTATTTATGTTTTTCCTTTAAAACCCCTTACCAAATCACGCAACCTTTGATTCTTTTTATATTAAAAACCACTATTTCCTATAAAAAATAGAAATACTCCATCTTTAGCAGATTTAATTCTGTCTTCTGTCCCTTCCTACTTATAAAGTCAGTACAACTACCTATTTATCAATCTATTTTCTGGTTCATCAATCAACAGCAACCTACATCTTGTTTAGATATAAGACCATTTTTTGTCCTATAAACCAATCATTAGCTATGACTACTGATCACTGAATGCATTTTCAGAAAGGGACTTTGCCAGTTATACAAATAATTTGACAGTGCAACATATATGAGATAAGATTGGCAAGTTCCACAAGATAAGATGGGCAAATACTCAGCTACAAGGCTGACTCCACATAAACATTTTTCAAAGAAATAGTCAAGTAAAATGAAAAATGGTTGTGTGTGTGTGTGTAGGAAAGGAATCCAGCATCAGTTCTTATTTTTTCATGTTTTGGGGGTATTAATCTACTTCTTAAGATACATTAATACATCTCCATGGGAATACAAGTAGTCCCCAAGTTGTGAACAAGATAGGTTCTGTAGGTTTGTTCATAAGCTGAATTTGTATGTAAGTTGGAACAGGTAACTTTTTAAGTGTAACTCCAGCCTACCTACCTACCTATCTATCTACCTACCTAGTTAGTTAGTTAGTTTTGGATAGCATAGGGAAAGGTTAACACCCCTCTGGTGTTTGTTTTGCTATCTGTGCCCTTGTTCAGAAGATTTCTCCTCACTTTCTGTCTCTGTGATCATTGGATTTTGAAAGAAATTGGCTTGTTGTGGAAACAAGGATGGGTGATAAAAGATTTAGTGGAGATACCTTTTCCTTATGATACCTCTTTCAGGAGTGCATTTCCCTTCTGAGAGGGTGATTTCTCTCACTTCCTGTTGCCTCACACCCATTCTTAACAATGAGTCGTTTGTAAGTCGCATATTTGTAACTTAGGGACTGCCTGGAAATGTTCTTTGCATTTTCAAATGGCAGCAATTTGTAACTGTACAAAAACCAGCCAAAAATAATGTTCCCCTATTCCTACTCTGATGACTTCTGGCAAAGCTAACATAAAAAAGAAGCAGGGAAATGGTATCAGGGAAATAGTTGTATATAGTAAAGCAGTGTTTTGAAAATAGGCTTTGAATTGTAAGAACTTCAAGACGTTAAAAGAGGATATTAACGGCACAACTGTAAACACTGAAGTTCAACATTCCAACATATATATTTACAAAAGCATGCATTACAGTTAAGCAAAGGAATGCTACTCAGGGCTTCAAGCATCTATTTCACCAGGAATTTCCCAGTAGTTTTATCCATAATTTCTCAAACTCAAAAGCTTGCCATCGCCAGAATTCTACACCAAGCACAGGTAGTAGTTTTAAGTAAGTCATGCCATGGACCTAAACATCTGCTCACATATACATTGTGGGGGGAAAGTTCAAATTTTCCCACTCTGCTGCACTATTGTCTAAGCGGGTTACCTGACCATCTAAAACAACTTTTATGGGCAAAAGTGTTACAGACAAATAATTTATTAGTGTACCTCTCCATAAAGCAGGTGAATAAGCACCCACATCTGTGCAGACACTGGATGAAAACCTGTGTGAAATACTATTAAAAACACTATTCACATTTGAAAATCTTGAGAAGATCTGATAAAGACTCTAAGGACTTTCAAGCAACAGTTCTGCCCGACACAACAGAGTCAGTACAAGATTTAGAGTCAGTTATTATAGGTATTTGTGCATGTGCATTTTACCGCCTTAGGTGCAGATAAAGCAAAAAGATCAGACAAAAAATCCTTTTATGGAAAAAAAAGATGTTTGGGACACAAAGCTAGACAGCAATTATTGTTAGCTAGTGGGCTGTATGATGATGCTTAAAACTGGCTTATTCTTTTCAGTTTTTAGAATCACCATACAGTCTACTAGCATATAGGAAACACTGCTTGAACACCAAGCACAAAGCAGCTGCATGCAATAACATCCTGCGAAAACTTACTGGCAGCACAGGGGTGCAGATCCAAAATTAATAAGAGCATCAGCCCTATCTTTGTCTTACTCAACTGCTGAATATGCCTGCCCTGTTTGGCATAGGTCTGCCAATGCAAAGCAGGTGAACATAGCATTAAATGAAAATGCAGAATAATCACGGGGTGTCTTAAACCTACACCTGTTGATAAACTCTACGAGCTCAAATCAAGGAAAAGCTTTATGAGAACTACCACTCCTCTTGGCGTCCCTCCAGCAACAGCAAGGGTATCCCTCTGGGCAGCTAAATCAGGAAATCCCAACTGGATGGCCCCTCACAAGGGTCTTCCTCCAGGGGAAAACCAAGAATGGGCAACATGGAAGTCCCTGAATAGACCCAGAAGCGGAGTGGGCAGATCAAAAGACAACCTGGCAAAATGGCACCACCTAAAAGAATCCCATACCTTGTGTGACTGTGGGGTAGAACAGACAACTCTGCATCTGTATGCTTGTCCATTGTGCCCTGCCTCATGTACAAAGGAGGAATTGTTGGAGGCTACAGACAATGCCGTTGCTGTTGCCCATTTTTGGTCAGAAGATATTTAGCCGCCCGCACACCTGTTTTTATCAGTTTATACTAATTTATGCAATGCTTTTGATATGAAATAAAAATACTAGCGAACAGTAATTGATGTCCAGCAATTTAAAATGCCACTTTCCTACTACAGCTTCTTACATTACGGAGACAAATAAAAGATGTAGGCCCACTATGAGGACTACTGTGATTATTTCCTACTGTAATTCATTTATATCTTATCTTTTCTCCATTGTTGGGGCCCTAGGTGGCTTACAAAAGATAGGAAAAAAATGAAATTGAAAATTGCAAAACAAATACTAAAATGTGTTAAAATTAGTGAATCACTTTAATGTTAATTTAGCATTCAGCAACTGACAGAATCGACCTAGTCTAGATGGGACTAGCAACTAGATTTTGGGCAATATTTGAGATTAAGGAGAGCAGCTAAACTGAAGTCAGGTTTATATTCACAATATTTTACTGAAAACCTAGCTGCAGCCATTTAAAATGCCGACATGGGGAAGGAAATCCCATCAAGTGTATTAATCTCTCACCCGTAATGCAGACAGAAATAGATAATTTACCCACACACTCTAAATGAAAAATGAGTACTTCCTATAAACTAGTTATATTAGGAAGGTATCATGTTCAGACAACATTAATGCTCAAGTTAGAATTATGCCATTTTTCATTAATTTTTCATTCATGTATACAATCTGCTTTGGAAGCGCCTATGTAAAAATACATTAAAAAAGGAACACAACAACCTTGTTCTATTTCTTGAAAACCCCTGCTGTCCCCTCTCCTTTGAAGTGGCCAGCATGTGTTTTGGGGAGGGGGTGGGTACTTTGAGCTTCATTAGCACCAGAGACACAGGGTTCACTTTGAGTTACACTGCTATTTTCTTTATAACAAGAAGAGCATTGAGTAAACATTAAGTAGTGTGCGTGTGTGTGTGTGTGTATTGACACACAAAGACACTATCCTACTCTGAATCGAATTTATAATATAATACACCATTGATAGGAAGGGTAGGCAGCGAAAAAATTCTCAAAATTCATCCCCTTCAAATCAGGAGTAAGGCAGCTTGCCAGAGGCAGCAGTGAAATGTCTTAGAATGTATGTATGTATTTATTTATTTATTTCAAACGTTGTATCCCAGCCTTCTCAATACCTGAGGGGGAACTCTGGGCAGCTTACATCCTGCAGTAATTCGATGCCAATACACGCAACAAAACAATATTACACAAATTTGACATTAATTAAAACAATAAGTTATAAAATATCCAATTAAAACATTTCTAACAGCAATATAATCACATCCAAGTCCAGTTCAGCATCCATAGTTCCAGTACTTATCAGCACTGTCCCTTATCAGTGCTCACGAATCACTGTGATTACTTGTTGACCAGCTACTCAAATACGTGTTTCCAGAACCATGATTTGACCTCCTTCCTAAAGGAAAGGATAAATGGAGCCGATCTAATTTCTGTGGGGAATGTGTTCTACAAACAGGGGACCATCACTGAGAAGGCCCTGTCTTTCATCCCCGCCAATTGCGTTTGCGAAAGAGGCAGGATTGAGAGAAGGGCCTCCCCGAACGATCTTAAGACTCTGAGGTGGATCATAGAGGGAGATACGTTCGGACAAGTAAGCTGGGCCAGAACCGTATAGGTGTTGCACTCCAGAACAGGAATAACCCTCTGACTTTAAACACCACATGTTGAATAGGAAAAAGCAATACTTTGATTGAAGATAAGTAAAAAGCAGCAAAATAAAAAGCACTTTAAAGAAATAGGTAAATCTAATTGGGTAAGAAGATAAGCAGGAACAAATTAGTCTAAGGTAGAGTTCAACAACGTCCATAAAAGCGAAGTCCACACATCTCCAAGACAATCCAGATAATCAGGAATACATTGATCCAAGGCTTCGGTAAGCAATCATGAAATCCGGGAATCCAAAACCAAGAACAAGAAATATCTTAGCATGGAACTTCAAAGCAACGTTTCCATAAAACAAGGACGAAAACTTAGCGTGATTCTAAATGATGCTTCATCTGACTACACATCCCAAACATAAGACTTTAGCCCCTCTCCTGGTCATTCTCTGCATCAATATCACTGACCAAACCATTGCCATCTTGAAACTCATCTTGAACCTCATCAACATCATTCCCCACATCCAAAGCATCCTGATTCTGAAACGCAATCACAGGCTGAACTCCAACACTAGGGCTTTATAGGCCAAGACCAGCACTTTGAACTGTGCTCAGAACTGGACTGGCAGCCAGTGGAGTTGGCATAACAGGGCAGTGGTATATTCCCTATATGCTGCTACGGTGATTAAGCTTGCTGCCACCCATTGAACTATTTCTTTCCTATCTCCACAAGAACAAACAAAAACAGAAAACAAAAGTAAATTACACACAGAATAATTTTGAACACTAACCAACAACCTTTTCTCTTCGCAAGGCAATAAGCATGGCAAATTAGCAGTGACAGCTTTGTACCATACACATTGTTTCAATTCGCAAGACATTCATGATACAATACAATAATAGATCACTTTTTAATCACATAGGATCAACTGTGCACACCAGTACCCTTTAATTAGCTCTTAATTCTACATGTATCATCCTTTGATGCACTGTCCAGTTTGCTTTTCAGCCCAAACCATTAAAAAAAACCTAAAAGATGCACACAGGCATTGCAAGGTATCTTGGATAAGGATTTAATTCCATTAGCACTGTCTATTGAAGAAATTCATTCTGTGAGCATGTCCATGTAACATACTAGCTGTCTATAAATTCAAACTGCAAAATTGATAGTAGGTTAGATTATATAACCTTTAGAAATCAATGTACCCAAGGGATTGCCTCAGCCACACCGTCTCTTCAAACAAAGACGTTACACATTCCACCCAGATGATAAAGTGGTATGTAGTGATGTGTCTAGACAGAAAGGCACTCCTTCCTGCTCCCACGAAACTTACCTGGAAGGCCCTACTCTAAAATTAACATCCCTACAAGCCGGCCCATCATGTTCAAAGGATACCAACATTAAATCACCCAAATGACCCAATTAAACAGGCAATAGGAAGGAAAAATTATTTCCCCCAAGATGGGATGGAAAGAACCAACACAGGGAACATTCTGCCATGGTTTCAATCCAATTGTGTACATTAGAGTCTCTTCTTCCGCATAGACTGATAAACCGCAACATCTTCCCCCATCCCAACCCAAAATTGTCTACTTTGATTATGCTTTCTTATTTATTTTTACCAAAAAATACATGATTTTGACATAAGCACTCAAATTTACTTACTGCAAAGTCAGGATTACAACATGCCCAAGAGTTTACGTCCCGTTACTGATATGAAGAAAAAATTCTGCAGAGATTGGTGGATACAATCTTTTCCTGGATTATAGAGGTTACAGACTTTAAAGAATATTATCCTAAGGTCTAAACCATATCTAAGGTGCCTCCTAACTTAATGACTTCTGAAAAGAGGTGTTTCTAGTCAGATACCAAAAGCTTATCTGGAAAAGGAAGTGCCATATCTTGACATAGATAAACAAATTTGCAACACGTACAACTCTGAAATATCTCCATATTAAACACACGCTGAACAAGTATAGTTGATGTAAGCATCTGTAGTAATAGGAAATGCATTTGTTCCCATGAATATCCATTTTTTATACATCAGCTGAAATACTATGTCATGATACTTCAAAAAATCTTTTTTTAAAGTTAATGAAATGGGAAATGTTTACAGTACCACAATAAAACACAGGCAATAAAGATAACCAACTAAGCATACAAAAATTCATGGTTCAAAGCAGTTTATTGTCTTGAAACACAGTAGACGCTGTTATTTTGTTATCATCCACAAGATGTTCCTTTGTCTCTCAAACTGTATGTAATAAAGGAAAAAAGATACTAAGAAATGAAAGACCAAACATTAAGACCTAAATACTTCAAAGGCAGCAGATCCCATTTGATCTTAGAAGCTAAGCAGGTTCAGCTCTACTAAGTAGTTGGATGGGAGAACCACTGAGAAATACCAGGTGCTGTAAGTTATATTCTAGAGGAAGGAACTGGCAAAAGCCCCTCTGAAATTCAAAAACTTGAATTCAAAGATGACTTGAAGGCATATATGCATATAGAGATGAAATATCCTAGAAAGAATTCTATAATCTGTTAATCACATTGATAACTTCAACGTGATCGTATACGTAAAGATGAAAGAAGGAACTTGCAAGCTTCTGTTATGGTAGTTAGTACTTAAACTTGTTTGCTTAAGTAGAATAAACAAAATAAAAAGGTATAGTTTCTTATATTACACCTAGATGGTGATTAAAAAACTATAATAGCTGAACATCAAATGCAGAAAACCCTGATTAATATCACAATTCTGGGGAAGAACCTTGTTAAATAAATGAATGACTATAAATACACAATACAACCGAACAGTACAGATCACAATGTAATGTTATGATTCCACTTTAACTGCCATGGAGTTCTGGGATTTGTAGTTTGTTTTGTTTTGTTTTGTTTTGTTCTAGGGTCAAACAAGTAGAGCAGGGGTCCTCAAACTAAGGCCCGGGGGCCGGATATGGCCCTTCGAGGTCATTTACCAGGCCCTCACTCAGGTCAACCTAAGTCTGAAACAACTTAAAAGCAAACAACAATCCTATCTCATCAGCCAAAAGCAGGTCCACACTTCCCATTGAAATACTAATAAGTTTATATTTGTTAAAATTGTTCTTCATATTAATTATTGTATTGTTTTAAGTGTTTTTTGCACTGCAAATAAGATACGTGCAGTGTGCATAGGAATTCATACATGTTTTTTCCAAATTATAATCTGGCCCTCCAACAGTTTGAGGGACTGTGACCAGGCCCTCTGCTTAAAAAGTTTGTGGACCCCTGAAGTAGAGTGTAACATAATCACATTTCCTCCTGGGTTTAGAAGATAACATAGGTGACACATATAGTATATTTTAACAATTTAAGAAGGAAGCGAGAAAAAATTTCATAATTACCCTCCTCCCTACTTGTACCCAACCCTTCTCCACGATTTCCCCCTCCCCCCTCCTGTTCACAACCTTCAAAAACAGTTGTGCCTTTCCTTTATCATTCATTCTATTTGTTGGATTGTAAAGATAGTTTGATTAAATTCCTGATATTTTCTGTTGCCCTTTACCTTGGCTATCAGTTTGTCCCATTTTCCTGACTAGGCTATCCATTGGCTTTTTATTTTTCCTATCCATGATATAATCTTAAAGCATTTAGTCTGCTAAATATTCACACCATTTTTGTATATCCCATTTTTATGTTCTTTCCATCCTATGGCGATAATAGTTCTTTATTACCACTTTTCCCTTCGTTTCAGGATAAAAAACTGCTTCTTGTTCAACCCCATTTTCCACCTAATCGTTCTTCCATTTCCTCCTTTCCTTTTTTATAGAATTCTCGTACCTTGGCACATTCCCACCACATATGGATAAATGTTCTAGTTTCCTCACATTTGTACCAACAGATTTTAGATGTGCTTTTTGTAATATAGGTTATTTGCTGGGGGGTCCTATACCATTTTCATTGCATTTCTTTGATCTTTAAACGTTTGAATGTTTATGTTTTTTGATTGAATATATCCACAGTTCCAAGTCCTTCTCATTACAGGTTTTTTTTTCCTTTTTATATACTTCTAACAGGGTAGGTTTTGGTTATCTATTAATTTGTAATATATGAATTCCATAATTCTTTTCTCTTTCTCAGTTTTTCATTGTAATATTTCATCTAATTCTGTCTAGGGACCTTCCTTCTTCCATTCTGTAATCTTTTGCGACATTCCATGCCATAACAAACAATTGCTCCATCCTCATTTGTCTCTTAACTCCTCCCAGTATTTTACTGTTCCATTCAAATTTATAACATCCCCTATCTTTGTTATACCATTTTTATTTAAATATATTATCACTTTTCTGTTCTTTTTAAATATCTAATATTCTTATTGGGAGTTTCTCTATTTTGTTCAATGGGAATGTATTTTGCCATCTTTTCCAGCATCCTAATGTTGAAGATAGTGGGCTTCACTTTATCCTTTAGAAGTTTTGTTCTCTCCAGATGAAAAATTCTAAATATCCTCCCTAATTTCTAATCCCAGGATTTCATAGGACAAGGTCACAGCAGTTAAACTGAAATAATAGTGCTATAATTGTAGCACTGTGAAGGTGTGAAGAGGTCTCAGGAAGAGTTTATGAAGACTACAAAAGAAACAGTACACTTTCAGTCAAGTCTCAACTAACATAAGTATTGGTAATTATCGGTAATATTATCGGTAAGCATCAGTATAGTATCAGTAAGTATTGGTAATATTAGGGACCATTTTATTTGAAATCCTGCAGAATCATAACAGGGAGAAAAACCTGCATCATTTAGCAACTATTAGGTGGCCAAAAGAAAAAGAAAAGAAATTCATGTACTCTATTACTACAAATGTGAAGTATCTGTTCAATAAATAGCATAAAAGACCATTTCCAGTATATTGTTCTGTATGGTCTATTTATTCTTTGAAGCACAGGCTGGAAGAATTAAACACAGAAACTCAATGACTTCATCTTTGATGGCAAATCAGTTTAAAACTATGTGTATTCAAGCTGATTGAAAATCAAGATAGAAAACAATTTATATAGACTTCCAATCTTCTTCCCCAGGAACAGAGAGCAAAGATTAAAATGTAGCGCCTTTTACCATCAGACAGAACATGCATTCTCGGTATTTACATTATATGGTTTTCATTTTTCGATCACTAGTCATGGAGGAAAAAACAATTGTATCCTTATGCCAAAACACCAGTTACTGGAAGTGGGTCTGTGTTTACTCGGCAGGGTTATCCATTCAAGAGCTGAATGAGGCTTTCGAAACAATATAACCCAACATTATCTTTTTACCACATCATAAAAAGAGAGGCATCATGAAAACTAGATGCAGTCACTGTTATAATTACTATACTCCTTTGAAGGTACAATAAGTAACATGAGCCTTCTGAATCTTTACCAAGTACCAAGTAAATTTAAAAAGGAACACAAAAGAGTTTAAACAAGGGCAAACCTCAAAATCAGTTTATAACTCATATGACTCAAATTCCATCCAAGAATCGAAGGATCAAAGGAATGTGAATAGATTGATGCAGCATGTTCCAAACAACAACAACAACAGCAACAACAACAAGAAGTAACAAATTTTGAAAAACATATGTTCCTAGTTTGAAAGTGTTATCTCCTGTTTAATTGTGCGGTACTTCCTTTGAAAGTAGTTGTTATAATTCAGAAACGGCGTTTTTGTAGCTGCCACAAACTATGTTGAACTGTTTGAGACTCTATGGGATAGTCATTGAAAAATGTGCTACAGGATTTCCTGCAAAAACAAAATTTTTGCAACTTTTTCTGCGTATGTAATAGAACTGATTATAAAATGACATATATAAGCCAGGAACAAAAATTGTGTTAGTGTTATAGAAACTTACTGTTTACCAAATAACAACCACACAGGTGTCTGCATAAAAAGGTAAAGGTAGTTCCCTGACATTAAGTCCAGTCATGTCTGACTCTGGGGTGTGGTGCCCATCTCCATTTCTAAGCCGAAGAGCCAGCGTTGGTGGCATAAGAGTCATGTGGCCGGCATGACTGCATGGAGCGCCGTTACCTTCCCACCAGAGCGGTACCTATTGATCTACTCACATTTGCATGTTTTCGAACTGCTGGGTTGGCAGAAGCTAGGGCTGACAGCGGAAGCTCATGCCGCTCCCCGGAATCGAACCTGCGACCTTTCGATCAACAAGCTCAGCAGCTCAGCAGCTCAGCAGCATTAACCCACTGCGCCACCAGGGGCTCCCAATAGCAGTTTCAATTCTCTCTGTGACATGTTAACTCAGTGCTGAAAGCAAAAAAGCCAGTAACAGCAGATACATGATATATTCAGAGAGATATACTGTACTTATATGTTGCAGGTGATTTACCATATTTGCTCAAATATAGATTCACATTATACAGTAATCTTAGTGCTGAGCAAAGCCAGAGGGGAAGCTGCTACAGGAGCTACATCTGGAGCTCCTATTTGAGGGATACCATCTTTCATTTAATGGCATGGCTCAATGCAGTGCAATTCTGGGATTTGTAGTTTACTGAGATACCAGCCTTCTTTGGCAGAGAAGGCTCAAAGCTTTATCAAACTACTGCCCCCATAGAACCAAGGCAATTAAAGTGCATTCATTCTACAGCATAGATGCATCCCAAGGTTTTCTTTTTCCATTGCTGAAAGCTTAGGTACTCTATTGTTTTTAACACTTTTGTTTTTAAAGTAGGATTCCTAAGCAGGCAGCAACGGCAATAATAGAACTGATTATAAAATGACATATATAAGCCAGGAACAAAAATTGTATTAGTGTTATTGGCCAAATTGCAAAGAGTGCATGTTTTGCTGCTGCACATTACATTCACCAGCAAATGCTCTCCTTTTTTTTCTTTTCTTTCTTTCTTTTTTTTTTTTTTGGTGCACATTGGATTCCATGGTGCATTAGACTAAAGTAAAAAAAGCTATACTGCGATAATGAGATGCTTTATAAACGGGTGGGTATACCATATCTTTCCACATGCAATTTCACCTTAACTTTAAGGTTAACTTTAGAGTTAAGGCCAGATCACATTTGGAGACACTCAAGTTACTCTTATACCACCAAATGTACTTTTACATTAACTTTCCTAGTGTATTTATTTTTGGAAATGACCTATAGTCCAGGCCAATGTTTCTCAACCTGTGGGTCCCAAGATCCCCAGTTTTAGCCTTCAACTTCCACAAACCCTAACAGCTGGTAAACTGGCTGGGATTTCTGGGAGTTGTAGGCCAAAATACCTGGGGACCCACAGGTTGAGAACCACTGGTCTGGGCATTAACAAATGAAACTCAACTCGTTCATTAGATTTCATACAACGAAGGTACATTTCCTTGGCATTTATCTCAATTTGCCAAACAAACAATAGAAAAAATATGAAAGATAACTTATTTACATTTTGGTTGGCTAATAAAACTATTACCCTTTTGTGGAGTTTGTTGCAAACAAATGACCATGTTGGTATTTAATGTGGTATTTTATATTTCCAAAATACTTTTTTTTAATTCTTATGCAGATGAGTCCATTATTTTCTCACCTTGGTCTCAATAATATCCACAACACTGAACAGCTGAAAAAAGCACACTTAAAAAATCCCTTCTATCCCATCTTCCAAAATCTTTTCAAATCATTGTATCAAGCTCAATTGAAAATTAGCACACACAAGAGGTTGTGCACCAAAAGAAATAAAGAAAGACTCCTTGGAAGCTAAATTACTACTGGAAGGGGACATAGATTAATGGTGTTTACAAAAGGCTGCAGTTCAGCAGTAGAAGGTACAAACTAACTGGCCCACTTGCAACCTTTAGCACCTCCAGGTTGGGTTGAAAAAAACCCTGCCTCAACCAACAGGTGTAAATTGTCGGTTCCCCAAGCAACTGAGAGACAGGTTTTCTTCAGTATGTACACAACAGTCAACCTCAAGTTCTCTGGTTACAATAACATTGTTCCTGTAGGTCAAATCAGAAGACTCCGTTATTATGTTGCACTGATTCTGACCAAAGTAAATCAGAGGATTATTTACAGTGAATAATCACTACAGTAAATAAGTTTCTGTCTGGAGTCATGTTTGCCCACCATCATTATCAGGGAAGCCATTCTTTTTTCTTTTTCATTTTTCATGGAAATGAGCAGTTCTGTCAAGCTACAACTAAGGGTTTGTTGTAGCTCCTTCTCCTCTTGAGGAAATATATTTTTTTCCTTGACAGATACTGAGAAGCCACTTCCCTTTAGTGCTGGTTAAAGAACCTACAAACTCTTCATCATAAAGCAATAATCATGTACTGGTCGCATTCAATCCCACCAAGAAAGTCCTAAAGGGGCCCTGGTGGTGCAGAGGGTTAAACCTCTGAGCTGCTGATCTTGCTGACCAAAAGGTTGTCGGTTCGAATCCAGGGAACCGAGTGAGCTCCCGCTGTTAGGCCCAACAGTTTGAAAACATGCAAATGTGAATAGACCAATAGGTACTGCCTTCACGGGAAGGTAACGGCGCTCCATGCAGTCGTGCTGGCCACAGGACCTTGGAGGTGCCTACGGACAACACTGGCTCTTCGGCTTAGAAATGGAAAGGAGCACCATCCCCCAGAGTCTGACATGACTAAACTTAATATCAGGAAAACCTTTACCTTTACTTAAAGTCCTAAAGGTTATTTAAAGGAGGTCTGAGTCCCTCTGCAGAGGTAGAGAAGTTCGGGATATTAAAGTTTTAAATAAATAAAGTAATAAATAAAATGCAAGCAGAATTACAAAAGGAAAATATTCAACACCCTATATGTGTTAAACATTCTGTATTTTGAATAAGTTGTTCAAACACTTCCAAATGCACCATCACATTTTAATATGTGTGTTTTGCATTGTGTAGACTATTAATTAATTATTATTTCTTTTCATGTATACTGTTTACAAAGGGACAAAACTTTTCAGTAAAGACATCAATTGTTTTGATTGTGTTCTGTCACTGGGCAGGTGGTTTTTTATTATTATTATTTTTACTGCTTTCTCGAGTTACATTTGATCAAATCAAGAGAGGTTTTATTATGTTCACAACAGACAAGAATCTGGGGGGTGTTTCTTTGTTGGAAAAACAATCTCCTTGTCTTTGTCACAGATTAACTGGTCATCAACAGCAGCAAAACAAAGCAAGGAGCTTAACAAACACTAAACTCAGCAGTCTTTAAGTCTGCTGTCGCTTGTGGCCATGGAAGCTGCTAAGCTGAACTGATCTGGCTCCAGACCTCTCAAGGGTCCACATGACTGTTTATCCAGACAATCACAACAAGGTTAATACTGCACCAGAACAGATAACACCACTATCTGCTTCTCATCCTCTCCTTTTGAACTAATAATCTCAAATGCCACATGTTTAGTCTGTCTCGTCTCACCTTCCCATTTTTCATATTATTAAGGTAAATTCTTTAAAAGGCAATTTTAATAGCTTTCTTCCCATAACTGCAAAACTCAAACAATGCTACAATAAAACTTGGCAGTATGTCTAGCACTACCAGTGGTAACAAATCTGTTAGTGGCAATTCAACCTACAAACAAAGTCAGTTTCTACAAACTAAGGGCAAAAACATAACAAGATACAGAACAGCCGCTTCAGTTTCCTGTTTCCATTCAAACCAAAAATAGTATGTTGTGCTATTGAAATTATAATACTTTCCCCTCAGAGATACTCTTATTTAATCTACGGGTATAATTCAATCAAGTACTCTTTATTATCTACAAACTATTGTTCTACACTGCTTTGCTCTTTCCCTCTTCTAAAATGTTAAAATTTGCAAACAATAGTGACTTATATTTTTCTGAGAATAAACTAAAATGCATATTGAGAAAAGTAGTAACAGTTCAGTTGTTAACAATGTATGTAAAAACAAAGAAATGACACATTTTCTATTCCAGCAGTGCTAGATTATATTTAATCTCCTGAATAACATTTTTTGGGCTGGTAGTTTTAGCAGAATGCCCCTGGTGGCACAATTGGTTAAACCCTTGTACCGGCAGGACCGCTGACCAAAAGGCCAGCAGTTCAATTCTGGGGAACGGGGTGAGATCCTGTCTGACAACCCCAGCTTGTCATGCGAGGGCATGAGAGAAGTCTCCCACGGGATGGTAAAACATCCGGGTGTCTTACAGACAGCCAATTCTCTCACACCAGAAGCGACTTGCAGTTTCTCAAATCGCTCCTGACAGGGAAAAAATAAAATTAAAATGTGTGTGTATAGAAACATGCAACATTATCAAAACAGGTAAAAACATGACACAAAGAAACTGTAGGTTATACTGCTTCAAGTAATTTTGTTCAGAAGCACTACTATAGGGGTTTGAATCGACTGTAGTGGTTTGAATTATCTGTTTGATTTGGTTGGTTATGTCAAGCAGTTTATTCCACTCCCTGCTACTCTGGCATTATGGCAAGGTGAACATCCCTGCCAACGTATAGCGACCCAATATGTTTCATAAGGTTTTCTTAGGCAAGGAATACTCAGAGGTGGTTTTGCCAGTTCATTCTTCAAAATTTTGGAACTCTGCACTAGTGGAAACTAGCCTGGGCCTGTTCCTTGTTGAGTTACCATTAACACATGAGGGCCAAGTCATATTTAGAAGGAGTTTTGGAATTACAAGTAAGTTGAAACTGAACTGATTTTGATTCACCGGGCTTGTTAATCATTTTTACTGATAAATGTTAACTGTGTTCTTCAATCTTTATTGGTGTTTAATTTCTCTGTTTGAATTCTACCAGTTAAGCTGCCTTATCTGCCTTTTGTTGGTAGAACCATAATGTGTGTGTGTGTGTGTGTGCGTGCGTGTGTGCTGTTTTTCCATTATGGGGAGCATGCTACTACTATGCTATTACAAGGCTACACCTCGAAAAAGAAGTGTTCATAGTGTTTTCAGAACAACCAAAATGCCCCTTATTCCCATGAGCACACTCCTGAATTCTCTGCAATCAGAATCAGGAAATCTGAAAAAACATAACTTCACTCTCAAGTCCTACGGTAGCTTTGCATATAAACTGTAGCCAAATCCATTTGCAAACACTGGGGCATGGATTAGATGGGAGCATGCACAAGGCTTACTCTTGTATCTATCTTATTAACTGTATATAAAGAACTAATGTTTACTAGCAGCCAGGTCCTGTCAACTGGCAAGTGATTTACAAAGATTTCTCTGTTCCAGAAATCTCCATGTCAATCTTTGGGGAGAGTGAGAATTGGATTATGCAACATGCAAAAATGAAGCAGTGTATACATTTGAATTTTCATAGAATCATAGAATCAAAGAGTTGGAAGAGACCTCATGGGCCATCCAGTCCAACCCCCTGCCAAGAAGCAGGAATATTGCATTCAAATCACCCCTGACAGATGGTTAGATTTTAAAAATATGTGACTTAACAAAAAGAAAAGTATTTTAATGCAAAACTTTAAAAGGTGGGCAGAAGAGGCAGAAATAAACCATACTAATAACATATAACTACCAGAGATGAAGATTAATGAACTAATCTACAACTTTGTTCCATTTATCTTTGCCATGCTTCTTTGCCTAGTCTCACCTGAATCTTAGCTGTATCGAAACTAGATAAGACCATAACCTGATGCAAGGTGTCCTCTCAGCAAGGCTTCCAGATTATATATTCTTCGCAGCCACACTCACAAATACACAAATTGAAATAACATTCCGTTTGAACTGCCAGCCCAGGTTGGATTGGGTTCTACTCAATATGCAATTTTTGGTTCAGAATTTATTGATTGAATGATTTTTAACACAGCTGATTCACCAAGAAAGCAATATACAGTACATTATGGGTAGGGGTGAGTGAAGATATTCAGAAGAAAAACTACTGTGAAAAAAAGGGTAGATATAATTACCGTACATACTCATGCATATGCTGAGGTCAAGTTTTCGGCCCAACATTACTGATTTTTGATAGGGAAGTTGAGACTCATTCTGTGGAGAGGCAAAAGCACCACTGGTGTCTCGGGAGGCAGATGTATCCTGCCTATTGATGCCATTTCCCCATTAATAAAAGGCCAGAGGTGGAAAGTAAAGGAGGTTAGCACTTCTTATAGCTTCTCTCAGGACAGACTAGGTTTGCCTTTTGACACTCCACTCGTTGAGGTGGGGGGGGGGGTCTTTTTTATAAGAGTCAAGGTACAGGACTTACACTGACCTATGGATAAGTTCACCTATGTTTTGGGGACTGATTTTCTTTCCTTTTTTGTGCCTAAAATTGATAGACTTACACATGAGAATATACAGTAAGCACAATTGGGCTCTGATTCTCCCCTACTCTAACTGTAATGAAAAGGGAAAAAGTATATATTACCATACTTTAAAATATTGGATTAGAACCCATGTTAATTTGGGCTATCGTGACGATTTCTCAATTATTGGTGTTTCAGTCAATCCCCATGTCTTAGCAAATAATATTCATGCTGCTATTGTCATGTATTTATAGAAGTGATTCATATTTATTGTACAAATCTTTATGCTTAAAGAAACATCTTTGGTAAACTAACAAAATACACCTTTAAATGTTTTGGATTATTATATACATCTCACAGTACTAACTTTTCAACTTTTTATAAATCCATCACATATAAAGAGATGTCTTCCTTATCTTAACATCCCCAGTATTGGCTTAAATCATACTGTTACATTTTCAACAACTTATTTTGGATTAGATATCAGCCAAATATAGAAATTTCAACCATTACACAAAAAAATATTCATTTCTTATAATTGGGATCATTTTAAAGAGAAATGAAGCATTGGCAACACAGTTGCTATTGTTACTGAAATTCAACCCTGCCCCAAAATTTAACAATTCCAGCAGTAAATAGTCCAATAAAAAACGGAGTGATTTTACTGAACAAAGGAGTTATTTTCAAAATAGAAACCATTATAATGTCCAAATGTATGTAATCATGCAGAATGGATTGTTCAGCTAAGAAGAAACATGACGGATAGTAAAAACCTTAAATTCTCGTTTAAATACCAAATTTTCTCACCAAATCAACACATTCACTCTAGCCATGGAATTTAAGCATCTCCTAACTCTAAGGTAGTGGTTCTCAACCTGGGGGTCGGGACTCCTGCGGGGGTCACCAATGAGTGTCAGAGGGGTCGCCAAAGACTATCAGAAAACACAGTATTTTCTGTTGGTCATGGGGGTTCTGTGTGGGAAGTTTGGTCCAATTTAATTGTTAGTGGGGTTCAGAATGCTTTTTGAGTGTAGGCGAACTATAAATCCCAGCAACTACAACTCCCAAATCTCAAGGTCTATTTTCCCCAAACTCCACAAGTGTTCACATTTGGGCATATTGAGTATTCATGTCGTTTGGTCCAGATCCATCATTGTTTGAGTTCACAGTGCTCTTTGGATGTAGGTGAACTACAACTCCAAACTCAAGGTCAATGCCCACCAAACCCTTCCCGTGTTTTCTGTTGGTCATGGTAGTTTTGTGTGCCAAGTTTGGTTCAATTCAGTCATTGCTTGAATTCAGAATGCAATTTGATTTTGGGTGAACTATAAATCCTAGCAACTACACTTCCCAAATGACAAAATCAATCAAACCCTCCCCCCAACCCCACCCCAATCCAATTTTGGGTATATTGGGTCTTTGTGCCAAATTTGGTCCAGTGAATGGAAATACATCCTGCTTATCAGATAATTGCATTACAATTAATAACAGGAGCAAAATTACAGTTATGAAGTAACAAAATAATGTTATGGTTGGGGGTCACCACAACATGAGGAAATGTATTAAGGGGTCGCGGCATTAGGAAGGTTGAGAAACACTGCTCTACGGTGCCCAAAATTTGGTCCTCCTTGTGGACTTTGGGGACTTCCAACTTCCTGCACCCCTAGATGGGTTGTCCAACGTCAGGAATTCTGGGAGCCAAAGTCCCAAATACCTGGAGGACCAAAGATTAGACACCACTGCTCTAACTTAAAATGAGCACATCTTAAATCTATGTTCCAGGAGCCCTTTCACACTGCATAATTATATCACTGTGATTCCACTATAATGGCCATGGATACATCTTATGGAATCTAACGTTTACCATTTGGAGAGGCACTGAAGCTTTCTGTTTGATAATTATAAGTTGCCCTCCTGAAACTGCAACTCCCAGGTTTCTATAAGATGGAACAATGGCAGCTGAAGTCAAGACATACAACTATAATTTTACAGTGTAGCCCTGGAACGTCTCTAAAGTTATTAGGAGCGCAAGTAGCCTCAGATCACTCTTCAGTAGGAGTAACTCCAGAAAGGAGTCTTCTTCTGCGTGGTACTGTGAAATCCACACCTGTGGTATTTCCCTGCGTCCACGCAGCTGACTCGGATCTTTCTTGAAAGCTTTTCCTAATTAGGGACTCCAGCCCCGCCCATCTACTCCTAATAAAGCCAGGCAGCGGGGCTTGGAGCCTCAATTCCTTTTGTCCGCGAAAGCAGCAACAACTCGGTGTTCTCTCCTAAAACAACTATTGGTTTGACTCAAGGACTCCAGTTTGACTACTCTAACAGACAGCAATTCCAACTTTTGTTCTGGGACCTTTGTTTATCCTATTTAGGCTAGTGGGAGGACAAACCCACTCCCTCCCTCTAAAAAAAAAAAAAATGCCGTGTCCTCTGAGGCGCAGGCTTTTTTGCCTTTGGCAATGGGCAGTAACTTACCTTCTTTTTCTTCTGTTCCCCTCGCTCAGAAAGCAGGAGGGAAGAAGATTTTTACCAGCCTACCACCCCTTCCAGACCCAGGAACTGGTAGAGCTTGTGGCAACAAACTGCCACTGTGGCTTTGTGCCAATAACTTTGTTTTGGGTTGCAGCCACGCCTCTCAGCTGTCTCTGTTTTTTAAGGACAGCTTGCTCTCACTGCCCGTGCTTTCTCTGCCCCATTTACCCCAGCAGGCAGTGGACGCTGCAACGATCCCTGCCATGCTTTTGCCCCCCTCAGGGGAGGGGAGGCTCAAGGCAGCCACGCCACCTGTGTGAGTGATGGCTAGCCAAGGCTTGCCTCCACGCCCATGGCATATAATGCCTTGGAGGGGCCTTTGGGTTGCAACAATTCCTGCCATGTTTTTGCCCCCCTCAGGGGAGGGGAGGCTCAAGGCAGCCACGCCACCTGTGTGAGTGATGGCTAGCCAAGGCTTTGCCTCCACGCCCATGGCATATAATGCCTTGGAGGGGCCTTTGGGTTGCAACAATTCCTGCCATGTTTTTGCCCCCCTCAGGGGAGGGGAGGCTCAAGGCAGCCACGCCACCTGTGTGAGTGATGGCTAGCCAAGGCTTTACCTCCACGCCCATGGCATATAACGCCTTGGAGGGGCCTTCGGGTTGCAACAATTCCTGCCATGCTTTTGCCTCCCTCAGGGGAGGGGAGGCTCAAGGCAGCCACGCCACCTGTGTGAGTGATGGCTGCCAAGGCTTTGGGTCTAAGCCCATGGAATATAACTCCTTGGAGGGGCCTTCGGGCTACTATCCTCCCTCTGCGTCATGCTGCCTGGGAGCTTCAGTGACGGCTCAGAATGTAAGTACTGTGTCTTTTGGACCCCATCTCCACTTGGCCCATGCCTCAACAGGTAGGTTGCTACTCTTTTGCATAGGCAAACTGCACCCTCCTTTCCTTTTCAAGGATTTGTAGTCCCTTCTTTTGGTTTTCAGGAGTTTATTAAAACTTTTTCCTAAGCTCATTCTGGTGTTTCCTTCAGCTGCAACCAGTCAATGAGTCTGATGTAGATTCTGACTCCTATGAGTAGCAGATTTCTCCTACTCTTGAGGAGGATTTTTCCATCCCAGCTTCCTTAGGGGATGTGTTACCTAATTTTTTCTCCTTGATTGCTTAGAGGATCTGCTTTTCTCAGTTGAGCAACAGCAGAAACAAGCTCCAAGTACAGTTCTCCCAGTTCTCCCAGCACTTCCATATTCGCTTAAGCTTGGAGAAAAACAAAGGGCAACTCCTGTATCTGTGTCTGGAATTTCTAAGTTTGTAACTGCACTTTACTGCATACGCACCTTTTCAGCAGAGTGGTTAGTTAAGCCTACTAAACTGAACTTTATTGTGGTCAAAGTTGTTTAATCCACTGTGATAAGAAGATCCACCCCACTGCTAGCCTACTTACTTGCATGATTCATTACCATGCTTGTCTGGCAGCCTCTCAGGTAGCTCAGCACCTTCTTTGGATCTTCTTCCCCTACAACATCAACAGATCCCAAGGGCTTTCTGTCAGTAGTATCTCACCTTAGCTTCTCATCACAACGCTACGGCTAAGCACAGCACCGATACAGTACTAAGGTGTTTGCTGCTGTTGCAGCAGCCATCCACCAGCATGTGTAGATCCTCTACCCTCTCCAAAGTAGGCAGAGCAATGGCAGGATAACTGCCCATGGCAGAACATAGCCTGCTTCTAAGTTTGGCTTTTTACCACAATCTAGCCTAGATTGTGGTGGCCAGCCCCTCAGCTTAATTATCCAGGGGTGACAACAAACTAAAGGGAAGAAGTAGATCAGGGGCAATAGTTTTTTCGCATGCATTTTCTCTTCTTTAATAGCCTCCAACCCTTCAGCTCCAGTTTTTGGAGCTCCACCTCATCATTTTTAGATGCATGGCATTAGATCTCTTCTCACTCATGGGTGTTGGAGATTACAGAGCATGTTTATGCAATTGAATTTTTCAAACTGTCCCCAGTAGGGACTCTACGGGCTACTCCTCCTCCTGTGTTATAGCAGGAGGTAATTACTTGTTTCAAAGGAGCAGTAGCTTCTTTACATCTTTCTATGTTTCCTTCTTTTTCCTTTTCCCCAGCTGTTTTTTGGTTTCCAATAAAGGCAGTGGGCTTTGGCCAGGTTTGGACCTTACAGGATTTTATGCATATATTGCATATTGCAAATTTCAGGTATTGTCATTACCAACCATCCCCTCTGTTATCCAGCAAGACATGGTTCAGTAGCATTGATTTGAAGGATGCCTTTTTTCATGTGGGATTAGACCACAAGACGGTAGATTTTTGTCACTTTTTACTAGCAGTCAGGTTTTTTCATTTCAAGTTCTTCATTCTGGTATCCCCACAGCTCCACAGGTGTTACTAAGGAGATGGCTGTATGCCGGCTCATCCCTGGGTGCACGGGGTAGTAGTTTCCCCCTATATTTATGGCTGGTTGCTCGGGCACAGTCCTGTGAGTATCTACAGAGGAACATTCACTTTACTCTCTTTATAGCAGATGCTTGGTCTTTTTATCAACAAGGTAAAATCTCTTCTTCAGCCTATCCAAACAACCAATTCATGGGGCCTGTATTGGACTCTTGGCATGCAAGAGCCTACTTGCTAGAAGACAGGTTTCTGAATCTGCATTCATTAGCTCTTTGAGTCTGGCAGAAGCCATACATCCATGCCAAGGATGTCCAGTGCTTTTTGGGACACATGGCATTCACCACAGCTGCCACTCCTTTCTCCTGTTTGCACCTTCGGCCTCTCCAGAATTGGTTTCTTCGGGCACTTCATCCCATGCAGGATGAGCCCAATGAATGTGTCATTGTCCCTCTAGCCATCCACAGGTCTCTCAACTAGTGGACTCATCGCTCCAATCTCTGTGTGGGCGATGTTAGCAACCGACACTCACCTCAAGGGTCACACCATCCATGGTCCTTAGGCGGCCATAGAGGGCATGGAGCACATCAACTATTTGGAGTTACTCGCAGTACAAATGGCACTGCACCTTATCTCTCATTTGCTCATGGACAGTATTGTCCACCTTACTACCACCACCACGATTGTGATTTGCTTGCCCTCATCATCAGAATCGGGGACTGGTATACCATAACCATCAATGCCATTCATCAAGAACTCTCTTGCTGGCTCCCTCAGTCAGACAGTTTATACTGACCACTAATGGTCCCTTCATCCTTCCCAGGCATGGGAACTCTTTGTCAGATGGCACACTCCCCTTCTGAACTTGTTTGTCTTTGGAGCACGTCTTGCCTCCACCAGACAGGCTGTTGGGAGATGCCTTCCTCCTGGATTGGACATCCAGCCACCTGTACATCTTTCCACTATTGCCAGTGCTGTCTAGCGTGGTCTCTCGTCTTCAAGCAGAGCAGGTAGATTGCATTCTCATCACGCCATGGTGGCCCCGCCAGCCATGGTTTGTCATTCTGCTCCAACTTGCAGGCAGCTGTTACATTCAGTTGCTACTCAGACCAGACTTGCTGGCTATGAGCAACAGCCCAGTCCCGTACTCCCAGGTCACTCAGTTCCGGTTGACGGCGTGGCAGCTCCAGCCTCAGCCCTCTCTCAACCAGTAAAGGGCATTTTGGACCTTGCCCTGAGCCCTGCCACTAAACATTGTTACATTTGTAAGTGGTGTCATTTTTGCATTTTTTCACAAAAGCAAGGGGTTCAGCCTCTGTCTGCTTCCACTTCCCTCCTCCTGGATTTTTTGATCTCTCTGTCAGATTCAGGACTCTCATTATCATTCTTGAAGGTCAATCTGGCAAATATAGATTCGTTTAGAAGCGAGCATTCTCTTCCCTCTCCTTTATCCGATCCTTTTGTAAAGAGATTTCTGCAAGGCTTTAGAAATTTCTGGCCCCAAGTAGGCCTGTGACCCCCTTGGAGGTTGGAGGTTGTTCTTTTCACCCTTACGAAACCACCATTTGAGCCAATGGTCACTTCTGACATGTTCCATCTATCATGGAAAACGGCATTTTTAGTGCCTATTACTTTTGCTTGTCGCACTAGCGAGCTTATGGCTCTTGAATCGATAGTCCTTACCTGAAATTTCATAAGGATGTCATGCTGGGCACAGACATTTCCTTCTTACCTAAGGCAGCATCATAGTTTCATATGTCTCAGGACATTGTCCTTCCAACCTTATTTCCAAATCCTTCTACTCCCCTGGAGCAGTCTTTGCACCTTCTTGATGTGCGGAGGGCTCTTGCTTTTTATGTCCACCGCACAGCTCCATTACGGAAGTCCCTACGACTTTTTGTTAAGTACCGTAGGGATACTGTGGGCCTTCCTGTTTCTACCCAGAGGTGGCGGCCTGGATAGTTGCAGCTATCCGGCTAGTTTGCGAAATGGCAGGACTGGACTTACCTGTTCAGATCCATGCTCATTCCACTAGAGCATTGGCACCCTCCATGGTTTTTTTGCACAGTGTGCCTCTGCATGATATCTGTCGAGTGGCCATATGGTCAACACCGCATACTTTTGTCTCCCATTATAAATTGGATTTAGCTGCCAAGAAGGAGATGGCTTTTGGGAGAGCAGTACTTTTTTCTGCACTAGCATGACACCCGCCATCCGTGGGACTGCTCGCTAGTCTACCACAGGTGTGGATTTCACAGTACCACGCAGAAGAAAGTAGGGTTGCTTACCTGTAATCATGTTTCTTCTAGTGGTAACTGTGAAATTCACACAACCCGCCCATCCTCCCCACATTCTGTCATGCCTTTTATCTCCGACTGTCTTTCGCGGTACGGAATTGAGGCTCCAAGCCCCGCTGCCTGGCTTTATTAGGAGTAGATGGGCGGGGCTGGAGTCCCTAATTAGGAAAAGCTTTCAAGAAAGATCCGAGTCAGCTGCGTGGACGCAGGGAAATACCACAGGTGTGAATTTCACAGTTACCACTAGAAGAAACATGATTACAGGTAAGCAACCCTACTTTTCCCAATCTGAGTAAGAAACACCCAAGGACTGAACCTCAACTCTTCTGTATGATAAGCATGTGCTCTGCTTCTGAGCTATGGTCCTTCACCAGATGTCCTCATGATAGGGAGCTTCTTCAGTGTAATCAAACATCTTACAATATGTGATTATACTGCACATTCTCAGATACTAAGAATTTCCCTTAACTAAGTACATTTAATAGAACTTGCCACAAAAACTCTCCAATACTTGAAAAGTTTTTCTCAGGAGAGTCATCAATGTGGTTTTATTCACTCAAAGCATGAAATCTGCAAAACTGGGTCAGGTAAACAACAACCCAAACCACCATATTATGGTTGTTAGAAATGTTATTCTGGTAGTATTAATCAATGCCAGCATTCCTAGGCTATTCTCCTACATTCAGTGAATTGGCAGAGCAATAGTTCTTGGAACCAAACATATCCACCCAGTTCCAAATCACTAGAAGATAAATTCACTGCAAGGTGAACTTGAGTCTCTGCTTTTGGATGTTCCAGTCTGCCCCTTCTTCCACATTTATTATCGTAATCCTAATATTTTCCCACAAAGTGGTATCTTCTGTAATCCTGCCATGGCCTTTGTAACCTAAACAATTATAGTGCTCTTCTGTTTTAAAATAGCTAAATTATAAAGTCAATCAGTTCTGGGGACAAGACCAAGTATGGGTAATATCGTGGAGAGGAATTTCTTAAAATCCAAGACATTTGCCTAAATAAGAGGGGAACTAATTAATACTATACTTCAAAGAGATATAATTTCATGTGCAATAAAAGCCAATCCCACTAGCATTCCCTAAAATATATTTTCCATTCAATGAGGTTCATGTTTATCAGCAGAAAATTTATTATACAGTCATTAAGACAGGACCACATGCAAGGACAGCAGAAGACAAACAGGCATGCCTGAATCATGAAGGACTCCACAAAGCTTCCCTGCAAACCAATGTTATGGAACAATCACAACACAGTGGTAAGTGCAAAAAGCAGTAAAGAAAGAAAAGGGAATAAATAGCACATTTATCTTGTTTGGAACACATCTTGAATCCTTCCTTGTGTGTTTTCCTTCTAATGCTTCAAACTAAGAATAATTTCAATTACATACCCAGGGATACTTAACTGAAAGAATTTTTCCAAAGTAACAAGAGTAACTGTAAAAAAAAGCAGCTTCATTTTTAAAAGGTCTAATCTTGCAACCCTTTTGACTTGTGCTTTATCAGTTTTGTTTTCTTTCCCATGTTGTTACTGAGTACCTTCAAGTTATTTCTGACTTACGGTGACCCTAAGGCAAACCTATCATAGGGTTTTATTGGAAAGATGTAAGTAGACTTTATGCTTGTCTTCCCCTGAAGCTGAGGGCCCTTTCAGACAGGCCCTATATCCCAGGATCTGATCCCAGGTTTTCTGTTTATCCCAGATCATCTGGCAGTAGAGACTCATATAATCAGGTCTAAAGCAGAAAACCTGGGATCAGATCCTGGGATATAGGTCCTGTCTGGAAAGGCCCTGGGAGAGCGTGATTTGCCCATTGAGTTTCCAGGGCTGAGTAGGAGTTTGAACCCTGGTGTTTGGAGTTTTAGTTCAGTGCTCAAACCAAGTACCCCACAATGACTCCCTTTTCTGCAAACCACCACTGCCTTGACCTCTTCAATTTCCAATGTAAATCTGAACTTTTTATTACAGTGTCATCCTTTCTATACACTAGTCGGACTATTTAATAACTGTAGCAAACATCAGTTGTAGATAACTGAGAACTCATCTCTTCAAACCAGCCACAAGGATTAAATGCTTTTTATGTGACTTCATTGTTTCCTCTCTTCATAAGTAAGGTCATCATTTTCTTAAATGTTAGATTAAGTCTCCCAACCTCGAAGGATGCCTGCTCATCAGGAGAGAATGCTTCTAGCACATGGCCATATAACTCGAAAAACCTACAACAACCCAGAATAAATTATCTTTGAAACTTTAAAATACACTTATTTTTAAAGCAATTCTGGTTACACTATCTGTAGTTTTCAGCATCCTAAAATATCTACAGAATGCTTTGACCTTGAAAAAATGCAGAAACTGAAAAGTAAGAATCGGTTTTGGTAGTGAAATCTTCTGCATTAAAATACCCATGCCAAAAGACATATATTAGCACAGCCAAAGCACAATGTTTGTCTTAATTACATTTGACTATTAATTCAATGATCTCCTGGATAATTTTGCTGGATTAGTAATTTTGAACTGACCTGAAATGCACCCAAGTTTTCAGGTCAAAAATAAATGCCCGATTTTTTTTCTAGTTTCCAGCAATTCTCAAAGTGTATAGGATTTGAATGAGCACATTAACAGAAACTCCAGAATCATCTTGGAAGTAACCTTCTGGTATTTTAATGATCCTGTTGCTAATTTAGTCCAGGACTGGGGGGGAACGGATCCTCCAGATGTTGTTCAACCACAGCTCCTATAAATAACTATCTCAGGATTGCCTGACACCTTATTATTCTTCCCAGATGTTGATTTTTAGGAAAGGCCCTACATTTAGAATAGAGGATGTAATCTCAGTTTTCCCACTTCATCATAGAGACAGGTTTTGCTAATCCAACATGCAGACTTTGTAACTCCATAATTACATGGTGCTCCATCATATCAAAATGATTGCTCACGACCCCCCACTTCACCCCTTGTGATTTGAAGAAAGAAGAAAATGTTGAATTGTAATTGTAACACATCAAGCTGTCTTCCTGTAAGAAAGGCGGTGTTTAATTGTTTTTCTAAACACAGGCTTTCACTCTCTTTCCTGTTGCCAATAGACAGCAGTGAATATGTACAACAATGGGAATCCATAAGAATTGGTACATCTTAGCTTGAAGTTCCTTTGTATGGAAAGAGACTAGAAGACCTCTCCTTTTCCTCCTACCCAGAACCCATAGCAGTGTCCTTAAATTAAAGTGTTGTATTTGAAATATAGGCAGGGCTTGTTGCTATATGTGAAGAGAAGTAACCATAACTTATTCCACTGTTGTGGCCTCTGAAGGGAAGAAGAGCAGTCAGACGCAACTCCACTGAGTCCTGTCTAGGTGGCTGGTGACTAGCACTCCCTCAGTGTTCCAGCTGCCATTGGCTTCAAAGGAGAGGAGCAGCCAACAACTTAACCCCTCCCAGCCAGTCCTTTTCCTCCTCATGTGATGTTTTATTTAGACTTTATGCCTGAGCACAGGGGACTGTGAAATTAATGGTTTGTAAACCATCCCAGGAGCCTTTCTGGCTGAAAAAAAGATGTATAAATAATAAATAAATAAATAAAATTTAAGTCCCAACAGCAGTGTTCTGAAAATGGGTCACAGGGCTGCCTCATTTCTAATTAAGGTTATCAGGAAGAAAGCTCTTTTCACAGCTTTCCTAATCCTGCCTTAATAATGTTTACAAGATGTGTTTTTCCCTTGGAGGGAGAGTGCACAGCTTCTACAGTTTTTTTAGGCTGTACAGAGAAGAGCCCTTGCATCATGTAATAGTAGGTCTTCACGTCACAACTGGACTGCAACTTGATAGTGATGCTCTGGTTTTGATGAAATAATTAACCACTTTTTAACCACAGAAGCAAGTTCTAAACTGTAAAAAGAAAAAATCCCAATCAAAGTAGAGTTTGGGCATCACAAAAGGAACAGCAACTATTTTTATTCTTTTTCTGCCAGGTGCTCTATTATGAACATATCTGTGACATCTGCACCTATGTGCTTGCAAATTATCAATAACATGCATTTTTCTATCTCCCCATGTGAAACTCAAAAAGCTGTCATGACCTTGGAAATCCCACCTGAGTACTTGTTTAACTGCAATTTCCTATGGACTTCCCTCTATGACATAATCAATAGTTACTACATTCCTTTATGTCTGCTACCTACATATGTGATAATAAAGCTTCTCACACCATGCATCCGGCATTCTTCTCCTTCCCATTAAGAGGCAACAAACACATACAGGGGACATGTTTTTCACACTCTTTTTGTCTGTTCTTGAGAAATCTCTTTTACTCTCTTGAGTGATACAAAGAAGAATCAATTTCCTACTTTTCTCTCATGTTACAGATTTATGGTTTCCAAACACAACACATATTTATCATCAATGTTCTCCACAAAAAGGACGAAAAGAGTTCATTATACAGTATCTTCTATTTCCCCCAAGAAACCCCCTCTAAATGCATGACATAGTTTCCTAGTGGTACAACAGATCAACATCCCAGTCCTCCAGATGCTGTGGAAATCCCATGTCCTTCAGCAGCAGCCATCATAAGAGATGAATATTTGGGGATGGTGGGAGTTCTTACTCAAGTACATCTTGAGAGCACCCTATCCTACCCCACTTTAGTTTTGTAGTGCTAAGTAAAAATGTCAGTTGTTGTGACTGAACACTATTTGCCTTTATACATTTCCCTTGTTGCTGCTTTCATTTATTCTTAATTGCTTTCTATCACTTCAGGCATTTCAATGAAGAAGCTATTTATTTGTCTTAATACATAGTAGGCTCATCGCTGTGTGTTAAGATGCCAATCCTCCCTAGCTAAAACTAGAGAACAAAGAGTTATACAAGTTAAAAAACAGATTAATAATAATCACTCGTGCACTTCCAACTATCTTAAAATAGTATCTTGTGAAAGTCTACTAATTATCCTGAGAATCAGTTATCTACCTGAAGGCCCCTGCCGGCTAAGGATGTATGTAGTTCCTGATAAGTACTTTCTCTGAGACTCAAAAATGAGAAAAGGAAGTGGGAATTGACAGGTATTTAAAAAAGACAGTCATTTTAAAATAAAAAGTTTTACGATTATTATTGTTGTTTGTTTAAGTGTCAAGAGAACTAAATGTTCTGAGTGATGGAAAATTTTAGTATTTGTTGTTATTTCACCTTTATTAAAATACTTAATATGAGTATATCAGTATATGGTACAAAAAAGATAAATTTCATTATGTTCAGCTACTCTTGGTTATGTATGTCATATTTTTTACATTAACATCCCATAGGTAACCTTAGTTGAGGGCCTGGTAAAGTGAGCAATTGATCAATTCAGGATACCCTGAATGAAATTCTTAATCCTTCTCCCAATTTCTTTTAAAACCGCCTTCAGGCTGAGAAAGGTGATATATAAATACGTTAAGTAAATAAATAAATAAGTAAGTAAGTAAGTAAATTGCCCCCATCCCAATTTCACCCTTGAACACCCACGACCTTGCCTCCAGTATTGCTGGCACAATTCTACTTTACTTCTCCAAAAATCCTAATTACGTCTTAGGTCCAGCATAGGGCACTTTTTACTAAAACATGCTGGCAAATGCATAAACATATAAAAAGTGTGGAGTGCCTTCTAAGGTGTGACCCCAGACCTTCAGAGGTTGCCTACCTCTAACATCTGATTCTGTGGTGAGGATCAGACATTAGGAGGCAATTGCAAAAGAATTATACAGAAAGATGCTTTGCTACATATGCAATGACTACTGGCAATCGGTTTATCATGGACTAGGTAAAGCAAGAACTGACAAACTCAACAAAGCCTTCAGGCTGAGAACATCAGTATATAAGTAAAGTAAATAAATAAAGCCAAGTTCAAAATAAGTTGCACTCTTTCCACTTACAAACAGAAGACCCACCAAAGCTGCATCAGGAGATACTATTAGCCAAGAGACACTGATGAAGCAGAGACTTGCACCTCAGAAACATTTCACTGATCAAAAAGTGTTTTACGCTTCTCACATAACTCCTTATTTCTACTGCTGTTAGCTTGTAGGTGCATAAATGTTAAAGTATATTCATTCTGAAGTACATGACACAAACCAGAATGATCTGGCCAATAGCTTGTAAAATGCCACCAGAAGCTACGAAGAAATTTCTGGAGAGGTGCAGCTTCCATGACACGTGAATACCACATTGTAGGTGAAATTACATCAAGGATAGGTAACTTGCCCTTCAGGTATTTTCCAACTCCAACCACCATGTTTTATTTTAGATCCACCCAACCATCTATTTTCCTCAGCTTTCTCCTGCCAATGGACCTAAGGCATTTAACCTCCCCCTACTGGCTATGCTTCTTAGACACAATGAGGGTTGTAGCCCGAAAAGATCCGCAGTTTCTAGAGAAACAATGGAGCCCTACAAGATCAAGGAAGAATAATAAAATGCACCACACATCACAACATGAAAGTCTTCCCATCCTTGAGGCCATTGTGGCACATCTCAGAAGAATGGAGAACAAAGAACCATTCATCTTCCCACATAGATCATGGAATATCCCTCTCTTACTCAAGAGAGTTTCCACAGAAACACTCTAAATAATTAATCACAGTTGTTAATCAAGACAGCCAATGCAACAGAAGACTATCTGTACAAAGATCATAACAGGATTGTGGAGAAAGATGAATGTGGGAGTTTTCACTACCTTCCTCCTCTCTACACCCATTGAATTGAAAATAAATAATGTATTTCTTATTACTGGGAAAGGGCTACAAGCAGGAGGCAGAAATGCATCTAAGCTCCATTTCCACACATTCCAAGGGGTAATCAAGACCAGTTATGCATTTTACTCAGTCCAAAAGAGTACACGTAACATTGTGATAAGGGATGGTGGAAAATGTTATTTTCCAGATGCAGCAAACTAGCTGAAGCAATGCTGTAGTCGTTGCCAACTTCAGTATCTAGAACTCTTGTAACAGCTGGCAGAAATGTGGTAATCTTTTCCCTCATGTTAAAAATAGTGTTCCGCTGGATAAGACTAAGACCCGTCTTGCCCAGAGTTCTCTTTCTGACATCGGTTAAATATATGTCTCCTGAGAGCTCACAAGCAAAACATATTGTGACATGGTTTACTCCCAGCACCTGGTAAAAAACATTCTGGGACTACACATCCCAGAAACAAACAGCCAACATTGCTAATGGCAATGGGAGAGATTCTGAAAATTATAGATTAACTTTTCCAACTCTTGTCTACTAATCAAAAATATACCGATTTTAAATTTAGTAGTAGTAACGATAAAAGTAGCTACCAGTGGTTGTTTTAATACACAATGTTCTGAATAAGAACAAAGGAAGATGTTTTATATAAATCATGATCTGACTTACTGTTGACAACTCTGGCTGGCAGTGTTTCACATTTCAAACAGGGGCCTTGTCCCTCTTGTCCATCTGCTGTCTGGTAAAAGGACCTTTAGCATGCAAAGCATGTGCACTGCCACTGAACATTAGCTCTTCCTCCAAAATGTTCAAATTAGGGGGCATCTGACATTTTAAAACAGTCTTTGCAGCTTTTTACACCCAGTAAAATAAAAGCTTCCAAGTTATGCATATATAGTTTGTCTTATTGTGACCTTTTTGTCACTAATGAGGTTGCAACAGACTCATTATCGTTAAGCTTTTAAAACAAAATGAAGATGCCTCAGGTTTAACCATCTGAAATTTAAGATGCTATGTAGTCACCACTTAATAGCTGCATTTCCCTCTGCTCCCTTCTACACTGAAAAGCTCCCCCACTCTTGCCTACACCAATATTAATCCTATCCATATCTCTGCATAGAAGAAATATTTTTGAGCTGTTATGCTTTGCTATCCATACAACATCAATTCTGTCCAGGATCTAACTAATAGTGATATTTTGCAATACAACAACTGTGAATTATGACTTGGGATTCTGGACAAATGCGTATCAGTCATTTAGCTCTATAGTTAACTGGAGCACATGTTCAGCATATTTATTTAGGTAAGCATACATGCATGCATGCAGTCCCCAAGAATCTCAAGGTAGGGCTGGAAAATCTTTTGCCTTGACTCCTGCATGGCCAACACTGTGCTCCACAGACTGATGGTGTGATGTAACATAAGGCAACATCCTGTGTTTAAACGCTACCCACTGTGTCATACTGTTAACCAAGAGTGGAAGTAATGATTCATAAGTAAGGCAAATAATTAGTAACTTATAGGATTCATCATTATTTTTGAAAAGCTACTTTTAAGGACATTTTCAAAGTATTCTGGGTAGCTTTCAAGTTTATATCTCTGTTTTATTAATTCTAAGGCTTTAATAATGGAAAGTATCACAACAATAACAAGCAACCCACTGAATATTTCAAAACTTGTAATGACTAACAGGAACATGTTATCTATACCGTAACAAGGAATAAACTGAATTAATTTCCAAGCTCTGATTGTTCGTTTACCTGTATGACTGATGTTTTGGATTATGCATAAACAATACAGACATAGCAAAAGTGGGATGACAATTATGATTAATGATTATGCATTTCATAGCTATAATAAAATCATGTAAATTTAGGGATGACTTTCCAAATGTCTTGGTTTCAGACTTTCTAAAAGTTTTACCTCTCCTCCAAGGAGATTTCCTCCCATTTTAAAGGGACATATTCAACTGAATAAAAAAAATAAACAAAATAAGCAGGAACAAAATAAACAAAAACACCAAGTTTCATCCAAGGTGCTGATCAGAAAAGGATATTCCGAATGAAAACAAACATAAAATCCTACAATATCAATACTGGTCTGTGAAAAGTTTCTACCAGGCACTGCTTACATTCCCTATGACCTTGATTGCCAGCATTTCAATAACCATGTAAATCTTCCCAACACAAACAACAATGCACAAGGGCAAAAAATCAAAATAAAATGGGTGTTTATCCAATCAACAGGACTAGCTCATGACTACATCAACTACAAGCTTACATAAACAATTCCAGCCTGGGCAGGAATTAATTGTAAATCCAGACCTTAAATATTTTCTCACAGTGGCTTGCCAAGGGAATACAAAACAAGATAGCAGCCAACCCAAGTATCCTGACATTATCAGTGACATAAAACAAATTATTAAAAGAAAAAGAGCAGACAGACCCAGCACCTCCCCCAAACTTTCACACAAGTTACACAGAACAAGCAGGAAGTTTTAAACAACACTCAGTTACAGAGTACAGAACACCTAAACTCATTTCCTAATTCTACTGAACTAGTTCTTTGTACCTTCATAAATGAAGGTAACCACTTTCTGTTGCTCCTGTTTGCAGCCATTTTCATTTGACTAAGATCCCATCTATAAACTGCCATAAAATGCAGTTTCAAACTGCATTATATGGTCAGTATAGACCCATAAAATTCAATGCAATGTAATTAATCTGCATTATATGACTCTATACTGACCATATACTGCAGTGTAGGTAGGGCCTATAAAAGACATTATTTCAAATACGTGGAATTTGAGGGCAGTATTGTGGTCAGTGCCATAAATAAATAGACTTAATAAAATAATGGTTAAGGTTTCATTATTTAAAAAAAACTAGCATTTTTATCAATGCCATATATATATACCAATCTTCTAGAGAATTAGCAATTACTTTCTTATTAAAGCAGTCAAAGACCAATTAAAACAAGTGCTGCTTTTCAGAACAGATTGAAAAGCTTTGTTATTTAAGTAACTCTCCCTGGGATGAATTCCTGTGCACAGTAGTTTGACATAAGGATTCAAAACAATATTTGGATGTCTGGGGTGGAAATTTTTCTAGTGTTATATTTATCTCCTGATTTTTTTTTCCATTTTAAATAGAGGCTGGTTGGACATCTGTCAAGTATGGTTTGACTGTGCTTTTCCAAGTATGGCAGAAGAGGGATGGATGTACTGGATGGTCCATATGGTTTCTTCCAATTCTATGATTCTGTCTTGATCTATCTTTTTATCCAAACCTATGTACATCTCAGTGGATCCATAGCTGTCTGGGCTGATGCACTGCAAGGAACTATGTTAGATGAGCCAAACTCAGGACATTAACTTTTCAATATTCTAAAAAGACAAATGCTGCCAATCCATAGCTCTCCAAGTAACAAATTAAGCTTGTTTCTCTTTAAAAAATCTTGATTTTGAGCTTTAAATACATATAGTTAAAACAAATGCCCTGGCCTAGAATCACTTGGGGGGAGGGGGCCATTTTATTTGTTTGCTTGCTTGTTTTGTTATTGCTGGAACACGTTCTGCTGTTCACGGTCTCCTAGCTTTCCAGTTAACCATCCCAGGTATAATAATAACCTTGTTAGAATGATAAGTATTTAAAGAACATCGAGAGTGTTAATAATCTTATATACTTAATTTGTTGTTTTGTTAAAGTAATTATAAATATTCAGAATTACTAAATGTAATTTTAATTAACATAACAAGAAACAGCAATTTTTACTCAAAAGCAATAAAATGTGATGCTTATTTTAAAAATAGTTGAAGAATTTAACAAATTAGGAATGCTGAACTACTTTTCACATTGTTTTTATACTCTGTGAATAACGTCTTCAACAATCTCAACACTGAGCTGTATATTCATTTCAGTAGCCCTAAATAATAAAGTTGTGTTAAAAAAACAAAAGCAAACACAGTTCAATTTACAGCAGTGATTAAGATATGTTTTGCAACTGAAAATGTTACCCAGACTATAAAGGTCTTAGGGACAACTATTTGGATATTTACTCCTTGTCACCAGCACATCAAAATCAAGGTGTTGCCATGGCTTCTAAAAAGCTAAGTATGACTAATTTTCAGGAGACAAAAGAAGACACTGTTAAGTAAAGTTGACACTGTTAAAAAGGGTGTGGGGCAAACTATAGGAAAAGGAAGGTAAGAGTTGCATATGAAAGCATGTGAAGAAGAAAAATATTACTATGTCAAGCATGGAGAATTACAGTAAGCCACCGCTACTTAAAACATAAAACAGAGCAGAAGGGGAAAAAGAGACTTCTTTTACTTGACTTTCACAGGTTCACCATGTTGAAACCATATTTAGAAACCAACATGAACAAATGAAACAAAGTTCAATAGACCAACACACAAAGCCAGTTCTTAGACATGCAGGCCCCACATTAGCAAAATGAATCTTAGAGCAGATGGTGCTTCACAAAAACTCTTTTAAGTAGCCCCTAATACTTCAAAATGCACACCCAGACTATTTTCTCAATCCTTTAACAATTCCTTCCAAATAGAGGGTGGTTTAAATATGTGTTTAAAATTTAATGCTCTGCCTTTAAATGAATATCATGGGCCAGGGAGATGGTGTGCCCAATGCATTTCACTACTACCATCCATAAACACGATTCATCATTTTCTAATTTGCCAAAACAAGACCAAAACACAATTTCATGCAACACCAGATGTGATGTGACAGCAAGATCTGAACTCCCGGGTTGCATAGTCACTGCAGCATACATTCCTGATATAATCACAGCCGGAGGGAAATGAACAAATCTTGGGCAGATGACTAACTTTCATTCACCTGGGGAACCAGTAGTTCACAGCGGTACACAAAAGCCATATGGTTGCCCTCTACTTCCTCCTACGCACTCACTCATTTCCTATTAAAGGAAGATGAAGCAGGATGCCTAAGTAAGAAACAGGGCACAAAGGTATATGACTCCTAAAGATAACCGCTGGCATCCTTCCAGGGTACTGTGTTTGAAGAGCAATTCAGCCAAGAAACTACACAGTGAGTAAATGTTACACATAACAGCAGCATATGTGTGGAATGGTAATTCAGAACTCCTCAAAACTGGGATAGTATACCTCCAAGAATCTTGTCAAGCTACTGAGGTCAGGTCTGTTGTTGTTTATTCATTCAGTCGCTTCCGACTCTTCGTGACCTTACAGGGAGGCCACGGCAGAGCTCCCTGTAAGCCGTCGCCACCCCTAGCTCCTTCAGCGTCACGCCAGTCACTTAAAGGATACCATCCATCCATCTTGCCCTTGGTCAGACCCTCTTCCTTTTCCCTTCCCTTTTCCCCAGCATCATTATCTTCTCTAAGTTTTCCTGTCTTCTCATTATGTGGCCAAAGTACTTAGTCTTTGCCCTAATATCCTTCCCTCTGGGGACAGCAAATATTGAAAGCATACAGCTGTTACATCACTCTAAATGCCTGGTCATCTAGTACCAGTGTGCCCTTGGTATGTGTTGGTAATTTGGTTCCAGGACACGCCAGGGATACCAAAATCCATGAATGCTCAAGTCCAATTATACACTATGATGTCATAAAATAGTATATCTTGTATACATTTATTTATTATTTATTTCAAATATTTGTACCCCGCTCTTCTCAACCCCTGGCACAATTCGATGCCTCCATGTGTACGTAATAAAATACATAATAAAACCAATAATTGCATAAAAATTAAAATCATTAAATCAATTCAACTAAAAATGCTTAATTATAACAGCCTTATGGCCTTATCTAGCCAAATTCTGTGGTCGGAGATTCCATCAAGCTTGTCCATAGTCCATTACCATAGCCACTGACATCATTGTCATTGTCCTTGCCAGCATAGTTACCCGAAGGCCTGGTCCCACACCCACGTTTTCAACTTCTTTCTGAAGGAGAGGAGGAATGAAGATGACCTAATTTCCCCAGGGAGCGAATTCCATAGGAAAAAAGAATATATGATTCCTAATATTTGGATAGAATCTGAATCACTGATGGTCCAATGCTCCAATCGGTAACACCTAGTAGACTGTGAAGTTAATGCAAATTACCCCCAAAGCCATACTATGGATACGAGGCAGAAAGCACGTACAATTTCCAACACCAAATCATTCATCCACGCATTTCCTAATGTAACACATTACCCAAGGCAGTGAAACAAGGAAAGTCATTACTGACCCAGATCATTCACTGAAAAATTATTCTCCTTCACCACCCACTCTTTGGCTGTATCAGAACTTCCATTTAACCAAGCTGCCCACTGCCAGTCTAAAAGCCTTAAAAATGTCTATCTTGAGAATAAACAGAAAGTTGGTCAAAATCAATGAAGATTTTTTATCTGCTCTTCCCCAAACACTATGTAGCAGCATCCTTACTGTCCCCAAGGCAGGTTTCAGGAAGAAGTTGCCTATAGCAAACCTCCATCACTTTTCACCGGGCACCAAGTTATCCCTTTGAACATGACTAAAGCTCACATGGACATGCCATCAGTTAGAGAACTCTTTCATTGCGTCCTTTATATCGTGCTCAAGAGAAATGTACTTAAAACAATAATCACCATGTGTTTGCAGAAACCCTGGATATCCTTGTAGAAAGGTGTGGGGAATTCTCAGGTAAGTTTCGAATAAACTTGCCTGCTTTTTGTTAGACAGCTAACCTGGTGTCAATCTGTAAGAACTGGTGAGGGAAAACAACACTTGCGTACAGCCAGCAGTCCATATCCACGAATACAGCATCCATGGATTCAACCATCTATGGCTTGAAAATATTTCAAAAAAAAATCCCAAAAACCAAATTTTGATGTTTCCACTTTATATAAGGGGTATTATTTTATATGCCACTGTATATAATGGGACTTGAGCAGCCACAGATTTTGGTATTCACAGGGACTTGGAACCAAACCTCAGTAAATAACAAGAGCCCACTGTATATTCATTTGTGGACACATTGACCAAATACATACTCAAATAATCTGTATCACAGAAGGATTATATGACAAATAGGCAAGTGTTCTTCATCACTAGCATACAAAGAGTTCTGTAAGAAGTGGACGATTAAAATGTACTGATATGAAAGAACTGCAAATGAGAAAGTTTTAAATTACCAGTGAACCAGAACTTAACATTCAAATGCTACCTCAGACATGTTGTTAAGAGAAAAAAATCTAAATAAGCCAGAATCAAAACACTCTGGGTGGGTTTTTTTATATGTTAAATTCACCAAGGATTATGTTGTGCGAGCAACATGTTCACAAGCATAAACTACTACGAAAGAATGCGAAAAGGGAATGTTCCTCCTAATCTTCATATTAATATGTATAACCATGGTTCTCAAGAAATGTGTTTCTGAACCATGAGATAAGCAGAAGCTTTAAACACACACACTGCACCAAATACCCTATAATGATTGCCTGGAAAGGCAATATGAAGATAGCAGCAAGGTCCCTGGCTTACAAAAACAAACTTGTGGAAAAAAGGACAAGAGATAAGTTGTGTAGTTATACATCTACAATTAAGATCTACTCCCTGCATACTCTCTATAAATGCCACCTCTTCTCTACATACCTATTGTGTAAGAGAATGTTTGTTTATGTGTATCTCAGAGTCAACAATGGCATCAGCAGTGGCCTTGAATGAAGTGGTAATAACTGAATGACAAACTCCAGGCAACAGTATTTACTCAAAAATGATGAATATGCTCCATCCTTACCAGTGTTTCTAGCTGAACACAATTCAGCACTGGGAAGCATTACACACTGCTGTTTTAACAGCCGTCAAATCAACTTAAACTTATGGCAATACTATGAATGAGAAGTCTCCAAGTCATGCTATAATCAACAGCCCTTGCAGACTCAATTTCTTATTGAGTCTATTAATCTAGAATGCAGTCTTTCTCTTTTCCTCCTTCTTTCCACCTTATCAAACATGATATAGCCAAAGTACAACAGTCTCATGATGGTTTCTAGGGAGAGGTCACACTTGATTTCCTCTAGGGCAATGTTTCTCAACCTGTGGGTCCCCAGATGTTTTGGCCTTCAACTCCCAGAAATCCTAACAGCTGGTAAACTGGCTGGGATTTCTGGGAGTCGTAGGCCAAAACACCTGGGGACCCACAGGTTGAGAACCACTGGTTTGTCTTTTTAGCAGTCCCGTGTATCCACAGAACTGCATTTCAAACATGATGATTCTCAATTCCCCCCCACAGTCTCAATTTCATAACCATACATGGAAGTGAATATGTATGCACAATCCTAAATTTAGTATTCAATTATCTGTCTTGACATTTCAAGATTTGGTCTAGTTCCTTCATAGCTGCTCTTCCAAGTCTTCTTCTGATTTCTTGACTGCAGTCTCCATTCTGATTAATAATTGAAACAAGGTATGGAAATGTTTGGACATATGTCTTCTTCATCTACTTATGGAAACAATCTGTGATCATTATTTTTGTTTTCTTGTTCAACAGCAAACCATCCTTTGCACTTTCTTCCTTCATTTCCTTCAATAGTCATTCAAAGTCTTTGCTATTTTCTGCTGGTAATATGGTGCTATATGCTTATCAACAAAAATAATGTTTCTTCTTCCAATTCTCACATCTCCTTCCTCTAAATGTCTTCTTTCCTCTGAACCTAATCATGATATATAGAACTTAAACATAGGGTAATATGCTCATAAGGTGATAAGGTACAGCCTCGCATGACTTTTTTGCCATTTCCAGACAATTTCATTTCTTCACCATTCTGCCCTGATGGTAGCCTCTTTTCCTTAGTACAGGTTATGTGCTGCAACACACTAATTTTTTAGAGTGATCCGCAGTTTGTCATAATCTAAACAACCAAAGGTTTTGCTACTAATTGTAAAACACAAGAAGAGTTTCTTCTGAAATTTCTTGGTGTTTTCATTGTCCAATGTGTTTGCAAAATGATTCCTAATGCTTCTTCCTTCCTTGAACCCAGCTTGAACTTCTGGGAATTTTTACACCATACATTTCAATCTTTGTTGTTAAACTCTGAACATCAGTTCTAAATATTTATTTATTTATTTATTTACGACATTTATATGCCACCCTTCTCACCCCGAAGGGGACTCAGAGCGGCTTACAAGATATATATGCATACAATATATTATTAACATAGTACAATATCAGTTTTAAATATTGCTATATTGCACTATATCAATTATACTGTAATATTATTAGTAATATTACATGTAATATAAATATATAATTATAATATCATATTATTAGTAGTAGTAGTATTATATTGCATTACATTACAATATTATAAATATTAAATATGAACTTCACTTTACTTCCATGTTAAATTAATGCAACAATCCTGTAGTTACATGGTCCCTGGTACCTACTTTTGGGGGGATGGGAATGTATACTGAGCATTTCCAATTTGTGGGGCATTATTTTGTTTCCCATATTTGTTGGCAGATTTTAGTAAGAACAAGAGTAAATTTTCACTCTGTAGACTGAAGCAGCTCTAGAAATATGCCATCTATTCTTTGTGATTTATTTCTCCCAAGTGCCTTAAGTGCAGCTTCAACTTCACTTTCAAAAACTACAGGTGCATCCTCAAATGGCTTTTCGATTAATGTATCTGTCATCCTTCATCACTTCTATATTATTCAGTATATTGTTTCCACTGTCTTTTTCTTCTTCTTAAACTTGCAGTGTATTCTTCTGCTGCTTGTAGAGCATCTTGGTTTAAATTTCTTTTAGTTTCTCAAATCTTGGGGAAGAGGCCTCCTATTCTTCCTTTTCTGTTATCTTCTTAATACAGTAGACTCTCAGTTAACCAATACCCGTTAGGATTGCCAAATGCCAGATAAATTTAGTTTTAGGTTTCTAGAGTTACTGTTAAAAATAGGTATAAATAATACTATACCCAAACTTTATCATACCAAGTCTGTATTTACTTGATATCAATATAAGAATACAGTAATTAAAAACAAATAAATACAAATTTAACTTAATGAAACATGACTACATTAAGTTAAACCCTACAGAATGCCTCTCATACATCCTGAGAAGAAATCGGTTGTTTTTAATTTCATCCTTCTTTCATAGACTGGGGATCTGCTAAGAGCAGGAATAATTCAACATGGAGATTTCAATTGTGGAAAAGCAGAGTTCAACGTATGTGAGGCCCAAACACCCTGCTAAATTTTTGGCACTGGAATGGAGTGAAGGGGGAGAACTAAAAGTCCAGCTATTATCAGAAGTGTCCACTGAAATTAAACCTTCTTTCAAGTCAGCATGAAGCCCTGTCCTATGCAGCAAAGTGAAAGGAACAGTTTTATAATGCCCAAAGAACCAGAGGAACTGCTCTCACTGAGGAAGCAAATCAACTGCTGGTTTGCCAAATCATCACTCTTATTCCTAAAAGTCACAGAACTGCACATTATGAGCACAGGTTGAAAACTCGTCTTTTCACCTCAGCCTATGTGAAAACATTATGATACCTTCCACTATGCTATAATGACAGCTGTGACTATTTTGTAGCTTTTATGCTTCTGTGCCACCCGTATGTGTTGTAGCTGATAGATAGTCCTCAAATGTTTTTCTAGAATATAGTAAAATGTGAATCAAGCTGACATGCTACCAAATGAATACGGCAGTAATTCTCAAACTCTTCCAGGTGTTTTCAACTTCAACTTCCAGAAGCCTCAGTCAGCCGAAGTCTGTGAACTATTGGAGTAGGCATTTCGCTTTGATTGGCCTTTGAAGACCTCTTGTTAGGCAGAATATAATTTGAATAAACAATTCTTTGTGCTTTTTCATTTGCAATAAGTGTTCAGTTGCTTTCATATGAAATGGAAAAGATAGAAACTGAAGTCTATTACAGACATTATGGTTTCAGCAAACTAAAATGGCAACTATCACACATGGATTTATGTTTTTATATTTTTACGTATTGTATTTTAACTCTGTGTTGTATCTCACCTTGAGCACTGGGGAAAGCAAAAAAAATATTTTATTATTATTATCATCACCATCATCATCAGTAGCAGCAGCAGAAGCAGCAAGGAACTGAATGCCTACAAAGACGAAGAAATGTAACCATGGAGTTGACTGGTTGATCTATCTCTCATGATGACTGGAAAGATTAAGAGACGAAACAAATCTGTTGTCATGTTATGTTTCACTTCATAGAGAAAATGCAGACAAGTGTAATATTTAAAAAAGATATCCAACACAGCATGCCCCTTACAGAATATTACACTACTGATGACTGAAAGGAGTAATAGAGCAACTTTCAGGAAGAATAATATCGGAAGAGTTTACAACAATCCTTCAACACTTCTGATTCAGTGTTACACCAAAAAGTGCCTTCAAGATACCTGGATTGAAATCATTCATAACAATCTATTCAAGGCAGTTGTAAGGTTATCACTTCCACAGTCGTTTCGATTACTTCACTTCTGCCCCATCAAGAGTCTGCCATGTTTTTGTGAAAGGGAAAATGCCTCCTGGTGAGATTTTCAGGACCTGCTGACCCAGAGGACACAGGGCTTCCAGCTGTGTTTTCCTGGCTGACTTTAATGAGGTCACAGGTGAGAAGGTCACCCTTGGCCTCACAGTGGCTGGCCAGCAGCTGCTTCTGTCCTTGTCTGGACCAAGCTTTGTAACTTTTCTCTAAACCAATTTACAACTATTCACACTAGACCTAAGACACATTCTAGTAACAAAGCCACTGTGTGCTTAACGTCTTGTTTTTGTCTTCAGCTCCCCATGTTCCATCCCCAACTCCCCCAAAAACTGTTAGACAGAGCAGCAGACACATCCAAATTTTAAATGAAAGCAAAACTGAAAAGAACACTGGCTCAATTTTTTTAAGTAAAGCACCTGGAGGTCACTAGATGACTTCATGACAGTTAAGAATAACGATGCACCTGAACTATCACACTATGAGGAAAATCAAGATAAAAGCACACCAGACAGAGAGAGTTTTTAGTGCAACTTTGCAAGTAAATCCACAAAGACCTAAGTTAGGTTTAAAATACAGAGAGCATAAAATCAATAAAAGAAAATAAATATATCCTCCTGTTTTAAAAAAGGTCCCTTTGATGATAACCAGAAATAATTCCACACGATCTGGAACTCTTTTAATTTTACATGAGGAAGTAATGAAAATACAACTACTGTGATAAAAACTAACAACACTATTTATATCTTATTCTTTCATCAGACAAATTCCTCATTCTGTGTCCTCTACCCAAAAATGATATTCATATGAATAAATTACACATTTGTACAGTGTACATAATCCATTAAAGATGCTATTCTCACAGCCTCGGAGAATGAAGCAGCAGCAATTCCATTCAAAGTGTTTTAATAGAACTGTATGTTTGCTAATGGGCAGTTTGATTCAGATAGTCACAAGGGATTCATGTTGATGGAATCCAAAATCCTATTAAAATATTTTGTTTAAGCAACAGGGTACTCAATTGCAATTCAGATTCAATCTCCAAGTCAATTTCAAGCATCAGCCACAATTCAAAATTCTTGGTTGTTTCATACATTCTATAAAAGTTATCAATGTTAAGATCTATTTTGACAGCTTTTAAAGAGACCTAGATATTACACAGACTATGAGTGCATAATGTGTGTGTGCCTTCAAGCCACCTGCTGATTTATAGCAACCCCATGAACTTTATAGGTTTTCTCAGGCAAGGAAACCCCAAGAGGTAGTTTTGCTGGTTTCCTCCTCTTGAAATACAACCTGAAGCATCTGGTATTTGTTTACTGTCTTCCATCCAAGTACTAACCGGGGCGGCCTTGCTTACCTTCCAAGATTAGACAAGATCTGGAGCCTGTAATACTGTCATATAATTACTCCTATTGTATGGACTGTCCACAAAATAGGGACATGTTTTTTTTTCTCTTTTCCTCAATAGATTCTATGCAAAATGTTTACTTAAACCCTACGTGACAGACATAGTGCATTCTCCTTAAATCCTTCATTAACGGAAAAACTAATTCTACCAAAATCCAACATACTCCAAATTCATTACTGAATTTTAAAATAAATATTTTTCAAAAGGATAACATATAAATAAAATACCTGGTGCAGGTTACTCTGCATGATGCCATTTGTAATTTTTTTTTAAAAAAAATGTTAAGATATTTCTATTTCCAGTAATATAGTTGGAAATAGAGACCAGCATGCCTGCTGTATCAAATCAGAACCTATCAATCCAAGATTGTGCTCACATAAGGGCCACCCAGCTATTCCTGGGAGGCTGCCAAACAAAATATGGGCCCAACACCCTCCCACACATTGTCAGTCCCAGTAATAGGTCATCAGAGGCATGCTGTCTCTGATACTGAAGGTAATATGTAACTATAATGACAGGTAACTAATGATTATGCCATCCACCATAGGGCCATCAACAATAATACCTCAGGATGAAAAATGCATGAGCCTCCAACTATGCCATTAGCACATGCTCCAAAAGTACAACACAGCAGCAATCATGAATTAATTAAAATAATTTTTTCAAATGTGTATTGAAAAATGTGGTTCGAAAATGTCGGTAGTATATTGCTGTTATATAGCCTCCACAAAAAATCTTGCAAGGTGGGACGAGGCTGCTTTCAAGCCCCTGGGGTGGGGCTCATTTTAAAATTAAGATGCAAATGAACACCTATAAGAGGGGGTGCTTCCTGGGTACAATGTTAATGTGAGCTATGATCAGAAACAATTTTGAGGTCTAAGCGAAGAATCCACCTGTTTCCATAAGAAAAATAGACAGGTCCTGGGATAAAGCTAAGAAAATACCTGAATATTTGCTAATCTTTGTAAAATAATGGAAGAGGACTATGACTTTTTTGTTATTTTGTTGTCATTTTAGAGAAAAGGTTATCAGAAATAAATGGTTGTCCCCTCCCTTTTGCTCTCCAGGCCCCAGATCAATGTACCAGCAGAACCCTTCCTTATAAGCCCTGCACCTGTAAATTTCGGGAGGCACAACAGCAGCTGATCTATATTATAAATGTTTAGAGTGACACTTTATTGTCCCATATAGCAATCTGTGCCTGCAAATATCTAGCAGAACAAAAGTACATGTTTGTGGGTTTCAATTTTAAGGATTTGATTACTCACAGATTTGATTAATACATTCTCTCTAGAAATCTCTATGTCCTCTAGCATGACCCTATGATCAACTTCTGCCAGAAGCTGACCATAAAACTGCACTGAATGATTTAAACTCTTCTTTGGGGATCTGTAGGTCCACCAGTTCGATTCTACAGCCAGCTTGCAGAATAATGCTTGTTGTAGTAGTTGGTTATTTACAGCATAGGAGTTAAAGAGGACAGGAAAAGGCATGTTCCCTTTTCCCAAGGAGCTATGTCTATGTACCATATAAACTTCCTATCAGAGAGGAAAGCACATTTTGCAGATGATAAGTTTGCACGTTTTGCAAATGATCTTACATTCCATGAGGAACTACAGTGGGGCCCTTGACATCAGCAAAACTTTGGATTGACAGCTTCTCGTGGATACCAAAATCTGTGGGTCAGGTCCCATTATATACTACAGCATAGTAAAATGGTGGTCCTTTTATAAAAGGACAAAACCAAGATTTGTCTTTTGAAATATTAAAAACTATTTTCAGGCAGTAGATAGCTGAATTTGTGGATACAGAATGCACAATTACTAAAGGTCTAGTGTACTAATACACACACCAAACAGTAATACTGAATCACACTATTTGCATGTGCAAAGTTAGCACAATACTTGCTTGTAACAGGACTGAAAAACAATTCTTGGAAAGTTTTCTTTCACTTCTTTAACCAAATATTTGTATAACTGAATTTTAATAAGCATAATTAGGGTTACCTCAATTAACTGTGACACCTACTACCTCCTGAAATGCAAAGATCAGTCAGTATTACACAAAATCAACAAGTGCAAAGCCCACAGAGCTGTCATACCACAGGTCTGTGTGGGTTTAAAAGAAAATATTAATTATGAGTAAGTAAAACATCGATATTAGTGGCAACACTCAGGTTTGACAAACATTTTGCAAGGCAATAAAATGTCTCACCAATATTTCACCGTCCTTGAAAACTTGGTTGCAGAGGTTTATTAGAACAAGCTTGATGTATTCCCTTGAGAAAATAAAATATTTTCTCAAGACATCAGAAGAACTACTTTTCCAGAAGGTAGCAACTAATTTGGTCTGATTCACAAGCTGTATTAGTTTTAATACAGCACCAGTATCCGTATTTCATAAAATAAAAAGCAGAGATGGTGTGTTTATTTTTTTTATATTCACAACAATGTTTATTTATATTCACAACTGCATCAAAATAGCTGTGAAAATTAAAATAACAGTGAAGAAGTGTGCCAATGTTAATCCAAAATCTATTGTATATCAATTCATACCAAGTTACTGATAAGGCCTTAGAAATATTTTAATAACAATGCCACATAGAACAGTCAAGTAGTTATTTGAAGCAGATGTATAATTAAAATTAGATCGATATTAAAAGATTTCATTCCTTGCCATGCAAATCTCATTAAGCTCAAAATAACATTCCACCTCCTTGCATTTGTAGTGTGTTCAGCCCGGTGAACAAATTTCTTTATAATATTTTCCATGTAAATACTGTGCTCTCACAAGACAGCTTAGCTCTCTAAACACATGGAGATTTAACTAGAGTACATACATTATCCATAGTCTCTAGCAAGCTTGCTTTACATGCCTTTTGAGTGCCACATGCCTTTTCTTATTAGTTATTTTTAAATGAGGTTTTCATTAATCTGTTATACAAAGCATTCCTAAGAAGTCTGCATTAGATTGAGAGATGGAGTGTTGTGTTGTACTGGAACTATTCAAAAAGCCCTTCTAGTATTTTCTTTCATGCAAAACTAGCAGAAACACATGGGCTAGAATGTGTTTTCATTAAAGAAATTAGGAAAATGCACTGGCTTGCTCAGAGTTTGAAAGCATTGATCTTATGAGTACTAAACTCGCCCATTGTGTTTTATTTCTCTATCATGTTCTTTTGTAACCGTTTATTTTATTTTGTTATTTCATGTATCTTATTTTGATGTTATTTTTGCTTCTTTGTATTTTATTTTGCTGTACTGTAATTTTGGGCTTGGCCTCATGTTGGCCATCCCGAGTCCCCTTTGGGGAGATGGTGGCAGGGTATAAAGATTATTATTATTATTATTATTATTATTATTATTATTATTAAACTGCTGCTGTTAGACTGAAAAAGTAAACAGCCCACTGAATTTAAATATTAGTACAAATAAAATTAATTAAATTATCATCAATAATTGACCTGATGCTTTAAAAATAATTTGGCTTTACTAAAAATTGACAATATACTGTACTGAAGTGATAATAAATCCTATTACTCAGAAATAACAATGTTTATTTTTTAAAGAAAATAAAACTGTTCTTCAAAATGTCAATGGACAAGGAGAGGGTAAATTAATTGTAATTAATTATTTAAATTGATTTTTTGCTAAAGTATATATGAGCTTCCAGCTTCTAAATTAATAACCTCTATTTTATAAGTCTTCACACGTATTTTAATGCATACATGTAAAGAAGGCCACATGAACAAAGCAAGGACCTTTGGCACAGTTATGACACTATAACTGCAATGGCTGCACACTATTATTGTTTAGGGAGACCCTAGCACTGCTTAGAGAGCCAGCATGATATAGTAACTTTAGAAACCAGAATCATAGTCCAACACTAAAGTTACTATATCATGCTGCCTGCTGGGCCTGTGAGTGACTTTGGAGAAGTCACCTTCAGCCTCAGAAAAAGATAAAAACAATTCCACTCTGAACAAATCTTGCCAAGAGATTTGCCTGATAAATTCTCCTTAATCAGGGTCACCAAAAGTTGGAAATGACTTAAAAGGCACACAACTACAACTACAAGAACATGAGCAAAAGCCCTCTGGCGAAAAGGTCAAAGTAACCCTCCCTAAGCTACATATGTCACGAATTTACAGTATGGAACCATGTGTCCTTAAACAGAATTGTGCTGCAATAATGTGCATTGTCAAAGTGCTATTGCATTCTGAAGCACATCTATCATTGTCTTTTGCACTACTGAAGCTTTGAAAGACAAGATATTGCTACATTCGAATAGGCAATTTCCGTGCAGTCATTTAAAGTGCATCCGATACATTTTACCAGTAACTCAAAAGCAACATCAGTATTTTTTAATAAAAAAAAATAACATTTAAGACACTGTATTTCAAATATCCCCAATGTGTTTAAAATAGAAAAACAGCTTTTCAGCACATTGTTTATATACATCACAGTATCAGACAATCAAGACTATGGGGTCACATGCAAATAATAACAGTGAAGTTAAATGGAATATGGTGCTGCTTGTACAGTTGGAAGAACAAACACAGGTTTATTAAGGCATCATTCTAAGTGCGCAAAGGACATAAACAGTACTATTATCCATTATCAAAAAAGTCAATGTAGTCCAAGTATTCAACTTGCACTATAAGGCTGGAGGGACATCTAGTTTCAAATCCCCATTCAGTTGTGAAACACACAAATGAAAAGTGCTTATATATTGAGTTTTAGGGATGGGCACACCCAGGCTATTCATCTAGCTAAAACACAAATGAGAATATCTGTCCACTTCTGTTGCACATATGCAAAACTGGATCCAACCTACAATGCTACTTCACTATTACTGTATAGTCAAGTATAAGCCTAACTTTTCAGCCCTTTTTTGGGCTGAACCCCCCCCCCCCCCTTAGCTTATACTTGGATGAGGATCCTGGCGGAAAAGCATGGGGCTGAAAGAAGGGCTTCTTTCAGCCCCACATCTTCCTGCCAGGACCCTCAGCTCTCTGCGCAGCGACCCAGCACTCCTTTCTCTCCTCCTGTCACGCAGTGTGCACCTTCCTCTCCTCCTCTCTTGGCGCCAGTCTTTCCCACTTTTCCTTATTCATATACACACAGCATTTTCCTCAAAATGAATAGCTAAAATAAACTATGGTGATTATTGAAAGGATATGAAAGCACATTTACATTAGAATAATGATTTAATCAGAGTTGGACAGTCATATCTTAAATTACAGTTTTATGCAAAGCATTTAACCTACTGATGCCCCAATTGATGTAATTTTATTGGTATCTATTTTTATTTTGAAATTTACCAGTAGCTGCTGCATTTCCCACTCTTGACTTATACTCGAGTCAACAAGTTTTCCCAGTTTTTTGTGGTAAACTTAGGTGCTTCGGCTTATATTCAGGTCGGCTTATACTTGAGTATATACGGAGTAAGTTAAGACAATGGCTCCCATCCACCTGAAACTAAATAAATGGCCACTTAAAAACCTAGTTGTAAGGTGCAATTTTATAGTGCTTATCTCCTTGTAGAAAAGTCAGAATGGAAGTCTAAGTGAAGTATGAATAATAAGCAGGAATGTTAGCTTAATACTAAATCAAAATGCTTGGGGAAAGGCCCACCTGCATTGAAAGGCACAAGGGGTCAACCACAGAATGACTTGGCTGTCAAAAAATATCTCCAGCTCAGTTTCCTTGCCCGCCCTACTCCCTTTCCCATGCATTCCACAAGTGACCTACAACAGCTGATATAATATGTGATGCAGATGTAAAAGTACTACTTTCCTTCTGAAGAAATCAGCTATAAAGAGCTAGAGCTCAGGTTAATGAAGGTGAGGGATTTATAACTAACAAGTCTTCTTTCTAGTACTAACACATGAAACCTATACTACGTGGCACAAGAAGAAATGGGAACAGGGAATAGACCAACAGGCCTTGTTGACTTTTATATTTACTGGTGAAGTTCACAGTGTTTGCTCCATACTAACAGGTTACTATTGCCTTCCCCTCTGAAGTCAAACCAAGAACACATCATACTTTGATCTATCTGTGCATTAAATCACAAAAGCAACTTCATAAAACATATTTAATGGCACTCCTGAAAATATGGAACTTTTAAATCCTTGAGGACTCACTTGACTCCTAAGAACATTTTTTTTCAAAAGGCATTTTTTAAAAAAACAAAAACAAAAAAGCACCTTTTACAAGGATTTGGTAAACTTGACAATTTGGATTCTTGTAGAAATTTTGCAGTGCATAACTACTGTAGATTTTAATAAAAGTTGTTTTTAAGATATACAGACCCCTTGAGTGACTACTACTGAGTGACATCTAACCCATTCTGAAATAAAGTAAAAGATCAGTGTTGCAAAAATCCTAATAAAGTACAGATATAAATAGCAAACACTCCCATTGTCAAAATGCACCCATCCATTCTATAAAAAGACCTAAAAATGTAGACAAGACACCCACTGCAAATGAATAAGCAGACATTTCAATGCTGTTCTTGCTCAATTCAAGCAATTTAAGTCATTGCACCAAATTTCCTAAATAGTATAGCATTGCAATTGTCTTTAGAGTAACACAAAGAATGGCAATTAAGCTTTGTATTCTTGAAGATACATTATGGAGATGCATTGATTGCATCATCAGCCCTCTCACGGGGTTTGTTGAAATTGCAACAACAATGTGCCCTTTGCAGCTAAAGGCCAGCATTTTCATTATTTATTGGCATCCCTAAATTTATATTTCAGACATAAAATACTGCTGAATTACTGTCAGGCTGTGTATAAATGAAGTAACTAGATTCATATATTTTAGCCTATTTAGTAAAAACAGAAGAGAAGGTTTAGAAAAGCTAAACAAACGCATGTTTTTGGCTGAAGTAAATTGAGAAATGAATTTCCTGCATGTTTGGAACTTATTTTTACCCAAACAATGGTTATCTGTAAGGCTCTAAATTTTGATGCAATCAACTGAAACGCTATGGAAAGAACTTTGTATTGTACTTCCGTTATACCTTGCTGTTTCGCACGCCTCTCCTTGCGCACCCTAAAAGTGTGGTTCATAGGACTGGGAAATCTGGAACTGGTTTTTGGTCACATGGGAGGGTTACAAAAGATACTCCTAGTTCTGCAGCATTAGATCCTGACCTATGACTCAAAACCAGAATTTATCTCCTGGTGTATTCAGTGCCTTGGTTGCAACCTGTAAACAATTTCGGGTACAACTACACTGTAGAATTAATGCTGTTTGACACCAGTGTTACCACCATGACTCAATTCTATGCAATATCAGAAGGTGTCGTTTGGTAAGGCACCAGCAGTCTTTGGCAAAGAAGGCTAAAAATCTTGTAAATTCCAATTCCCAAGCTTCAATAGCATTGAGCCATGGCAGTTAATGTGGTGTCGAACTGCAAACTATAGTGTACATATGCATCCATGATCTTGGCATCTTAAACAGAGCTTGGAACAATTATTTTTTGTAGCAGGAGGGGGGTATCCCTGACTCAGAAGTCTTGGCAGTCCAAAACAATAAGTTTTCCAAGCTTGGATCTTGACAAATCTCACACTGAATGTGTGGTGGGTCTGTCTTCCTTGTGCCAAATATGTTCAATAGTTAACATTTAAAGTGTTTGCCTCCTGATTGGAATTCAAAGTCAGCAGATAGTCTGACATTTCAGTGCTTCAGGAGAGATTTAGAAAGATTAAAATAGCTAAAGTTTTGCAATGGAGATAACTATAGTGAATCAATGCTTTAAGACCCTCCTATAAGTTGACTGAAATCACTATACAGTGTTCCCTCACTTATTGCGGGGGGTTCCATTCCAGGACCACCCACGATAAGTGAAAATCCACGAAGTAGGGACGCCGTATTAATTTTAATATTTATACATTATTTTATATTTTTATATATTATTTTCTTACTGTGTTTCCTTACCCCCTCCCCTCCCTGCCCATCCCAAGGGGACCTGCCTGCCTCCCTGGCCTCCGCAGAACCTCCTGAGTCACACAGGCAGCAGGCCAAGGAGGCAGGTCTTCCCTGCTGTGCCTAAGGCCGCCGCACTTCTGGGGTCCCTGACCTCCATTGGATGTAAATATTTAATATTTTTATTAATATTTTGAAAAACCCGCAAAACAGCAAGTCCACTAAAAGCGAACAGCGAAGTAGCAAGAGAACACTGTAATCTGTTAATACTAAAAGTAAGCAGGCTAAGCAAAAAAAAAATGTACTGTGTGTATTTACTACATGTTGCCACCCTGATTTAAGACTGTGGTTCATTTCACAAACAATGAAAGTATGTAATGTTGGCCGTTAAACCAAACATAATACTGTTCAAAACAAACATTTTAAAAAGAATTTTACTGTTAACTTATTTTATGCAAAAAGATTTTTGCGTGGATAGTGTTATTACAGTTTAATCACTAGGTGCCAGTGGATTTTATTGTAACTGGGTGGAGTCATGAGTTTCTTTTGTCTATTCTATTCTTAATTAAGACTGAAAAGTTATTCTCGAACTTCCCAGCCAATGTATTTTTTAAGCTTTCAACAACAACTGTTGGAAAACAGCCTTTCCTGACCTCCTGCCCTTCAAAGGCTGGCTAGATATGATGAGATCTATACTGTTGTTGTTGGGGGTGGGGGGGGGGGGAGTCTGGATTAATTTCATAAAGTTCACATGAGTCAAGAGCTCAAAATGCTTCCAGAGGCAATGCATCCCATAATTCTTCTGTGCCAGTCAGAGGTCCCATGAGTATCTGATCTTCGGCCACTATTACCCCAGGCTATACACTGATGATCCACAGGAGGACAGAGACCTTATACCAAATCAGATCATTGGTCTACCTAGCTCAGTGGCTCTCAAAGCTTTTAGACAGATCTTTCCTAATCCAACTTGGGCATGCTAAGTATTGACCCTGGGACCTTTTGCAAAATGTGGCTGCTACCTGCCCTCAAAAGTCAATATAATAACTATGAAATAAAAATATCATTCTTACGTATTACCTCAATACAACTGATTTCATTTGAGTTTCCCTGCTTCATAGATACACTAAGAGCCACAGAATCAGGTTACCCTGAAAACTATCCTGCCACCTCAGTGCTGATTTCATCACTACTGGTCCTACCAGTCACCTCTAGATGATTTGGTTATGAATACACTTGGTCCACTACAAATCTGGATGCTCCTGGACACGATTCAGTTATAACAGGATTATTCTACTTTTGTTTAATGAGGCAATAGAGTTCTCACTGAAATGCAAATCCCAGAGGATATCACCTTGGCAGTTAATATGGAAATGCAGTGTTACAACAGTGTGGTATGAAAGGGCCCGTGGGTACCAGAATGTGGAAAAATAATTTAAACATCAATTTCCTATCATAGAAACATAGAGTTGTGATTTAATGTTGGTTTGCTAACCATAATCAATATCAAAACCACAATTTCCTGTTTTCAACATAAAAAGAAACAGGGCAGCTCTTTCACCAGTGGACCACTAACCAGGAAATTCACACCAAAAAACCACCACAATTGTCACTGGTCGATGTACACAAACACACATATTGTGAGGTCTGTTAGAAACCTCTGAAGATGCCTGCCATAGATGTGGATGAAACATTAGGAGAGAATGCTTGTAGAACATGGCCATACAGCCCAGAAAACTCACAGCAACCCAGTGATTCCGGCCATGAAAGCCTTTGACAACACAGTAGCCTGTTTGCCTGGGAATTTGGAAGAGGTACCTCAAAACTGAAAAGCACCAAACTGCTGCAGACACTACAAAATGGGACATCTGTGTGGCAATGACTGAAATCTACAGCAACAATATGCATTATGTTGCTGTTTTATTTTCAATAGTCATGAAATTGTGGAGTGTACTAATTGTAAGATGGTTGCTCAGATAACATGGCCCTTATCTGCAAAGCCTGAGTCTCTGGTTAAATGTAATTCACAACTCACCACTGTATTTGTGGAACAATTACTATTATATGCATTGTAAATGGAACAGTGTTTTACTACATTTAAAAATGGGCATTGATTAGATATCATATAATATGAGGTGTATCTTCACTGTTGATCAATATGTACCATTACTGTAATAGGAAAATAAAGATTTCACAAAATGAAAGCTTTTTGTTTAATTCTAAATGGCATCAAGTTCAATCTTTCAGATATTTTATTTGTCATGGTTTCCTTAAGAGATGTACTGTATCTTACACTGCAATATCTTTTACTTTTATTATTCGTGCAAGCAAGATGTCCACTCTTTCTTGTACATAATTGTGTATTAGTCACTTCATATAAATCTAACCCATGTTCACACTGTTCTGCTGAGTACAGGATGAATAATAATAATAATAATAATAATAATAATAATACTTTATTTATACCCCGCCACCATCTCCCCGAAGGGACTCAGGGCGGCTTACATGAGGCCAAGCCCGTCAAATAAAAAATCCAACAGTACAATATAAATAATATAACTAAACATAAATCAATAACACACCAGATAATTAAAAACACTATGGCAGGGCCAGATGTAATAGATTAAAATTTTAAAACACTGAGCATGTACAGAGTAAGGTATGTCTAGACATGGGGGTTTTAGAGAGTGATGTAGGGAGATCAATCCAACGGATAGAAAAAGTGCTTCAGAGGACATATAGAAGGAAATTGGTTAGATCGGGCATTATTTCCTTTATTTAGGGAAGGCACATTGGAACAGCCATGTTTTCAAGCTCCTCCTAAAGACTGCCAAAGTGGGGGCTTGTCTGATATCTTTAGGGAGCAAGTTCCAGAGTCAGGGGGGCCACCATAGAGAAGGCCCTCTCCCTCGTCCCCACCAATCACACCTGCGAAGGGGGCGGGAGCAAGAGCAGGGCCTCTCCAGATGATCGAAGAGATCGTGTGGGTTCATAAACAGAAATGCGGTCACACAGATAGGTGGGCCCCAAATTGTTCAGGGCTTTGTAGGTAAGAACCTACACCTTGAATTGGGACTGGAAGATGATCGGCAGCCGGTCCCAATTCAAGAATTAAGGTCCAAGCTTGCTCTGGAGGCCTAGTTGATAAGCTTTGTCATGTGCCAATGTTTTCAATCATACATCGCCATCATATATCTATGCTGCAACCTCCTAAACTATGCCCTCTTACCAAATCAACATCAAAAAACACATTTATTATTTTTCCACATTTAAAACAGATTTTATTTTTAAAATGTGTAATAGATGGCAAGTGATAGATCTACTCTAAACCAGGGGTAAACTAATAGTAAAGACTTAACACCACAAGGCTTCCCAAGTCACAAATATACCCTATACTGAAGGTGATGGGATAAAATGGCTCCATAAAACATTTTATGATGTCCTGCCGGTTCAAACTGAAAACAGTACATGATTTGTGTAGTTACAATGTTAGGTTGTCTACACCACAGTTCGGTTTTTTAAAGATTTTAAAAATATGTAAAACCCTGAATAGAAAACAGGGCAACAATGTTACTGAATCCATGCCATCTAACAGCATTCTGCAGACCACAGAGGAAAAGCCATGAGCAAGTGGGTTATTGGATTACAACTACCATCACCTCCATCCACTGACTACTGACAACTGCCAACAACATCCAGAAAAGCATTCTTCCTGATCTGTTTCAAAGCCTTAAAAACATGGTCCTGTGATCGTCTGCATAGAAAAAGTACTTTTACCTCTTAGTGTGTCTCATTATTTTCTCACTTGTATTATTGTTCCATGTTTGCATTGCTTTGCTTTGTGACTTCTCCCTCCCTGAAAAAAATCTATAAAGTTTATTGTATATATATTTAACCTGTATACACTTTATATGCTTTTTATTTGTATGTGTTTTAGAATTGTATACATTTTAGTTGTGAGCATTTTGCAAATACCATGGGCCCATGTATTACACAAGGGATCCTTTCCCAGACCCTTCACGTAATTCAATTTTCACAAATGATGTGGAACACTATGTTTTTTTTACTTGAAATGAACTATGTCTTGGGCTTTCAATCAAAGCATACTATAGGACTGGATTGGAGGACTGAGAGATGCCTACAGAAGTATTCTCTCTAGGTCTCCAGAGTCATCTTCGAGTGGAAGTTGGTCAAAGAACTATGACAGAGATCTAGGAAAAATACTTCTATATATATTGCTAGATCCTCCACAGTGTAATTCTATAGTTTTCAAAGCTCTTTTATTCAATGAGCTTGCAGAATAAACTGGCCTACTGTTTGCAAATGGTTACAAGCACATTTTCTTCTTCCAAATTCATCATAATTCTTGGCAACATATGGATCTCCAACGTGAGGTATGTTTCATCTGCAATCAAACCATATGTACACAATAGGCATCTCACTCATCACCATTTCTCTACCATGTCTAAGTTTTCAAATCCAACCAATTTACAACCAAAGTGGTAAAATTTGTCCAAAATTTGTGTCCACGGACCTGCTGTTTTCTTGGCAGATAATACAATGTAACAAAATTTGGAAAAAAATGTTCCTGTTTTGAAAGTGTTTACCTGTTTAATTGTGAGGTACTGACTTTGAAAGCTGTTGTTATAAAAAGTTCATTATTGTGGCTGCCACAAACTATGCAATATTAGTTAACACTCAATGAGATATTCACTGAAAAACTAAAGCAAAATGTGCTGTAGGATGTCCCACAAAAACAAACTTTTTGCAGTTTAATAAACTTCTTCCATGTTTTTATGATAGAACCAATTAGGAAATTAAATGTATAACCCAGGAAAGAAATAATGTCGCAAAGTGTAATAAAAAGCCAAATCCTTCATAAATCCGCAGCCTCTAGTTTTATTCAGCACTGTAACACTTTATAAAAGGTACACTGGGTTTGGCTTATTTTATGAAATCAACAGGAATTGATCCTATATATAGGGACATCCAAAACCCATGCTTGAAAAATGGAAGTCATCCTCAGGTTCTACGTCATTTGCATCTACAGGTGAGAAGGAGGATGACAGGTGATTAGGAATTTCTTTTGAGGTTTTGCCACAGCTCTGTAACAAGGACCTCAAGAATATCTACTTGACGCCTGCACAGCAAGTTTCCAGCATGTGCTTAAACCATATTTTATTCTCTTAGGCTGGATTTAATTTCAGTCTAACTTGCTGTGCTGCTACCATTGTTGAGGCACATTCATGTTGCTGTTTGATTTAAGATGCTTCCCACATTATTTATTTAACTGGAATATTAATGATAAATCAAATCACACCTCTAACCAAATATCCACAACAACAGGCTACTTTACAATCCAAAATGTAGTTTATATTACACACACTCCATTCCTCAATGTTGTTTCATCCCTCAATGTTTAAAAAGCAACTTCAAGATAAAGACTGGTTAGGCCCTGGTAGTGGAACTATAATGCTATGCCATGATAATTATATGTGGCTTTTCATGGGGAATAAATTTTAACTGAAAATTGTGTAGCCATGTCTATCCTCTTGTGTTTATGCTTCCCAGTGCTGTCTTGCCATGCTTAACGTAGCATGAAATTTAACCCAATATATCTTTTTTGACTTAGGTTTGAAAACTCAACGGTGAATTCTTCCCTCCATTTCCTAAATCCAGTGGTTCCCAATCTTTGGTCTTTCAGGTGTTTTGGACTTCAAAAATCCCAGCCAGTTTGCCAGCTGTTAGGAACTGTGGGAGCCGAAGTCCAAAACACCTGGAGGCCCAAAGGTGAGGAACCACTGCCTACATCAGAAGGTCCCATGGCCTGAAAGAGCAGCACTATAGAAGAGGGTTTTAGTGTCAATCTAGGAATCCCGGGTTCAAGTCTCAGCCCAGTTTTAGAAGCTCATTAGGTGAACATTCCCTCAGACATAAAGGAAAGCAACAGCAAACCCCCTCTGAAGAAATCATGCCAAAAGAACTCTATGACAGGATCACTGTATGCCAGTCAATTTGAAGACAAATAAGAGACCACAATCAACCTTCTAAACAAAGCACAATGGAGGGGGACTGGGAAGCTAGACTGCAGAGGTTAACAAGTACAACAATAAGAGTTTCTCGGTAACTTTTAAAAGAAAGAAGGGATCCCAAGCTTTTCAGTATTTCATTCACATTAATTCAAGATGTATTAACAGAAGGATTCCAAACATGAACTGCTCCAAGTCATGTAACTGATATAGTGTCATCTCAAAATAACGTTATGTGCAAATTGCACAGAATTACTTTTCCGCAAACAATCAAAGCCCTACACGCAAAAAATTCTAAAGAAAGAATAAAAGTACTTCATATTTGGAGAAACTGCTCTGGCCTAGTTCCCAAGAACAAGTGACCTCACCAATGCTGGCACAGTTTGTCTTTGTGCTGATAAGAATAAATTGCTCTCTTATTTCACTAAATAAAGGAATAAATAAGTAATCATCTCTGTTTGCTAGGAAGATATGAAAGATACTGGTCGTCCAAACCTTCCTTAAACCTTCTCACCAAGGTAACAATAGATTGCTCTTACTGAAAGAAATACTGTCTCCAGCTTCAGATTATTTTCACATCAGCATGTAAGCCATCCCCCATTACATCATTTTCTTTTACAGGCCAGGACTTAGACAATATGCATAATTTACATGTAGCTTTGAAAGGCTGAAATATGAATCAAACAAAAGAAGCCTTCACTGTGAATTAACTCTCACAAGGCTTCGAGAAAGCTGCAGTTATGAGAACTAGGAGAGTCATCCCTACCCTAATGGTGCATTTCCTGTTCCAGCTCAAACTGAACATGCCAATTATTTCCTAATCATTAGTCTGTGCTTGGGGTCTTGGAATGCATGTGAGAAGCATTCATTGCTGCCACTTTGGGGGCAACATTTTTCTTTGAGGGGCTCAATTCCAACATCTGTGCTTTAGACCAATAATATACTTTCTTCAATTCACCGATGTCAGACAAGTCTCCTAACATTAGACCAGAAACCAACCAACACTTTAGCCCAGAATATATGTTTATTACCCAAAACAAAAGTTGCCCAGATTACAACAGCAACAACACATCTCCTGGGAGCAGAGATGTAAATTGTCATGCATCATAGCAAACCGCAAAGCAAGTTCCACTGCTATTGCATCAAGCCTCCCAGTATTAAACTGCTAGAGGCATACAACTACAGTAACAGAGGATTTTGTTTTCCTTTTTTATTAACCCACAAGAAAACTGCATTGTGGTAGCATTAAAAAGGGAACAGCCTACTGGCAGTAGGGAATGCCAATGGTTCCTTGTCAAACAATCTGCAAAGCAAGGGAGGCTCAGGAACTCTACACAAGCTTTCAGACTGCTTCACACATTATATGGATCATCTGATTTGTCTCTCTGCACCATAAGAACCTGGGAATGGTCATAAGCAGCAGCAAAATCTGCAGCCTTTAAAAAGGCCTGGGATTGTGAAAAGTTCAGGAGAAAAGAAAAGCAAGGAGAGATAAAGGTAGCAGAATTGGGAAAGAGAGCTAGAACATGAAAGGGAATTGGGTGTGGATAATCTTTTGGGTTCCATTAATGCTATAAATGTTCTTCAAAAAAGAAGGATTTTATTACTGGAGAGGATTTGTTTCATCTATCATACAAAAGTGTTAACACGAAAGCATGAATACAAACACACACAGAACTTGTTTCATTTTATACTAGAAAAAGACAGAGTATCCCTTGTCCAAAAGGCTTGGGACCAGAAGTCTGATTTTGGAATACAGTAGAATCTCGCTTATCCAACAAAAACATTTACAGCACAGATAGAAGCCAAGAGATTACCTAAACCCAACTCTTGGACATGATCTTCCATCCAATAATTCTAACTACATCAATACAAATAAATGCACCTCATTCAAATTGCTTTGATATGCAAGAAAACGAACATATATAGCAAAGTACTCCACACTAAAAATATGTTCAAGTTTGACTCACTTGTATACTGGAATCTTATTTAACAGAATGCATAGAATATTGTAATTAACAGCATTCACCAGCTGACCTCCCAAGATTAGCAATGATCAAAATAAGATTCTGCAGTCATCCTTCAATTTTTGTGGGTTAAGCATGAATGGATTTGATTATTAGTGTACTGCTGTACTTGCCACCACCTTTGCTGCTGCCCTACAAAGAGCTGAACACATACGTTCTCGCTACTCAACTGTAAGTCTCCAGCGAAATTCTATGGCTGATTTACAACTGAAGTTGATTACAGAGTCACTATGCAAGTCCTTCAAATGCCTAGAGAAGTGTTCTCTCACAGAAAAAGTGTTTCCAATAATGGTTCTTACACTTTAATAGGGACCCTGTACCCCTAACCCCTCCCACCCCCACAGACTACTATATCTGATTTCATTAGAACTTCTAAATCAAAAGTGAGTAATTTGTTATTGGCAATTGGCAGAAGCTGAAGCCAAAAACACCTGAGAGTTAACATTTGTCCAGCCCTGACTTAAGCTCAAAGTAAGCGAAATAAGCTAGAAATAAATACATTTCTGGTAACTCCAAATAACTCACTGAACTTTGTACTACCATTCTAGTTTAGCTAACCAGACTGCCTTACATGAAGCTACTTCCCCTCTATTTTGTTCTATTGTCTCGAAAAGAGCAGTGAGACTACACAATATAAACACAGGAAAACACACATAGCAGAACATTCAGCCCCTTGTTCTGTGATAAGAGAATGTACACTGACGGACAAGTCTCTACATGCCATTTAGTTGGAAATCAGTTGGCCTTAAATGCCTAAGGAGGGACTCCTCTCTTCACACTGTGAACAATGCCCTGCTTTCTAGACAACGTATTTCCTCTTCTCCCAAACAGCAACTTTACTCCCTGAAACTTAAGCCAAGCCTTTAACTATTTGTTTCCCCTGAATCACAAAGTACCCCAAACAGACTTTATGTTTAAACTCAATTCTTGTTTCAAAGAACATGGTACAAGGTCTTTTGTTGTTTGAGTATGAGATTGATAGAACATCCAAAGCAATCTGTGATTTCATTCTTGTGCTCGTTACCCTTCCAGTGTTTGTCAGTGTGGCATCTCTACTCCCTCCAAAAACAAACAGTGACTTGTAAACACATTTTCTGTTGTTATTGTCAATATTTGTTGATATAGTACAGTGCCATCAATGTAAATGACAGGTTCAACTGTTCTGATTGCAAACCCACCTATCTAGTATCTACCTACCTACCTTTGCAGCTTGTGCCATGCCATAAACGAAGGCACGCGGAGCAGCTTTGGTGCAAGAAGAGTAAACACAAGGTTCTTGTGGGTGTTTTCGGGGCTATATGGCCATGTTCTCTAGAACATGGCCATATAGCCCGAAAAAACCCACAAGAACCTAGTGATTCCAGCCATGAAAGCCTTCGACAATACAGAGTAAACACAGTTTGTGATGCTTTGATCCTGTGTTACCAAAACAAAACTGTCTACATCAGAGACATCCCAAAGCATATATGTCCCCCTTTTCATAGTTGTATATACTGATAGCATGTTATTTGTATATACTGACAGGATGGCAACAACAAATGTTCTGTTTACATGAAGAGACCACATTCTGTGTATATGAAGCCAAAACAGACATTGCCTGTTGCTTTTATTAAACAGAAAAGTACTGTATTCACAACCTGAAATATTGTAGTAAATATGTAATCAGACTGTCAATTCAGAAAATAATTTATATTATGATTTCCTGATTTATATTCTGAATAGATTAGATTTAACACGGGCTATACATTGGTGCAACTGACCTCCCTGCAAGTGGGGAGACAGGAAGGAGACACACCCCAGGTGATGCAAGCCTCACAGACAGATATTCCAAGAAAAAATTATGAAACTGACATCAGACAGGTAACAAAAGGTCAGCTATAAATCAGATCTCTAATTCAGACAGATGCTGAGTCATTGTGGTATCCAGATCCTTTTATTTACAGAAAAACTAAAGCCCCTTCAGGTCACCCAGGCTCACACAAGGCTATGTTTCTCCTAATGCAACATGCACATTGTTGTTCAAGAAAAGAAAGATGAAGGGTCAAAATGAAGATTTCACCTTATGGCAGGTCCACATAAAAAACAGATTCTGTGCCAGTTGTTGGAATTCAACCCCACACTGCGCAAGTCTCAAGTCCTCAACAAGGAGCACTTACTTTAGTATAGACTAAAAGTTTCCCTTCCCCCATGTCTTAGATGTATCTAATTTCTTCTCTCCTCTGTTTCTGCTCTCATTCTGATTGGTTGTTTAAAATATATACTTTTCTACTGAAAGGCTTTTTTTAAATCTGACTTCTGTTTCTTACATCTTAGTATGGAGAGTATGTGCTGTGTGCTTTGAGATCTCTCTCTGCTTGTGTGTCAAGAGAGATGTAGTCATTGGTATTTTTCCCCTCTTTGAAACCTTAGACGAGATGGGTGTTAGAGTAGCTCAGATCCAATTCTTTACCACAAAGAAATGCAGTTATTTCTTCTTATTGTAAATAAACCTTTTGTGATTTTTCAGATTGGACTCTGCATCTTTGCCTGCCTAAGCTCTAAATGCTGTACAGCCACATCACACAGCACTTCAAGCTATGCATGCTGTGAGCTGATTGCTCAACTATAAGTATCCTGTTTATGTTTTTGGATGCTCTGCTATAGTTTAGGGAGTTTTCCCTAACACCAGTCTCCTCTAACTTTGCTCCTTCCATATGATTGGACTACAAAAGCTGGGTAGCTAGTTTTCTAGGAGATGGCAAGCATTGTTGTCCATCATGTGTGGTAGGCAGCAGGCTGGAAAATGTTGGAGTACAAACAATGATGTACAATAAATGTACCTGCATGTACCAGAGGCACTCCAGCTACTGGTCAAAGGACATTTAATCAACTACCAAGCTTGCAACTTTGTATTTTGTATGTTTGTTTAAAAATGCAACGCAATTGTTCGGTTTGCTCCTGACACGATAAATAAATAAATAACCTGCATGTTTTTCTATCTGTATACATAACAGCCAGCATAATGTAGGAGTGGATTGAGTGTTGGATAATGATCCTAGATACCAGGGATTTTTTATTATTTTTTTTTCATGTCAGAGGCAACTTGAGAAATTGCAAGCTGCTTCTGGTGTGAGGGAATTGGCCATCTGTAAGGATGTTGCCAGGGGATGCCCGGATGTTTTGATGTTTTACCATCCTTGTGGGATGCTTTTCTCATTACCCTGCATGGGGAGCTGGAGCTGACAGAGGGAGCTCAACCCACCCTCCTCGGACTTCAACCACTATCAGGGGATTTATTTCCCACTTGGGCATGGAAACCCACTGGGTGACTTTGAGCAAGTCACACACTCTCAGCCCCAGAAAACCTTGTGTTAGGGTCACCATAAGTCAGAAATGACCCCAAGGTGCATATGAACAACAACATGTAAGATGAGAACCACAACTGGCCATTTAGGGAAATCCACATATAAGGAAAAAGCCCTAAGAAACATATAAAGTAGGCTTACTAAGATTGAGTACATACACCGCAACAAATGCACTTTGTTACCTTGTCATACTGCTTTTAGACCTTTATCTCCATGAAACTTCCCCAGGCTTGCCTTTTATATTCCACTCATATAAAAGGCATGATGGAAAACTTAGTCATGTGGCTGACTAAACATTACAGGGCCATGAAATCCCAATATCTGTTTCCTTTACATAACACACAGTGGAGGGGGGAGGTGTCTTCATTCACATTCAACCACATAAAAGAGCAACATCTTTCTCAGCATCTCCCTTTCCCTGCTCCTCGGCATCCCTTTCTCCCCCTACACCTCCCAAATTACCTACTTGTCAAGCAGGTTATGCTACGATTATTATTTTTTTCATTTTTCAGTTCTCCAGACTAACAATAACCTTCCCTGCTCTTTTTGCCCATTTCCAACCCCACCCCTTTGCATCTACACAGCAAATGACACCAGAGGTAATACTCCGCCAGACACTCCACATCTTCACACACCTTGACGGGTTCATAACAAAGGAAAACGGCGAGAAATTAGGCCGTGTTCAAGAAAGGCAGGGCCATTCCGGAAAGACAGAAACACCAATGCACTAACAGGGCTGATAGATAACAAGGCTGTATTGTTTGAGGAGTCAGAAAAAAATTGAATGAAAGGTTTCCAGCCAGACTGATTTTTCAAGGCCTGGCCAATTTCTCATAAAAAAAAAGGAGGGGGGGGGCTAACTCAATGTGCTGATGTCACAAAGATATAGGTCTGTCTCCATTAACTTTTGTTTGCCGAGCAGGAAGGCCTGCCACCATCAAGGGAGGGGCTTGTAGGGGAGAAATGTGGGCAGGGTACACATATCGAGAGGAATTGTGGACACAAACCTTGTAGACTTGACCATAGGTGCCATTTCCAACCACTTCCACCAGCTCAAAAATCCCAGCCGGATCCTACACAATGAAAGGGAGGAGGGGAAAGAGAAGGCAAAGAAGACAAGGAGGAGATTATATTTATCAGGCATCAGGACTGACTGGCTCCCTGTCTCCCAAAAGGCTCTGCCTGGAGGAGAGGGCTGCTTGGCCCTGCAGCTGTTGCACCCTGTTTCTCCAGACCCCCCCCCCCAAGGCATGCCAATGCATGCAAACAAAGGAAAGCAAGACTGGACTCATCTGGGAAGGGAAGGGGAAGGGAGGGCCAACTGGGCAACCAAGGGCCCCTCCAGAGGAGAGGCAACCTTTTCCCTTTCATTCTGTGCCTCTTTCCCAGCGACACACAGCCACAACTCTCCCCCACAACCACAAATAAATAAATCCACCCCACTAGCCTGCAATTCCCTTTCTCTCTCCTCGCCCTAAAATCCTAAGCAACCAAAGCCACGCTACATACATACAGGAGACGTCGCCCGCTGCTTTGTGTGAATAGCGGGAGGGAGAGAAAGGGAGAAAAGCAGGGAGAGGGTGGCCTTGCAAAGAGGGGGGCTCGGCCCTCTCCTCCTTCCCCAGTTGCCCCCCGTTTCCACTCACCCTCAAGGAGGAGAGGTCTATCTCCCCCAGACTTTTTGCAGGAGAATCGTTCGCCATCTTCCCCTTTGGGTGGCTCTTTTCTTGTTGTTGTTATGATGTTTATTTTACTCCTTCCCCACGCCAAGACGATGGGTGGGTGGGTGCAGGGGAAGAGAAAGCCTCGCACAAAAGACGCGCTGCCCCTCCAGACAAGAAGCCACAGGCGTGGATCTCCTCCTTCCTTCCTTCCTCCCTCCCTTCCTTGTTCTTCCCTGGCTTTCTTCACTCCGGGATCCAACTCTTCTTCTCCATTGGAGGGATGGAGGCGGAGGGAAGGGAAGGGAAAGGAAGGGAGGAGGAGGAGGGACGGAGGACCTATGCAAAAGAGGGGCAAGCCTGGGTTGGGAGGGAAGGAGGAAGGGAGGACCCCTCTTTTGGGCTGTCCTTCCCCCAAATTGCTGCCTCTCTCCTCTGTGTGTGTCTCAATCCGTGCTTAAGGCCATGGCGGCGGAGGAGGAGCGCCCTTCTTCCTCTCCTCGGCCCCAGAGGCGCCCCTCACTCTCGGGAGGCAGCTGCAGCCCGCATTCAGCCGGAAGAGGAGAAGGGGCTCGGCTTCCTCCGCTCCCGCCCTCCCAGCCCCCGGCGCACGCGAACAATACACCAAGCGCCGCCTTCCTCCTTGCCCCCCCCCTTTCTATTTTCCCTCTTCCTCTGGTCCCCAAAGGCGAGAGACACAGACAAAGCCAACCCTGGCAGGGAGGGAAGGAGGGAGGGAAAGAAAGGCGGCCAGAGCATGCGCCCCTTGCAGTCTCAAGCAGCCCCCCCCCCTTTCTTTCCTTGCTTCCCCGGCAGGAAACCCCTGCGGAAACACACGCGGAGCAAAGCACTTCTGGGTAAAGGAGGAGGAGTGGGAGATTTTTTTGGGGGGGGAGGAGGGGGAGTGATGGGGTTCTCCGCCAAAGTCAAGGAAGGGGCCTCGTGGGAGCGGGGGGGGGGGGGGCGCGTGGCTGCTCCCCGGGCGAGCAGGGCGTGGCCCCAGAACAATGGAGCTTGGAGCATCCGGCTCGCCTGGGCTGCACATCTTAGGATTTGGATCTTATTCTTTTACTGCAAAGCGGGGATAGAAGCCTCCCATAGGATGGTCAAACATCCCCCTGGGGAACGTCCTTGCAGACAGCCAATTCTCTCACACCAGAAGCGACTTGCAGTTATTTATTATTATTTATTTCATATATTTATATCCCGCCCTTCTCCCTACAAGGGGGACTCAGCGCGGCCTCACATGAGCATCAGAGGATGCTAACAGCATGTTGTTCATTCATTCAGTCGTCTCTCGACTCTTCATGACCTCATGGACCAGCCCACGCCAGAGCTCCCTGTCGGCCGTCACCACCCCCAGCTCCTTCAAGGTCAGGCCAGTCACTTCAAGGATGCCATCCATCCATCTTGCTAACAGCACAAATACCATAAAAATTACAATTCACAATAAAATCATTTCAAAACATTATACAACACCATCAGTAAAATTTAACAATAAATTAATAGTTTAACATGCCAGTAAAACCAAGCCGAGCCAAGAGAATCCATGTCACAAAATCCAAATTTCATTTTCCTATTGCCGCTGGCCTCTAATCAAACACCTGGCTCCAGAGCCAGGTCTTCAGGTGTCTTCTAAAGGACAGGAGGGAGGTGGCCAATCTGATATCCTTAGGGAGAAAGTTCCACAGACGGGGCCACTGCCAAAAAGGCCCAGTCTCTCGTCTCCACTAACCACGTTTGCAAGAGTGGTGGGACCGAGAGCAGGGCCTCTCCTGATGATCTTAAGCTTCGTGATAGTTCATAGCAGGAGATACGTTCGGACAGGTAATCTGGACCAGAACCATTCAGGACTTTAAAGGTTAAAACCAGCACTTTGAATTGTGCCCAGAAGCTAATCGACAGCCAGTGGAGCTGGCGCAACAGAGGAGTGGTATACTCCCTGTATGCAGCTCCAGTTAACAACCTGGCCGCCAACCGCTGGACTAACAGTTTCACACGTTGCTCCTGACATGAAAATAATACTTACAAAGCATGGATTTCTTTTTGAAAAATATGAATGGAATGTGTCCATTATATGCACTGTGTACCCTTCCTCCATCATTATCACCATGTAAATAGGAGCCCCCAGTGGTGTAGTGGGTTAAACCCCTGTGCCAGCAGGACTGAAGACCAACAGGTCACAGGTTCAAACCCGGGGAGAGCACGGATGAGCTCCCTCTGTGAGCTCTGGCTCCCCATGCGGGGACATGAGAGAAGCCTCCCACAAGGATGGCAAAAACCTCAAAAACATCCTGGCGTCCCCTGGGCAACATCTTTGCCAATTCTCTCACAACCAGGCCCGTAGGCAGGATTTTGATTTGGGGGGAGGGGCTGTGTTTGATTCCTGGGGGGAGGGGGGTCAGGATCTACCCTAGCAAACCTTTTGTATCGTTACCCCAAAAACCCCATGCATATGGGATATATTGAGCATGGTGATCAGATCATGATATGAATAAACATAACAGTTTAAATAATGCACCAGTAAGGCCTTCTCATGGACCACCGTGAGAATTTGGGGGGGGGGGGTGAGGCCCCTCAAACCCCCCCCCCCCCCCCGGCTACGGGCCTGCTCACACCAGAAGCAACTTGCAGTTTCTCAAGTTTCTCCTGACACAGGGGAAAAAACCATGTAAATATGTGGCCCAGTCTCTTATAAAGGGTTGGTTTAACCCAGGCATGGTCCAACTTTGGTCCAGCCTAGGAATTGTGGGAGTTGAAGTCCAAAACACCTGAAGGGCCCATCTCAGATTGGCTAGTAAAATTACCATATAAAAATCACCCTGTCTAATGTTCACCTTATTTTTTTGCATTGCCAACATTGAAGCGTGCATTAAATTCAATGGCACGTGAGAATCACACCTATAAACCAGGCATGGGCAAACTAAGGTCCAGGGCCGGATGCAGCTACTTGGGCGCTTACTTCAGGCACTCCTTATTTTCCTTGTTCTCTTGGCTTAAAGACATGGTGGCCCACCACATCCTTACACCAAAAAGATTAGGGAGGAAGGCACGCAGCAGCTGAGAGCCCTCTGGAGCGCTCTCAGCCACAGCATATCTCGCCCTCCTCCCGGCATAAGGACGGTGCAAGCGGCCTCATCCTTATCCCAGGAGGACAGCTCAAGGAAGACACATGGCAGCTGAGAGTCCTCTGGAGTGCCCTCAGCCACCATGTGCCTTGCCCTCCTCCCAGCATAAGGACATTGTAAGCGGCCCCCTACTTATGCCAGGAGAAAGGCACACGGCAGCTGAGAGCCCTCCAGAGCACTCTCAGCCACTGTGTGTCTTGCCCTCTTCCCGGCATAAGGGCAGTGCGAGCAGCCCCATCCTTATGCCAGCTGGAGGAAGACACGGGGCAGCTGAGAGCCCTCCTCCTGCCGTAATGTTAAGAGGACAGCCTGAAGATTGGGGAAAGAGGATCAGGGCAGTCACCATGTGTCTTGCCTTTCTCCCAGAATAAGGATGCAATGAGAAGCCCTGTCCTTATGCCGAGAGAACAACCTGAGCCCTGTCCTGCTCTTACCTGGCCCTTCTTGCCCAGAGTGTGCCTGGTCCTCCTGACCGGGCCCACAATGCTGCCCCAAAGCAAAAAAGTTTGCCCATACCTTCTATAAACCTTCTTGCATGAAAAGGCCCAAAAAGACCAGGAGACCAGACAGGGAGGTGGGAGCAAAGAGGCTGTTCAGGGCTCTGTGGTGCACGGAGGAGGAGTACCCAACGGGCAACCCAGTCCTCCCAGGGCTACAGGGCCTTAGGCCTCTCTGGCCAAAGGAGCAGGAAGCATCTCCCTCATCGCCTTCCTCTGGGTGCAGCCACACGTCTTACCTTCCGGGCAGCCCTCGGGGTCTCATCCCACCTGCCTCTCCAAGGCTCAGCCCTGCACTGTTTCTGACTGGCATCAGTCACAAGGTCTTTTCCAAAACCTCCCCTTTGGTTTTGAAGGCCTCATGAACGAGGCTAGTCAAGAATCGTGTGAAGCAGGTGAGTTTGCCAGCCTTGGCCTGACAGAGAGGTGTAGCGTCCCCATTGGCCTCTTTCCTACTTTATTTTATTTATCGTGTCATCAGCAACCATTGTGTTACAATTCTAACAGAGCAGAACAAACGCAAAGTTTAAAAAGAAAAAGAAAAAAAAAGAAAGAAAAAAAAACCACACAGATTTTGTAAATTTGGTATTTGGTTAAATGTCCTTTGACCAGTATCTGGCCACTTGGAGTGCCTCTGGGGTTGCCACAAGAAGGTCCTCCATCGTGCATGTGGCAGGGCTCAGGGTGCATTGCAGCAGGTGGTCAGTGGTTTGTTCTTCTCCGCACTCGCATGCCGAGGATTCCACCCTGTAGCCCCATTTCTTAAGATTGGCTCTGCATCTCGTGGTGCCAGAGCGCAATCTGTTCAGTGCCTTCCAAGTCGCCCAGTCTTCTGAGTGCCCAGGGGGGAGTCTCTCATCTGGTATCACCCATGAATTGAGGTGCTGGGTTTGGGCCTGCCACTTTTGGACTCTCGCTTGCTGGGGTGTTCCAGCAAGTGTCTCTGTAGATCTAAGAAAACTATGTCTTGATTTAAGTCGTTGACGTGCTGGCTGATACCCAAACAGGGGATGAGCTGGAGATGTCTCTGCCTTGGTCCTTTCACTATTGGCTGCTACTTCCCGGCGGATGTCAGGTGGTGCAATACCGGCTAAGCAGTGTAATTTCTCCAGTGGTGTGGGGCGCAGACACCCCGTGATAATGCGGCATGTCTCATTAAGAGCCACATCCACTGTTTTAGTGTGATGAGATGTGTTCCACACTGGGCTTGCATACTCAGCAGCAGAGTAGCATAGCGCAAGGGCAGATGTCTTCACTGTGTCTGGTTGTGATCCCCAGGTTGTGCCAGTCAGCTTTCGTATGATGTTGTTTCTAGCGCCCACTTTTTGTTTGATGTTCAGGCAGTGCTTCTTGTAGGTCAGAGCACGGTCCAAAGTGACTCCCAGGTATTTGGGTGCGCTGCAATGCTCCAGTGGGATTCCTTCCCAGGTAATCCTCAAAGCTCGGGATGCTTGTCTGTTCTTAAGGTGAAAGGCGCATGTCTGTGTTTTAGATGGATTAGGGATCAGCTGGTTTTCCCTGTAATAGGCAGTAAGAGCACCTAGAGCTTCGGAGAGCTTCTGTTCTACCATCTCAAAGCTCCCTGCTTGAGCAGTGATGGCACGATCATCAGCATAGATGAAACTCTCTGTCCCTTCTGGCAGTGGCTGGTCATTTGTGTAGATGTTGAACATGGATGGAGCAAGCACACTCCCCTGAGGCAGGCCGTTCTTCTGTTTCCGCCATCTGCTTCTCTGGCCCTGGAACTCAACAAAAAAGCTCCTGTTTTGTAGCAGATTTCCTATGAGGCGGGTGAGGTGGTAGTCCTTTGTGATATTATACATTTTTCTCAGGAGGAGGCGGTGGTTCACAGTATCATAGGCTGCTGACAAGTCTATGAAGACAGCTCCTGTGATCTGCTGCCTTTCAAAGCCATCTTCTATGTGCTGGGTCAGGTTCAGCACTTGCGATGTGCAGCTTTTGCCTTTTCTGAAGCCAGCTTGCTGTGGGATCAGACAGGGGTCTATATTTTCCATAATTCTATGCAAAATAAGTCTCTCCAGAACTTTGTAGAGGTGGCACAACAGGGAGATTGGTCTGTAGCTTTTTGGGTCATTACGGTCTTTGCCTGGCTTCAAGATGGCGATGACTCTTGCTTTCCTCCAGATTTTGGGGATCTGACAGGATGCAGTGCAGTTGTTCATCAGCTCCAGCAGCCAGCGCCTTGCTTTTGGACCAAAGTTCTTGATTTGTTCCATCCGTAGATCATCCAAGCCAGCTGCTTTGCCATTCTTACATTTGTTGAGAGCCATGTCCAATTCAGTAGATGTAAAGGGTTCATGGAGGTTGTTGTTCTCAATCTCTGGTTGTCTGGCTATTGGTTTCTTTCCTACTTTGGTGGCAAGGTTGGGTTTCCCATTCTTCAAGAGTTGGTGTGCTATCTGATCTGCATTTATGTTGGCATGGGTATTAGTTTGTGAGGGATCGTTGCTCAGCCGTCTCAGCAGCCTCCACGCCTTCTGGCTGCTCCTGCCCATGTCGACCTCTGTGATCAACTTGATCCACTGTTCTTTCTTGGCTTCAGAGATGGAGGACACAATGCTCTGCGCTGCCTGAAGAGTCTGCTCACTGAATGGGTCTTCGTTGTGGAGCCTGTAATAGTTTTCCAACAAGGCAGCTGTTTCAGGAGTAATGCCCTGGAGGTAGTGGGTTCTGCAGCCTCTCGGTATAGAGGCCCGTGAGCAGGTTTTCACTATTTCAATAAAATGTTCGTATTCCTCAGGGATTGGCGCTACCGATGTGATCATGTCGTCTAACATGTCTGAGAATTTAGTCCAACCTGCCTTTCTGAAGTTGTATCTTCGTTTAAATCGAACTTCCTGAGGCCTTATTGTTGGGAACAGTTGGCATATTATTGGTCGGTGCTGTGTGTTTGGGATTGGTGGTCCCACTGATTTGGTGCATTGCTGTACGATGCTGTCGCTCACAAATAAGAGGTCTGGGTTATAACCTCGGTGCCATCTCCCGCTGTTGTAGGATGGTGGGAGCTTGCTATCATGGATGAGTGATAGTTTGTGCAGTTCAGACCAGGACAGGACAGCCTCTCCATTTCTGTCCTCTTGGGCATAGCCCCATACATGGCTATGGCTGTTGAAGTCACCAATTACTACTGCCCTTTGGTGCCTGTCAAAGTTCTTGGGGGAGGAGAAGCAGAAATCTTCATTTGGGGGCTTGTACACAGAGGTGATGGTGATGTTATTAAGCTCTACTGTTATAACCTCGATATTGTTTTCTTCAGTGTTGTGGGCACTGCTGACCTGGAGGCCTGGTTTGACAAAGACAGCACTTCCATACTGCGCATGTGGTCTTTCCGCTACTAGGATCATTCCTGGAACTTTGGGTCGTTTCTGTCGTTCATCCCTGTGTGTTTCTTGGACACACAGCACGTCACATTTCTTATCTCGGCACAGTTCATAGAGCAGTTGTTCTTTGGCAGCTGACATGCCTTCGATGTTGATTGCGATTATTGTCATGGTTGGTCCTGAAAAGGACCGTTGGTTGTTTTGCTTCCTTGTTTGCATGCTTCAAGTCGTCTCTGGTTGCTTCTGGGTTGAGAGAATCGGCCGTCTACGAAGACGTTGCCCAGAGGACGCCCGGATGTCTTGCAATCCTGCGAGGAGGCTTCTCTCATGTCCCCCTCTTTCCTACTAGTGCGGCCTCTTTGCCTCCCTACCGCACTATGTCTGCACCGTTGGGCACATTATATTTGATGGCAAATCCTTTTTTTATAATGTGCACCTTCAAAGTAAATGTGTGTGTTACATTCAGTGGTACGTTGAGTACTGTGTCTCAAAATGAGGCATGGTCACCAACATGAAAACTCTGGATTAAACTCAAACTCAAAACCTCGGCCTTCCCAAGAGAAGAAAATGGATTTGCAAATGGATGTGCACTCCCATCACTCCACTTCTTTCCTCACCCCATCATTCCCTGTGTCAGAACAATGCAAACACATATCCACAGGAGGCTTTTATAAATCAGTGAAGAAGGCAACACCAATGGAAGAGTGGGATTAGCACTGAAAGAGCATTGAAAGTAGAAATCCTCAGTAGCCTGGTGGAGGTTAAATAATATTTTGCTGCTTAGGAAGAAGGATAAATGATTTGAACAAGATGAACGTGTTATCCTGGGATCTCCAGTGCCAACGAGCCTTAGTACAATTTTCAGGAACAATTGTTTTTATAACTGATCTTAAATCAGACCCAACCACTTCAAGGTCTGGGAATTGGAAAATCTTTTACATTCAGGTTTCTGCTGCCTTCCATTCTGCTTCCATCCATTCTTCCATTCTCCTTAAGTCTGGTTCTTGTAGGTTTTTTTGGGCTATATGGCCATGCTCTAGAAGCATTATCTCCTGACGTTTCACCTGCATCTATGGCAAGCATCCTCAGAGGTCGTGAGGTCTGATCTAACAACCTCTGAGGATGCTTGCCATAGATTCGGGCGAAATGTCAGGAGATAATGCTTCTAGAACATGGCCATATAGCCTAAAAAACGTACAAGAACCCAGTGATTCCAGCCATGAAAGCCTTCGACAATACTTTGTTAAGTCTCTTTGCCAGAAATTGCAATTGATTTGGACCTAATAGTAACAGCTAGCTTGGGTTTACGGAAACGGTTGGCAGCCAGTTGCATAATCAACCAGGCCCAGTCCATCCATAATGGATACTGAAGTGGTATTCATAACACTAATCTTCCTAGGGTTTTCAGATTAAATGGGTCTAGAATTTGTTTACCATACCTTTTTCTGTGCAGTTCTGGTTCCTTTACATTGTCTCCTCCACTACGCCCACTCAATCTCGCACTATTACGGCTGCCCAGTAGTCTGGCTCCCCAGCAAAAGCCTGCTTTTGTTGTTGTTATAAGCCTTCCCACCAAATTTTGAGTTTTGCAAATTGCGGATTTAATTATTAACTAATTTCATTAAAAATGTTTTCTGAAGGGGTCTGTAGGTCCTTTCTCTAGTCATGCTGGACAACCTCTTGATTCCTAGAGGCAACAATCCTCTAGAATCTTTAGGTCCTCCAATGTGATTCTATGGTTGACTTTCAACAAACATTGGCCATCCAATCATGCTGGAAGACCTAGAAATGCCCAAAGAAGTGTTCTCTCCTATAATACAATATAATTTAATATAGCAATTTTTTTATCCATGTGTTTGGTTTTTTTACTTCCACAGGGGTCCAGTGCTCCCAATGGAGCAAATGGGCAGTGCTCCCAATGTTTATTTCTATCTCACCTATTTTTCAGAGCCCTCGGTAGCGCAGTGGGTTAAATCCTTGTGTGGGCAGGACTGCCGACCAAAACATTGGTGGTTCGAATATGGAGAACAGGGTGAGCTCCCATCTGTCAGCTCCAGCTTCTCATGCGGGGACATGAGATAAGCCTCCCATAGGATGGTAAAACATCCAAGTGTCCCCTGGGCAACTTCTTTGCAGATGACCAATTCTCGCATACCAAAAGTAACTTGTGGTTTCTCAAGTCGCTCCTGACATGAAAAAAACTATTTTTCACAAAAGTCAGTGAACAAGAATTCATTTCAGCTGTGTGGAAGCAGCTCAAGTGCATTTAATTTTTGAATGAAACCTATGGTGCCCCTTAATAAAAAGCTAGAAAATACAAGCTATGTTATTCAATTAATTTATTCAGATGTGCCTAGAGGGGAAAAATTGCACACAAGAAAATGTTTTACATATAGTGAGATGGTTTGCACAGGTCTCCTAAGTCATAGGACCTATCCACACAGCCATATAACACAGAATATCAAGGCAGATATTCACAATATCTGCTTTGAACTGAGTTATCTTGAGTCCACACTGCCATATAACCCAGTTCAATGTGGATTTTATACAGCTATGTGGAAGGGAGGCGCCTAAGAGTTCCTTTGAAAGTGAGATACAAAGGACTGGTGTTGTGGCCTTTTGCAAGCGAAGCATATGCTCTTATATTGTATATTGAATATTAAGGAACAAGCATCTCCAAAGTTCCAGTTAAGGTGTGTATCTACACTAGTGGTTCACAACCTTTTCTTGACCAAGGACCACTCTCCAATATTAGTACCAAAAGGATTAGGAATCATTTTTTTGTCAACTTTAGATACGGTTTGGTTATTTGGGGTGCTGATTCAGAAAATTGCATTGGATATTGCAACATCAGCTCTAGTTTCTGATACAGAACATATGCCATCCAGTAGTCACCATCTGCTTGCCCACAGAAAACCATATTTAATAAGCCTCGGCACTATAAAAGGGTTTTGCGTGACCAATCGCTCTCGTTCCACCTGTGTAGTAATGTTGAGGCCGTGGACCATATTTTAGTTCTTGCGGACCACTGGTGGTCTACGGACTACAGATTGGGACCACTAATCTACACCACTTTAACTGCTATGGCTCAATGCTATGGAATCATGGGAGTTGAGGTTTTACAAGCACTTTAGCCTTCTCTGCCAAAATGCACCAGTGCCTTGCCAAACTATAAATCCCTGGATTTGTAGTTTGGTGAAGCACCTACTTACCAGGGAGCAAGCTACATTGAAATCATTGGGATCTACATCTGAAAACACACACCTTCCCAATAAAATAAGTTAACTTTTTTCCTTACAACACTGTGTTTTGCTTTTAATACAGGTATTTAAACTAAAGAATGTTTTTAATCAGGCAATACCACCTAGTTGGCATATGTATGATATAAGCCTTTTATACAGAAGTGATAAAATCACAGGCATTTGCTATTTTCCAAACTCAAGATCTCTTGGAGACATTATCTTACAGTTCTTTGGATTCATTTTCAGATGCTGTTCACCAGCTAATCAATCAATCTGACCTATGCTAAGGCCACCTTGACTCACGATACATGCATGTGTCCAGTGTTATGAAAGATATGTGATTTGTTCCCTCCTGAGGAATGTGTATGAATGTTTCACCATCTGGTGTGTGTGTGAGAAAGGCAGGCTGGCTGACAAGGCCCTTACACACAGCCATATAACCCAGAAACAGGAGCCCCCGGTGATGCATCAGGTTAAACCCTTGTGCCGGCAGGACTGAAGACCGACAGGTTGGAGGTTTGAATATGGGGAGACTGCGGATGAGCTCTCTCTGTCAGCTCAAGCTCCCCATGGAGGGACATGAGAGAAGCCTCCCACAGGATGGTAAAACTTCAATCATCCAGGCATCCCCTGGGCAACGTCCTTGCAGACAGCCAATTCTCTCACACCAGAAGCGACTTGCAGTTTCTCAAGTCGCTTCTGACATGAAAAAAATATATATAACCCAGAATATCAAGCCAGAAAATCCCACAATCTCTGCTTTGATCTGGGTTATCTGAGTCCACACTGTCATATGTTCCAGTTCAAAGTAGAAAATGTGGGCTTTTATTCAGCTGTGTGGAAAGGGCCTTATGAAGGTGCCTAGATCACTCTGTTCATTCTGCCAGTGACATTCCATTAGTTTTATAATTATATTTTGTGTTTGAAGCATTAACCTTTAGCTTTTGGAATTAGTTTACTTTTAAACCGAAGCCTCCTTAACATTTGACCTCAATTGTTCATGAATAGAACTCAAGGCACATTGATACCAGTGGGGCCTTTATCCCCCAACACAGGGGACTGGAGTGAAGATTTTAAAGAGGATTATGGAATGAAAACTAGCCAGTAATTGCGCAGAGATGTTGCAACCTTTCTGCAGAACCTTATCTTTAAAGAATAAAGCAGGGCTGGTGGGGGGAGGAAAGCCTCTGTCTCTGTTTTAACTGCTTTAGCTGTGAAGAGAAACTATCAGAACTTCTCCAGTTTCACAGATTACTTGAAACAAGAGCCAGAAGGAAGTATGAGATCCTCCTTTTTCAGCAGAAGTTCACATTCATATGCTGATAGACTTTCAGGTTTGTTCACTGTTACAACCATTATAGGGGCAAGGAAGGAAAGGAAGCGGGGGGGGGGGGGGCAACATATTATTTGGAGTGCTCTTTTGATTTGGCCAGGTTAATTGGGCTGTTAACTGTCCTTTCAAACGTATACTGCCTGAGGGAGGAGCAGAAATGCTTGTCTTCAATGTAACTTCATGAAGACATGAAAGCCTTCAACAACACATTGAAACTTCAATTGGTGTGTGCCTTCAAGTTTGTTTGGTTTTTTCCTCATGTCGGGCGACTTGAGAATGAGAGAATTGGCCATCTTCTAGGACATTGCCCAGGGGACACCCGGGTGTTTTACCATCCTGTGGGAAGCTTCTCTCATGTCCCCGCATGAGAAGCTGGAACTGACAGACGGGAGCTCATCCCACTCCCTGGATTCAAACCGCAAACCTTTTGGTCAGCAGTCCTGCTGGCACAAGGTTTTAACCATTGCGCCACCAGGTGATTCATCTTCATGTCATTTCTGACTTACTCAGACCGTAAGCCAAAGCGGAATTTGTTCAGAGGAGGTTAGGATTTGCCTTTCTCCAAAGTCGAGAGAATGTGACTTGCCCAAAGTCAGCAAGTCGATGTCCATGGTTGAACTGGGATTCAAATCTTGGTCACCCAGTGTCTAAATCCAACACTCAAACCAGTGCATAATGTGTACTGCATTTGGCTTTAGTAAATTTAGATTGATTTATATTTTAATCCCTTCACTCCAAAGTATCTTGTCCAAAGTTTTGGCCAACAGACAGTCAGATAATAAGAGTACAGTATATCTGGTTTACTAAGGAATTCGCAACAAAAATATGAGGAAAGGATATCGTTTCCTACCTGAGTGTACAGTCATCTTTCTACATTTTTAGTTTTGACTCTCATGAACTGAATTATTAACAGAAATTATTTAAAAGAACGACCTAGAGGTATCTAGAGGAAAACCCTCTAGTACTCTCTCAGTCCCCCAATGTGATTCTGTGGCCAACTTCTAGCGGTCATAGAATCATGTTGAAAGATCTTGAAATTCTTAGAGTAGTTTTATTTATTTATTTATTCGTTTATTTTGGGCATTTCTATCACATCCTCCCCTCCGAAGAGGGACTCAGGATGGCTTACAGCAGGCAGCCATTAGATGCCAAAAAAAACAATACATTAAAACACACTGTTACAATTAACACAGTTAAAACAATTATAAGCATTCAATTAAAAACAGTTTGCCAGTTCAAAACATAACCCAAATCAATCCATTGCAGTCCACTGAAACATTTTCTCTCTGGGTAAAAAAATTCAATGTCAGTATTCACCTTTTTGCACCTTTCCCAGAATCCCCTAACCGCATAGAATGTGGAGGCTCGCTGTACTTCTTTTTGGTTTGGGTCCAAGGCATTGCATTTGACTGAGTTGCTGCTAGAACAGCATAACTATAATCTCTTTAATCGCTATCCAGCACACATGGGCTTTTTGATAGATCTAGCTAGCATGAAAATAAATTTCTTCTTTCGCTTTACACTTCCAGCATTTGTAATCATTGTCCTTATTTGTTTTTGCCAATTTAGCAGGAGTTACGTTTATTGTAAAGTTGTTTTTTTCAATTCATTTGCTCTGGTGCATTTAAGTTCTTTATTCCACATCTTCTCTCATGTGGCTAAATTAGTTTATATTATGTTCTACATCTCTTGCCCAGCTCAACAGACAAACTTTTATTTGCTCTTCTCCCACTCTTCTCCCGTTTCATACTTCAAAAAGTGCTTTAAAATTTTCCCAATGTATTTATTTTTCTCAGGCCATAAAAATCTGTTCCAAGTCTATTTGTTCCTTTTCAAGTTTATGAAGAGGGGCAGTATAGCATAGCATTTTGAGTATTGGATACCAGGATTCAAATCCTCATTTGGCCATGACTAAAAAGGACTTGGAGGAAACAACAAATGAAGGAAAACTCAGTTTTCATTGCCTCATGTGAGATCAAATAAATAGACTGCAATCGTGGGTATATTTTACAGAATGTGAAACATCTTAGTCAAGCACCAGAATCCTCAAACACATACAGCACCGCAATAGTATTACTAAAAGCACAGTTTTCTTTCTCTCACAGACCTGAATGGCTGCCATTCACTTGTGGGAGCATAATAAAGTACAGCACTTTACAATGCCTTTGGATGAGGAAATGCAACACCAACTGTCAAATAATGGCCCAGCAGCCACCAATAATGATTCTGAAGCAAGTAGAATATATCTCTGCTCATTGTGGGTGCAGTGAATTATTGCACATTTGCTCAAAGTATAATAAAGAAAAGTTTGATTCATGCATGCACAAAAACATAAGGAAACTATATAAATACCTCAAGATATCATTTGCAGAACTCCTTTGGGCCAAACCAAACATTACAGGGTGTGCATATGTAACAAAACCAATGAATTCTTCATAATATGAAGTTCTTGCAGGTTGTTCAAACTCAAGTATTTCTTCTTAGTATGAAAAGAAAAAGAACAAAATATTACTATTCTTAATTCCAGTTTGTGGTGTCATCACAACAGGTTATGTCCTACATATCACCAGTCTTAATTACCCAGTACAGATACATAGCACAGAACAGATCCAGAAAGTCAGATATACAATGCAAATTAGTATTGATCCCTATCAAGCATTCATCTCTCGCAAATAGACAACACCATTACAATGTTTTGCATAATATTATAAATATATGCTTTAGTATATTAATCACTTGAAGGTCTTTTAACGGGGTGAGGAACCTTTGGACTTCATGGTGTTTTTGCTGACCTACAAACGCAAATATTCCTCACAATTAGCTATGTTAAGGCTGATGGAAACTGCAGTCCAGTGGCTGAAGTGACACATGCAATCCCCACTGGCACAGTAGAGGAATCATTCTGCATACATAAGGCATAACCCAATGATGCTCACTTGTTCCCTCATGCAACCATAGGGAAATATCCCTTGAGTTTATTTAAACTTAGACCAGGAAAGGTGCAACAATTCCAACAAGTTGAATGGGCTAGTTCATTAGTTCTCAACCTGTGGGTCCCAGGTGTTTTGGCCTACAACTCCCAGAAACCCCACTCAGTTTACCAGATGTTAGGATTTCTGGGAGCTGAAGGTTAAAACATTTGGGGACCCACAGGTTGAGAACCATTGGGCCAGCTGTTTCTGCCTATCTGACTCCTTAGCCAGTGGGATTCAAACATGATTGTTTCTCTCTCGCTGTTGGGTTTTTTTTATCTGGAAGAAACTACAATTTTGAATCAGTGCATAGGAATCAATAAGAATGATATCCTCATGATCAAGATAGCCAGAACCTTCTGGTTACTTTGTAAAAGATTGATCTTTGAGCCCTTTCCCTTCCTCCTTTATGCCAGAATTAGCTATACGGTTAAAACTACTTTACTGAATCTTCTGTGCAGAAAATTATTTACTGCTTTTATGTTCTCCCTGTCTTCAGTGGAACTAGAGAAAGCATGCACGTCTCTTCTTTTTCTTTTTTTCCTCACACAAAAACCCTGTGAACCAGATAGTTGCCCTGTGAACCTTGGTTGCTCAGTGACCCTCATGGCCAGGTAGGGATTTGCACACAACTAGATATGTACTAAATATTACTTACCTCCAGAACACATACTGAAGTTTTATTTATCTGCTTGGGTTTGGAGTGACTCATTCTGACAGTGCAATCAGATATCTCGCTAGTAAAAAATAAATCTTACTGTTTTCAGTGACGACTACTCTCAGCTATGTGTATACACCAAAAGGAAAAGAAGATATGCAGCGCTCTGTTTTTCTTGGACTTCAACTTCTGCCAGCCTTAACTGCCAGGCAATGGTGAGGATGATAGGAATTGCAGTTCAACATTATCTAGGGAGCCAGATGTTCCCATCTGTTGCAAAAATGGTGGTAATTTTTATGTAGGAACTGAGTGGAGTTTCCACAAGATTAGTCTGGGGTTGGGGAGGGGGCAATTCCTTTTTTTTTTTTCCATCTGCAATATTCATCTATCACTGGAGGCAAATGGCCCAGTGACTTTGCATCTGGTGTGAAACTGAAGCAATCATTCTTCAGTGATACAACAGAGAGTGATATTTATACTTTGGCATCAAATAGTTTGGCACTTAGCAAGCCAGAATCCTCCTTTTTGAAAAATTAAAAATACCTCTGAGTAACAAAGGTTAATTGGTTCAAACAAAGCGTGCACTGCAATGAAATTTAAGAGCATATTCTTATCTGGCACCCCTACTGCCTCTCAGATCTTAGTGGAAACAGTTTTGCACATTTGAAGGTTTCAGGTATCAAGAGTTAACCAGCATGGGCTTCTCTTTCTCATATATTTCCAAATATCTGATGCAAGGCTATATGTGGCTTATTGAACTCTTTTGGATACGGTTCATCTTTTTTGGCAGAGTAGAATACAAGAATGACAGATGGTGCCCGAGAAGGTTGAAATGGTTCAATTTGAACACCCAGAAGAGTGCCACCAGTTGCCAGCTCAAATACATGATCTAAATGTTTCAGGCTTTTAAATAATGTTCAATGATCTAGAGGCATATTGTTCTATGAAAAGAACACTTAAGTAGGATACTGTCGCTTTTTATGTGGATATTCCTGTGGTGAGGTAGGAGTCTACTGTCCAGTTGATAAACCAATTAAAATAGACTGCTTGAATGTTAGTACATTTTTCATCCCAGTGCTCCTGTTGGGGTTTGGCAGCCAGCCTTGATTATTAAGCATGATGGCTATATATTTTCACCAGTACCAGAGATAGGATACCTCTGTACATTGGATGATGGGGAATGCAAGAAGAAGGTTGTTTTGCTCTCAGGTTTTGCTTGTGGACATCCCATAGGCATATCGAAAAAGTGAGCAAAGGTAGTCACTGAAGATAACTAGCACATACAGAAAAGCCAACAGGACTATAACGGTTCAATTTCTATTCTTTTAGATGTAATCCACACCACTTATATATCTGGTGAACAAGGGAAACTCAGGAGCCAAAGCAAGGTTTCTATTCCCAAAAGTTTCCAGCGCAGAAATACTTCCATACAAATGAACTGATGTATAGTTAAAAAAGAAAAGCACATCCATCACTTCCTTTCTCCCACAAGGAAACACTTTAGTCATTTTAAAAGAGAGCTGTGTCCCTCAGCTTTCACATTAAAAGGCCCAGAAGGATCCAGGCACAACTTCGAGACTAAGAATAGTTCTACACAGGTACTATGATGCAGTTTGAAGGGTGGGGTGTCCACAAGATGTACACCCCCCCCCCCATATGTACACTGCAGCACACATTAAGTCAGAAACAGCGTGTTTAAAAAACTTCACCAGAAAGTTTGAAAAAAGCCCAAAAAATTAAGGGTGTGCAAAACAGCAGAAATTAGTTTCAATCCCCCCCCCCCCCAAATCTGTTTTCAGGAAGATTCTGGGAGATTAGGAGGGGGTCATTTGAATGTGGAATTCAGAACTCAGAGTTCTGTTTCCATTTCAGTAGGATTTGGTCCATTGGCGCTAATGGGGAAACTTTAGAGACTCGTTTATGGCTGTCAGGATGAAACTTGACACACTTGTAGGACAGCTGTAAGTCTGCCAAGTTTCATGATATTTCTTTTATCCATTTATTTTTTTGGAAATTTTAAACTTTTTATCAATAATTTAAAAAAAACCCACTACAACAGGGTTTTCTGGGATTTGAAGTCCAAAACAGTGTGCACCACAAGAGGCAAGGAGAATGTATAGAACCAGTCCTCTGATTGGCTAAAAAAGTGATGCAACAAGTGGGGCTGTGCTTGCCACTCAGCCCTGTCGCCCCTACCATGGAGAGATTCCTGCTTGTGCTTGCAAACAAATGAACAGTCAGAATGCTAATAATGAAAAATATATCCAAATCAATGAATCTTTCTTGAATTTTTAACCAAAAGATTAAGTAGCCAGTTTTTTGTTCTGGGAAGACTTCCCAGTCCATTTCTGGTGGCTCAGCTGCCAGATCCCCGAAATTATCCAAAATCCAAATCAACCAATGGAATTTTGCACACGCCTAAAAAAATCCACTGGAATACATACCATGTAGGGATCGAACCCAAGAGTGAAAAATGCAGAGTGCTTGTCAGGACAGCGCTAGAGCTGATGTAACAACAAACAAACAATACACAGCTAGCTGGAATGTAAACATGCATCCACCCACCTCAAGAGAAGAAACCACATCATTCCCATAAGGAATTTATTCCCATTTCTTTTGCCCTGCCAGGAACAGATTTGGAAGTACAGGTCAGTGCATCTCAAACTGGATCTACATTGCCCTATATCCCAGGATCTGATACCAATTTATCTGCTTTGAACTGGATTCTGTAAGTCTATGCTGCCAGATAATCTGGGCTAAGTAGATAATCTGTGATCAGTGTAGATCCAGCCCCAGTGGACTGGATAAGAAAAAAAAAACATTCATGAATTCAATAGATATGGTGGTCACATCCCAGTCTCAAACCGGTTCCTGGAATGATTGTGTTGGCACAATGAAATTCAAATGTAGTGTCTGTGTAGAACCCAGGCCTGTAGCAAGGGGGGGGGGGTTAGGGGTTCAACCCCCCCCCCCCGAAATGTTTCAGATTTTTTTAAAAAACCCAGTTTACTCATGAATTTTAACTGGCTAACCAAATCCCCATGCTAAGTCTTTGAGATGCAAAAAATTACGAGTCCCTCCAGAACTGCAAACACTATCTCAAGCAAATATTTATTTATTTATTTATTTATTATTCAAACTTATATGCTGCCACTCCCCTGGGGCTCGGAGCAGCTTACAAGAACAGGCTAAAATCGAACACAATTTTAAAACAATTTAAAACAATTTAAAAACAGCTATATCAGAGATCAAAGTCCCGTCGAAACAGATATGTCTTATATGCCCTGCAGAAAGCTGATAAGTCCCGCAAGGCACGGACTTCAGGTGGCAGAGTATTGCAGAGTGATGGTGCCACTGCTGTAAAGGCTCTGCAACTGGTTGCTGTTAGACGCAAGGTCTTGACACTGGGAATTTCCAATAGATCTTGGTCCTCAGAATGGAGGGATCTCTGGGGTTAGTAGGGGGTGAGGCGGTTCCTCAGGTACATCAGCCCCAGACTATGCAAGGCCTTAAATATTGACAATTTATTCACCCTGTCATTACTTGCAGCAATAGCCAATGTAGTGAAGCAACCAAGTTGGGTGTGTGTTGAATGCTCTCACTAAGGAGGCCAGACTTGGTGGAGGCGGTTGACAGGGGCGGAGCTGCAGGCTATTGAAGGCTGCTCTGCCCCCTGCTGTGCTTTTTGCTTCAGCGTGAGCTAGAAGGCAGGTTTCAACCCCCCCCCCCCCCCCGCAAAAATTTCAAACACCCCCCCCCCCCAAATTTCAACCCCTCCCGAAATTTTTTTCTGGCTACGGCCCTGGTAGAACCACCCTGACTGAAATGACACCAAGGAATCCAATAGAAGCTTTCAGACAAACCATTTTTATTCTAAACAAGCATCAGATTATAATTACTGCATTCGATCCATAAACTGGCTAGTCTTAGAATAAACCACAATTCTGTGCTAGAATTCTTATGCTAGAATTAATCAGTTAATCCCAAAGATGTTCCTGGGTTCCTTTCTTTTTAAGAAAGTGTGGCTCACTGTCCTGTGCCAAACATCACAACTATGTTTTGAAGGAATTGTGCCAAAGAAAGAAAGTATGCAATCAGTGGCCATGATGTTCATCTGAAATAACTGTGCCTTCTGATCTCTACAGCAGGAGGAGTTCCAGAAAAAGAGAGGCTTTTGCTCTTGCACTTGGTTACTGCATGTTTCTCTTCAGCCAACACCCAGGTGAGCCACAGCCTCTGTTCTTCTTCAGGGCACAGCTGGCAGGAAGTGCAACTGGCACATGCCCAAGTATCAGGTGAGGCAGTTTGTATACAGATTTCTATATATATATATATTTAAAAAGTTAAAAATTACCACAAGAAGGAAAGACTATGGCAAGATTGGTAGAAAAAGAACACAGCAAAGATCATTAGGCTTGACAAAAGTGGTTTTTGAATGTTTTTTTTAATAGATTCAATATCATAGTCACTATTATCATCCAAAAAGCCATTCACATTAGAGCTTTATAAATTTTAAATCACAACAAGAGTCTTTGTGCAAATATAAATCTAGGGCCCTTCTATATTGCCATATAAAATTCAGATTATCTACTTTGAACTGGATTATATGGCAGTGTAGAGTGGGGCCAGGATTAAAATCCCACATTTTCTGCTTTGAACTGGAATATATGGCAGTGTGGACTTAGAAAACACAGTTCAAAGCAGATCTTGTGGAATTTTCTGCCTTAATATTCTGGGTTAAATGGCTGTGTGTGGAAGGGTCCTGGGACCCCTTCTACACTGCCATATAAAATCCAGATTAGTTGCTTTGAAATGGATTATATGGCAGCGTGGACTCACATAATCCATTTCAAAGCAAATAAATTTTATTATCTGCTTTGATAATCTGAACTATATGACAATGTAGATCCAGCCTCATACACTATCTGCTTTGCTAATGTGGATTATATGGCAGTGTAGAAGGAGCCTGAGAATCACTAATCTAGAGGAACCAAAAACCATCACTGAATAATCAAAATGTGAAAGCATTTCTATGTTGCCTAGAGTATATGTTGCTTTGTCTAAAAATTAAGACTTCTTTATTTTAAAAGGAACCTAGCTCTCCTGGGTGCTCACTTGCACCTTCTTAACAGAATGGCACAAATAGATATTCAAAATGTAGAATGCCATAATATTAAGGGCCCTTCTACACTGCCATATAAAAGCCGTGATTATCTACTTTGAAATTGATTATATGGCAGTGTAGAAGGGGCCCAAGACTTTAGGAACGATGTCAGTTCATTTGCTCATGCATAAGCCAATTGGTGGTCTTGCTGGCTCCTGTTGTCCACTAGAAATGTGATTTAAGGTAAAGAAGTGTTGGGCCTCTTCTACACTGCCATATAATCCAAATTATTTTCTTTGAACTGGATTAAATGAGTCTACACTGCTATATAACCCAGTTCAAAGCATTGGATTTTATATGACAGTGTAGAAGAGTGTAGAAGAGGGTAGTGTCATGGTATTGTTAGAATCAGCAGGGTGGTGTATTTTTGATGCTTCGTGAAATTCTGAAAATGTTAGGCAAACAACAACACCAGAGAATTTGAATGTTGATATTTGAAGGATAACAGGCTTGCAAAAATTATGACCTATCAAAACCCAGTGCATTTCAGCAATTGTACATTTTAGGCCCCTTCTGTACTGCCCTATATGCCAGGATCTGATCTAAGATTATCTGATTTGAACTGGATTATATGAGTCTACACTGCCAGATAATCCGGGATAAACAAATAACCTGGGATCATATCCTGGGATATAAGGCAGTGTAGAAGAGGCCAGTAGACAACCAGTTCTGAGCAGAGGGCTCTGCTTTTGCAGTATGTTCCCGACAGGTCACACTGGGCTTTGGAGTCAGATGTTGTGAAGACATATGGGTGGCTCCCAAGAGGTTTCATGTGTTTAGCCAATGGAATTGTTTTGTAGTTTAAATATGTGTCAAAATATCGTCACCACAGGTAGAAGTCCTCATGCCTTGTCTGTTGCAGCCTTGGCTAGCTTTGCCATCTTCCAGTTGTTCAAACCCAGGATACAGCCAGCATGCTGTCCATATGTTGCTAATGCCAGCCAATTATGCTGATTCACTGCAAGAAAGACAACAAAATATACTAGATCGATACAATAATATGTGCTTGTGGAATGGATGAACAAACCTTTCCCATGGTTTTAAATGGCTGCACAGTGAGTGACAAAAATATGTTTGAGAGAGCAGCAGAGATGAGCATGTTGAACTGATCTATATTGCCCTATATCCCAGAATCTGATCCCAGATTATCTGTTTATCCCAGATTATCTGGCAGTGTAGACTCATAGCAGATAATCTGGGATCAGATTGTGGGATATAGGACAGTGTAGATCCAGTGCGAGATTAAACATAAAAGAATCATCTAGATGCAAAGAAAACTAATCTTTCTTTCTGACCTAAAAACTATTTGTCAATCCCGATAGAGGTTTTTTTTTTTAGTAAGAAGTGAAAGTTACAAGGTAATGTAAACTTTATTGGCTTGTTAGCAGAGTGGCTCATTTATGGTAGTAATTTATTTAATAATTCAATATTAGACAACATTAATGCTTAAAACTCCAATATGTCAATCACTTTTGTTAAAAAGTAAATTTAATTAATTTATCACATTTCTTAGGCAAACTTCCAACAATTCATAACTTATTTTACTGTATTTTGTTCATTCCAATCATTATACAGAGTATCTTGCCTGTTAGAAATACTTAAGGTAAAAAAATCTGAAAATATGCCACTATGTATGGAATGCAATCAGAAGACGCTTCCAGACAGGCCCCAAAATGTGGAGTCTGTTGGGCTTTTACCGGAGATGTCCAAGCAATACCTCAGATAAAAGCAAATTAATTTGGGACAAAGTAGGTAAACCCTGCTTACTCCTGAATTAATTAGATACCTGGTAAAATATTTGGTAAATCCGGACCTTACCAGGTATGTGCCCATTGTGAATTGGGACTGGGAACTGTGTCACACAATTCCTGGGCCCAATCCACACAGCCCTTTCAGTTTTCTCCACCCCCCAAAAGCCCCCCTAAAAGCCCTTAAATGAAGAAATAACTTACTGGGCTATCATTAAGGTACTCCTGGAGTCCTCCTGGTGTGTAGAAATGACACACCAGGAGGTGGAGGGGTGTGTGTAAGGAGCCCATACAACATGATTTGAGACGTTTCTTTATTGAGTTCTTTAGGGATTTATTTCCAATAAGGAGCAGGCAACACTCCAGACAGGCCCGTAGCCAGGATTTTGTTTTGGGGGGAGCTGAGTTTGGTTTGGGGGGGGGGGAGGGCTGAGTCTGAGTGAAAGAGGGTCTACCCTAGCAAACCTTTTGTATTGTTACCCCCAAACCCCCATGTATATGGGATATATTGAGCATGGTGATCAGATCATGATATGAATATACATAACAGTTTAAATAATGTACCAGTAAGGCCTTCTCGCGGACCACCATGAGAATTTCAAGGGGGGGTGAAGCCCCCCAAGCCCCCCCCCCCCCCCCGGCTTCATGCCTGACTCCAAATGTTGTTTCACTGCAAGTCCCAACATGGCTTACCTTTGGGTATGTGGCTGGTTTAGAAGGCAGGTGAAGTCCAGCCACACTGGATGATTTTTCACCTCTGATTTTAAAGGGTGACATTTAACAGCAGCAGAGTAAGGCTCAGCCAGAGCTGTAAAATTAAACTCAGGGTGCATCCAGACAGCCCCTTTAAAATGGGAGCTCCCCATTTTAAAGTGGGCCATCCAGATGACATCCCACAGAAAAATGAATTCATTTGCCACAAACCAAGAAAACCCTAGTTTGTTGCAAATTAATTTATTTGTGGATTTCTGGTGCAGTACAAACCCACGACATCCACTGTCTGGACTGCTCCCTCAAAAGTTCTAGACTTCTGAGGGGGCAGTCCAGACAGTAGTCCCACATTCTTCTGGGCTAAATTAGCCCAGAAAACTGAGGACACCAACTCTCTCCCTCAAAATCCCCCAAACCCCTTTTAAAAATAAAAGAACTTACTCGGCCTCCATTAGTGTGGTGCCAGAGCACTTCTGGCATATAGGAATGATGTGCCAGGAGAAAGGGGGGAGGAGGAAAATAATTCCTGCCCCCCCTTCTCTTGGTGTGTCATTCCTGTGCACCAGCATAGCTCAGGCACCACACTAATGGAGGCCGAATAAGTTCTTTTATTTTTAAAAGGGGTTTTGGAAATGTGGTGAGGGTGTTCGGGTGATCTGGAAGGTTCCGGGAGCAAATCTGGACACCCACCCCAGAAAGCACGTGCTTTCTTGGGCGTGTGTGGATGAGGACCCGGGAACATTTACATGTTTTAAAATGTGAATGTTTCTGGGTTAAAGAACTGTCTGGGGCCTCCCAGATTTTAAAGCATATCATGACACATGTGCGTTGATATGGATAAAGGATTGGATATTGTTGAACAAAGAAGATTTTTTGAATATAGAAGGAAATGACTTAAGAGTAGGATGGCATCCTTATTTATGGTACGAAAGGGAAAAGAAAGAAAAGAGTTTTGGTTACCACTTTGTGAGAGCATCCCTATTATGAGTATGAGTATGAGTATGGCAAAAATATAAAAGACATTTTTATTCTAAAACACCTTTATGGGTCTCTCCTATGGAGGCAAATCAACGAAGACTTTTAGGATGGAGAAAATGGCCAACCTACAAAGATTTGTTAAACAAAGATACAAACAATGTTAAGACTTATGAGAAATTAAAACAAAAAAAATTCTAATATTACTTGGTTACATTATATGCAAATTAAAGAATATTACAATCAAGATTAAAAAAAACCTGGCTTCTCTTGGGAGGAAACAGTGTGGGATAAAATTTTAAAATTAGAAAAGAAAGTAATATCGAATATTTATAACATATTACTTACCTGGCTGACTGAAAAAGAACAGGTTAAAAACTGTATGATAAAGTGGGCTCAAAATTTAAGAAGACCAATTCAAATGAGGGAGTGGGAACAGATGTGGAACAAAAAATTGAAATATACATACGCAATAGATTTAAAAGAAAATTGGATAAAAATGTTCCACAGATGGTATACCACACCGAAACAATTGGCTAAAATGTATAAAACAGTTTCTGATAAGTGTTGGAAATGCCTGGAACAGGTTGGCTCCTTCTACCATATGTGGTGGACTTGTAAAAAAGCAGTAAAGTTTTGGAGGGTAATTCATAAAGAGACACAAAAGATTTTAAAAAGAACATTCATAAGAAAACCGGAGTATTATTTGTTAGGTTTTACAGATTTAGATCTACAACTGACGGAACAAGAGGATAAACTTTTTACATAAATGACGACTGCCGCTAGAATTGTTTTTGCTAGAGAATGGAAGAATGACTCAGTACCACCTGTTCAGGAATGGGTGGAAAAAATCAGAGAAATAAAGGACGTGGATGAATTGACTTTTTTGTCGAAGAAAAATACAGGTATGATACTAAGAAGAACGAATTGGGATAATCTCCATGAATATCTGGACAATTTGGGAAAATAAGAAACAAGAGAGACAATTTCTTTTTGAAGTTAATTTATATTTTTGAATAATAAGATATGATCCAAGAAGATGGAATGGAAGTAATTTTTTTTCTTTTTCTTTTTTTTTCTTTTTTCTTTTTTGTGTTTTTTGTGTATTTTTGTAGTCATTTGGGGGGGGGTTATTTGGGATTTTAGCATACTTTTTTGCTTCTTCTTTTTTCTTTTTTTCTTTATTTCCTCACTTTCCTATACTTTATTGTTCTTACTCTTTCATTGTAATCTATATAAAAAAATAATAAAATTCTAATTATATATAAAGAAGAACTGTCTGGATGCGCCCTAAGGAAGTAAAGAAACACACACAGCCCAACCTGTTATTTTTGGGCTCCTGAAAACTGGTACCTTTATTGCATTCATCCATGAAAGTTGGATTATGGCTTATTTAAGTTAGTTTTAAATTAACATTTAGATGCAACAATATGAGAAACTATTTTTGTTGTATTACGACACAAGTCGAAAGGTTGCAAATTCACTATTGATTTTAAGCCAGTGTATAAGGATTTTGTTAAGATCATTTATCTAAGGTACCATCTACTCTGCCATATAATCCAGATTATCAAAGCAAATAATTTACATTATCTGCTTTGAACTGAGTCTACACTACCATATAATCCAGTCCAAAGCAGATAACCTGAATTTTACATGACAGTTTAGAAGGGGCCTATGACTGTTTGCATTGATTATATTCATTTTATATGTTTACACAGGTTGATACTATCCTGTGTTAAATTTTTATTTTGTGATGGTCTGATGGCTATATCCAGATAAACACATCAAACTCTACATCTGTCACTGTGCTAGTCAGGAAATAAACAGCAAAATTCAGTCTGCAATTCCATAACACCATTTTTTTTTTTTACTGAAAGATTTCAGCAGGTTTCCACAGCTGAGTAGTAATGAATGAGATTGAAATTAGAGATTGGATGTTGGGATTGATCTGTACCCTTAAAGCAAATTTGTATTAAGAAAAAGTCTTCCAACTTGGTGTATTTTTTTTTTTTTTTAGAAACAACAGTGGGTCACAGCATTTAAAAGCAACCAACGGCTATCACACTCTGAAGTCATAGACATGTAGGGAGGGATTCTGTTTATTTTCTTTACAGGACCACATTGTTCCAAAATACAAAGACTCCCTGTTTTGGCCTGTGATCTGAATCCATACAGAAATTCTTTATAGCATGTAAAGAATAGTTGCAGAAGAAAACAGGACCTCTCTTCACACCTTGAAGAGCCTCAGTCAGAGCCAAAGTATATATACCGCATCTCTGAAGTTACCGCCTGTATCATATCAAGTACATACCTAGAAGGACTGGCAATGTTGACACAAGTTTCTGACTTCAGCAGAAAAACAATTAAAACCCAAGACTTATTCATAGTTCAGCTTGTTATTTGTTAACCCTAAATGTGAGGTCTAATACTTAGATAAGTAAACTGACACCCTTCTACGCTGGCATATAAAATCCAGATTATCTGCTTTGAACTGGATTATATGGATGTGTAGATTCATATAATCCAGTTCAAAGCAGATGATGTGGATTATCTGCTTTGATAATCTGGATTATATGGCAGCATAGAAGGGGCCAGAGTGGGAAACCACAGAAGTTCATTTAACTTGTAGCTAAAAGATTTCTAGATCTCACAGCCACAAAACAGATTCACTATACGAGACAAAAGACTAATAATGTATTCATTTCTGTATGGAAATTACAAACCATATCATAGTACCTAATAGCTGCATCACTAATTAATAATCAGTCACATTTCTTGCTAGGCCACATAGACACATACCATTTTGCTCCTTTATTATTTGTCATTCATTTACTTACAGTTGGTCCTCCACATTCATGGGGGTTACATTCACAGTTTTCATTATAGATTTATATATGTAACAAATTATATATTTGTTATTTTTACAGGTCATAAGGGTCCATTAAGCAATCCACATCTAGGTAATATCTTGAAAATGTGTTTTACACAGTGGGCCAAAACTCACAAAAGCTTCTGACTTTGGACCGCCCTGTACAAATACAACAGGAGCTTTGCTTGTTATAAATAGCTGAAATGGGAATATGGTTAACAGCCTATTACAACATCTAATTATTTATATTTATTTGTTTAGACTATTTATATCCTGGTCTTCAACCACAAACTTAGAGCAGTCCCTTTGTTGTTGCTGCTGGTTTTGTTTTGTTTTGGGTTATTTTTTTTAATTTGGGGATTGTGAGGGGAGTACATCTTGGATATGCACAGTATTTTAATCAATTGTAAAATTATAGATATAAAATAGAAATAAGAGAAAAGAAAGAAGGAATACGATGAGAAGAGAAAGAGGAAAAGAAAAGAAGGCAAAGGAGAAAAAGAAAAAAAGAGAAAAAAAATTTAAAAAGAGAACGAGATTTGAGCGTGAGTGAGATTAGTTGATTTTTCCCTTGTACTTCCCAGCATAGCCATGTTAGTTATTTCTGATTTATGGAAATCCTAAGGCGACTTTATCATGGGATTTTCTTGGCAGAATTTTGTTCAAAGGAGGCTGAGAGAGTGTGACTTCCCCAATGTCACCCTGTGTGTTTTCATAGCCAAACAGATATTTGAACCCTGGTCTCCAGAATCCAGTGTCCAAGCCATTACACCATGCGAGCTCCCTCAAAAAAGCTTACCGATTGTTATTTTGACAGTTCCCTACCCTTAAGTTTACAATCTATACAAGACAAGACACACAAGAAAAAAGGTGTGGCTGTGCGGGAAAGGATTTAAGTCCAGCAGATTGCCCCTTGAGCTCTGCTTCCTGAGGCGAGGGGAAAGGCAATAGGGATGGAAAGAGGGGTCCTCATCTGCCTTGGGCTTAGCATGACAGAGCTGGCCCGTTTCTTCATCCTGCTTCTTCCCTCAGTGGCCAGAATAGCAGTAAAAACAAGTCATTGAGGATTTTTTTTGTTGGTTAAAGTTATTTACACTCCTTTAAAACTTGACCTTTAACAGAACCAAATGAAGGACCAAACTAAACGATATTAAACCCCATGAATGTAATTTCGGGTTATGAAATTAGGCTCCACGGCTGCTCTGTCACATCTCAGTGATTCCGTTTTGTTTTGCTTTTTAAATCCAATTAGTTCTAACTGTGGTTACTATAGTGGTCCTGAATCAGTCCCAAGAGAACTATTGCATCAGATGAGAAGGCAATGCAATTACCACCACAAGTGGTTCTTTAGAAGGCTTGGCATCAATAGTAGTTTTCTCTGGAGAAATGGGAAAAGCATTGAGATTTCTGCGCTAAACAGAACAGATGAATAGATAGATAGATAGGCTGGCAACCTGTTAGCGATATATGCATAGGTAAGTTGTACCACACACACGTTGAATTGTTCACCATGGCACAATAGACACATTTGGCAGACAGCAATAGAAACTGCAATGTTGTACATTGCGACTGCACATTGCACCCTGAAGTTTCACATTTCATAAGGGCACTCAAGTATTGTTCTTTTCTGAAGGCTATGTCATTGCTATTGTTATTGTTATTGATGTTTTTATATCCTCTTTTCTTTTCTTAAGTGGCTCGTATCAATGCAGCGTATCTTCGCATGTGCATATTTGCTCTGCATTAAGAGGATGTTGGATTGCAGCCACTGATGTAAAAAATGCACTTCCACTGTGATCCAAACACACAATGATTCACTTGCAATGGAATTCATTGGGCTTTAATCTGGTTCAAAAAAACCTTCAATCCCCCAGTTTTCCAGAAGATCTGCCATTTTTGACACATGGCTGGCCTTGAGGCATCACCACACCAAACGAAAGGGCCTTTGGTACTATCAGCCAGAGAGCTCCAGTGTTTCACCAAGCTACATATCTCAGTTTTCCATAGGATGAAAGTAATGGCGGTCAGATCATAGTACAGCGTGAATGTCTAAGGACAGAATTCATTCTTGCAACACAGAATAGTTGCTGATTATCATACATGATCACAGTTGACATCAGACAACTATTGGCAATGTGAAGCCACAATTCCGGGTGGGTGGCATTAAGCCACCCTCCCACTGTGCCACTTGTCCCTTTATTTTTCTTTGTCCTTTATTTTTTAACAACAAAGTGCTTACTCTTTAAAAATGTTGCTTTTTAATTATTTCAGCAAGGGAGAGGAGAGGATGCCACCACAGAAGCCCAGACCTTATTGCACGAGATCAGTCTCAGGAGTGTGGCACAACTGGGGGCTATTGATACAGTTTCATTGCAGAGAGCTGGCAAATCAATAGGACATCATTCACCAGGTTTATTTTTAATGACTGTCAACTCTTAAAATGAATGGTAACCGCTTTTCAAACAGATGTCAACACTTAATGATGACCAAGAGCAGAGCTTGGAGAAGTTGCTTTTTTGTATTACAGCCCAAAAATTCTCCTGGCTGTTGCAGTGTTGTCAAGACTCATGGATGTGATTATGGTACAGAAAAAAGAGGGAGATTCTCACTGTCTGCTGGTTGTCAGACTTGGCATCAACACTTTCCCCCTTTGTCTTAGTTTCTCACTGTTCCCTCCCCCGACCCATTTGCTATATCCACATGCCTTAAAAGGGATTTGGTTTTATCTTTTCTTGTCTTCAACTTTTCCAGTGACTGCTACTTTGATTGACCGGTACAACTTCATATATGTCTATTCAAAAGCAAGTGTCCTTGAGTTCAATGGGGCTGACTCACGGGTTACTGGGTCATAAATTGCACCACTATTGTCTTGTCTGTTCTCTTTCCTCTTGCTAGCCAGAGGCTTTATCTTTCGGGATTTTGAAATGGTGTAAAAGTGATAAACGAAACCACTTATTCCATGAGGGAAGAAAAGCAGTAGATTATATTAGTATCCAGTTTTAAGTAAAGTAGATTCACAAGACATTTGTCTGTTATTGCTATCTTATTAGCTGCCTGTACTTTACACCAAATTTTAAAATTCATTAAAATACACATAACTTCTTTTCCTTTTATCCTTTTACTCTTTTATTATTATTCAACATATACATTCTAGACAACATTGAGAAACAATCAGACTGTACAGAAACAGAGAGAGTAACAAGTATACATGTTTGCACAATATACAATAAAGGCTAAAATAGAATACATTGAAACACTGAATGCTACACCTCTAAGTTAAATAATCAGTGAAATGTTACTTCCAATTAGTAGCCTAACTCTGTCTTCTCTTTTTTGAAAATAATAATTCTAAATTTTTAAATAACGGTATTATTTTCCATATAATCCAATTCTACATATTTTTCAATCTCAAAGGATCACTGAGCTCTATTCTTTTTAGAATATATACATGCAAATAATTATAGTTTTACATAACATAATTCCAGTACCACTGCATTTAGTACAACAGTTCTAGGATGATTTTCACCTGATTAGTTTTCTTTAATGTTCAATAATAAAATGATAAACCAACATACATGGCTCTCATCGATTCAATGAGCATACTCCAGTATACACAATATTTGGTCGGGGGGGGGGGGGGGGGCAGGACGGGACACAGACAGACAATGACAAATAACTTAAATGTAAGGTACTTTTAAATGCACATTTCTGGGTCTGCTAAGAATCAAAAGCAACTGTTGATTTTAAGCTCTGACGCCTTAACCTTGACTGTATAGAAGACAGAAGGAGTGGTAAATAGATAGGAGAACCTAACCTATTCCCCCCACCCCTATCCCTCGGCCATATGAGGTACCCCAGAGGTCTCAGTTCAGTATGTGTTTTTAAAAGAAATCAAAGCAGAGATTATTTTGAAACCTGATTGACATATCATACCCATGTGATTCTACAGTTTGCAAATATCAAACTGTTCTCATTCTACAGACACACTAGGAGAAAGCCAGAACCAAAAATTATCATACTAAACTCCACAATATTAACCTCCCTAATATCCAATATAGGCTGAATTTCAGACTAGCTTTCCTTGGTTTGAGCATCTACTCCACCCTACTAGGCAGACACTTTTCTGTTTTTGTTTGTTTGTTTGTTTTTGAGGGGATATAATAGACATTTAAGGAAGTTCATTGGGTATTACTTGTACAAGTATTTATGGCTTACTAAATGGAGAACACGTCCTTATAAGCTGTCAGGTTTCTGTTTTGTTGCCCCGCCTTGCTAGCTGATGATAGAACCTCGCAGGAAGCTTTGGGATAATTGCTTTCTGGTCTAAGAGCCAGTGACTAACTGGACCGCACCCTGAAAACAAGGAAGGTGAGAATAGCTCTGGGCCAGAGAAAGGCAGCATGCTCAACCTGAGTCAAGTTTCATGATGTAAGCGAGCTAGGCAGCAAGAAGCATAGGGGCAAAACTTCAGTGCCTATCCTATACAAATGTTGTTGTTGTTGTTGTTGTTGTTGTTAGTTGCCATTACCTATATTTTTTGCTGCCTTTTCTAAAAAAAAAAAGACAAATGATATTTCCATTTTTTGAAAAAAAGACAAATGATCGTTCCATAAATTAGAAGCCAATCAACAATAAAAAGTCAGAATTTGGTCTTGTTATCTTTCATGACTACAACTTGTGGAATACTCCGGTAAACAGCATAGCCAGGAACCATTCTCCCCTGGGATTTTGGTAGCTTTAATTGAAAAAGATATTGCTACCAAGCTCTGGAGTTAGTATTTAATATAAAACAACACATCCCACTCAGAATTCCAGGAGAAATTAGTATGAAAATGTTGGAGAAAATAGGTTGGCAATTTTAATTATTTTATTTTGGTGCATTCACATTTTTACTTGCCTAAAGTCTACTCTTAGCCCTGACTATAGTAGACTCATTGAGTTTACCTTTGGATTGACTCACAAGTCAACAGTTGTGATTCACCACAGAGTACCAACCACTGTTTTCTTTTTTTTTTAATTAAAAAGCTGTGCTCTATATAAAAATAGTCCCCTCTTCTTGTGTTCAAGAGGTGCTCCCTGAAAGAATAACATTTCTCTTACAAATTGCAAAGAAATAAACATTTAATGGTAACCTAAGTAGCTTTGATAATTAAAGTAAAGTAGCTGTCATGTTAATTTTTAGAATGCGCGATTTATTTTTGGAAAAGGGTGAAAATTCAAAGTAGCATCCGAAATAGAACTGATGAACTTCAGTGTTCATGACCAATAGCTTACTGAATGAGACAATGTTGTTTATTTTAGATAACTGCAAGTAAAATTGCTATAGTATGAGTTCCCCTCTCTTCTCTGCCCACCGTTCCCAGAGCTTCTGTTTTGAGTTCAAAGTAAGATGTCTTGTGAGGAGTAATTAGAACAGAAACAATGTCATTTTATCTCTAAACCATGTGTACATTTCAGTTTATCACCCTGTTTTAATTTATCATCCTTTTACCACCTGCTGCTCTCTTGCCACCTGCATGCAAATTTACCAACCGTTCACTTATTCTTTCTCAGATATGGTTTTCACCGTGCTTTTTTGTTGTGGGATGGAAAATTTGTTTGCAGCAAGTAATTTTTCTTTTCAAAATAAAGTCTTTTGCACAACTGAGCAGCAGCAGAACAATACTCACCCCCCCCCCCCCCCGCTTACAAGATTTAGCATGCTATTATGGTATATTTATTTATTTTCCCTCTAACTTTCTCAGCTCTGTTCATTTTGCAGTCATCAATATGTTTTGCCTACATTTTGCTAATAGGAAGGCAATCATGGGTTATCCCCATAGCCTCAGACCAGATTTCATCACAGTGTCATTCAGAAAATGATTAGCTGATATTTAAAGCAGTAATGACATAATTCTGAAAAATAACTTGTGATATGGACCTTCTAGAATCCACTTTTGATTGCATATATAATCTAACATTTTTGAATGCTTGTACCAGTTTCAAATAAATAACAACCTCTCATAAAGAAATGTAGGATAGCCTAGGCTGGAAGCATTTCCCGAAGGCACACAACTGGCAGGGAAGCTTTTCAAGCAGGGAAGCCTTCAGATATACTGGATTAAATCCAATGCAGTTTCTCTGCTGATGGAACATCTGTCAACACAATGTTGTTGTATGCCCTCAAGTCATTTCATTTCCGACTTGTGGCAACCCTAACATGACTCAGTCACAATGTTTACTGGAGCTGAGAGCGTGTGACTCAACAAAGGTCATCCAGTAGGTTTCCATGACTGAATGAGGAATCAAACTCTGATCTCCAAAGTCACAGTCCAATGCTGAAACCACTACATCACTCTCCAGTCCAGTTTTGTGAGGAGAGAAGAATAAGTCCCCTTGTGCGAGCTGATTTCCACTCTTGCAACATCGGCTTCCATCTTCTCATTCTCCAGAATTGGAAGTTATTAAGCCCTAAGCAATTCTCACTATATGATTGATCTGGAAGTATGCAATAGATCGGTGCTAGCCATGAGATGCAATCTTTACAGGTTTGAGGCAACTCTCCCACTCAAAATGCATTCATAATTGTACGCGCTGTCATGTGTCAAGCAAAAGCAGATAATTTTCCCCACAAAATTTCATGTTCCCCACCTTGTTTCTATTCAAACAACACCCTTCCCATACTGACTGAAAGATATTTTAGGTATGCCTCGACTCTGGAGAAGTTGCAGGACAGCTAAGAAGCTCTAATTTAGAAAACCCAGTGAAGAGCACAGCAGCCTGCATAGGTTTCTCTGTAAACTTGCTACAATAGTAGAACACGTTTACTACTGCTTCACTTCTCCACTGATTTTAGGGAATTTTAAAAAAAGTTTTTATGAACATTAAAAAAAGAAATACAAGAGCTATTGCCTTAAAGTTCTATTTTCAATTATACAACATAACCAGAGCATAATTCCCCTTCAGAAAGATTTGCATATCTACTTATTTTTAGGGAATTTTAACCAACATAAACTTAACAGTACTATTTCACTGGAAGACCCCAGGGGCCATCTGGTCCAACTCCCTTTTGCCAGGCGGAAAAGGTACAGTCAAAACACCCCGAACAGAAGCCCTTCCAGCCTTTGAAATAATAATAACAATAATAATAATAAGGAATCTACTAGGTAAACTTTGGAATAACCGCCTCTCAACTTTGCCTACCTCACAGGGTTGATTCAATTCCCAACAATCCCTTTTATCTCAAAATGCCTTTAGAGAATGAACACGGGTTCCCCCCCCCCCCCCAACCAAACCTCCTCCTCAGGGAGGAGGAGGAGAGGAGGAAAGGCACAAAGCGGTAAACAGAATTCTAGGAAATGAAGCTTGGGAAGGTGAGGACCTGTGTGGCAGAGAATTCACAAGACTCTGCCCTAAACTACAATTCCCAGAATTCTGCTTGCTTCCCATGTTAAAGCCACAATGTGAGTGTGGTCTCTGCCTCTCTCTCTGGGTCAGCCATCCAGCCAGGCAACCCTCTCCTTGCCCATTCATCCAGCCAGGCATCCCCCCCCCCCCCCATCGTCATCCCCTTTGGGAAAAGAGCGGGTCTTCTTCCTTGACTCCAGACCTTGCCATCCTCCTCAGGGGCCTTTGGGGGAACCAAACCCAGCCCTTTGGTGGGAGAAAAGGCACCCATGACAGGGACCTGGAGCTTTTTACGAGAGTTACACAATTCATCCAAAAGTCATAGATCAGTGTTTTGAATCTTAAGTTTTTTGCGTGGGGCCCCCTTGCGGTTTCTAAATATTGCTTCATATGTATTAATCTTATGAAATAGATCCGACTAATGAGTTACAAATGAAATTTTGCATGCCCTTAATTGCTATGTACATAGATGGCATTGTAATAGTAAGGGAAGGCTTTTCATAAGGGCATCAAAATCTGTTTCCATTTGAACATTGATAGACGTTTCCATCATATTTTGTTCTTAGAGTGTCAAAATCTTTTGGAAATCCCATTTGTGGAGTGAGGGGAAGCTGAATATTTGTTTCATTTAAGTTGGCAAATATCTTTAAAAGATTTCTGTAGCTCTACTGGGAACCTGAAGTTGTCCATATTTTATTACAGTAGAACACCATGTACTAGAAATGTAGTCTATAATTGCAACATAGCCGTCTTACCATGTTGCATATGTGGATGTTTTTTTAAGGAACTCTAAAACCTGGTCAGTTAATCTGGTTATTGGAGACACACTTCCATATTTCTGTCCCCCACAGATAGCATGCAATAGGTGTGTGTATAGGTTAGAATATACTATCCTATGCTGCTTGCACTCACTCACAGAGTAATACTCAACCATATTTTTAGAAAAGAACTTCATAGGACACTTCCAGACAGCCCAGAAATCCACACCAAAGCAGGTTTAAAAAACTCACTTTGGCCTGGATTTCTCTCCCTACTCCCACCCAAAAACCTAGGCTTTCCTGAGGGGTAGTTACATGCCATTTCCACCTTAAAAGTAGAAAAACCAACCCTTGCCTGGCCATTATAACATTGCAAGAGATGGGGAGGCGAGGAGGAAAATGCCTCCTTGCCCCCTCCCAGTCTCCTGCCGCATCATTTTTTCGCTCCAGGAGGGTGCAAGGAGGAACGTTAAGGTGGCCAGGTAAGGGTTTCTTTTTACTTTTTAGGGGAAAATGGGTGCCCGGAGGGAGGAAGTGGGCATCATCCCGGAGCCCAAAAGGTTTGGGATAGAAAATGGGGACTCGCTGGGTGGTCCTCAGGCTATTTCGGTGTGAATCCCCACAGGTCAAATATCCCTTTAGACTTAGACCTTTCAGGAAAGCCGAGATCTAATGGGATATCTAATTAATTTGGAACAAACAAAGGAAACCTTGGGGTATTTTTCAAATTAATTTGGTTTGACCAGAGCCATCATTTCGACACCTCTAGTAAAACCAAGACAGGTCCCACTTTTTGGGCCTGTCTACATGGGCCTATAGATAAACAATCAGCCCTCCAAGGCAATCTATTGTACACAAAATACACTAAGTTTAGTACATGTTACATTTTTAGACTGATAATTTCCAGAATACCACAACATAATAAAGAATAATCACTCCCGCAAGTGGTTAGATACATTAAAAAAAATTAAAAGGGTTGATCGACATTCAATTGCAGTGCTCTACAGTGGACCCTTGTTTTTCAGTGGCTTTGGTACCCAATTCCATGGATGCTCAAGATCCATTATATTCAGTGGAGTAATAGAATGCTGTCCCTTGTATAAAACGGCAAAATCAAGGTTTGATTTTTGGATATTTTTGAATAATTTCAGGTTGTGGGTGCTTGAAACCTTGGATGCAGGATCCATAGATATGGAGAAGCAAGTATATTCATGGAACAAAATATCATAGCAAATGTTTGCCTATAATTTAACATATGGCCAGATTAATAATAATAAATATTAGAGGTGAGTTTGGCCTATGGACTTTTGGCATCATGAAAGGCAATTACGGTACTGCCAACCATTTCAGCCAGATGATGATGATGATGATGATGATGATTATTATTATTATTATTAGCTTACTTGGATCTGTGCGCATCATTCGAAAATACATCACACAGTCCTAAACACTTGGGAAGTGTTCAACTTGTGATTTTGTGATACAAAGTCCAGCATATATATCTCATTTGCTGTGACTTACTGTGTTTTTGTGTCAGTAAAATGATAACTTTATTTTTGTACCCCATCTCCATCTCCTCGAAGGGACTTGGGGCAGCTTACATGGGGACAAGCTCAATCAATATAGTTCAAATATGAGACATTAAAATTCATAAAACAGCATCATAAACATTATAAAACAAACTGATACATAACACAATATAAAAGCAAAAAAACTACGACTATAGTCTAGAAAGTATTGTTTCCAAAGATAACATTTCAATCATATTTATTATATATCTTGTGCCACAATGGTTTCATACATAATTGCTTTAAAAGCACAAATATTTCGATGCAATTAACATTTTTTAAAAGTCCACTTCTATCCTCAAATGATTCTTCGTGAACTAGAGAAGGTTTACTGACTCAGAAAAGTTATGTTTTAGCTATGAATATCTCACTCACTTGATATTTCTGTTTCCAGAAACTGGATGGCCAGTCTAAAATGTGATGTAGTTATAGTTTGCTGAACTCTGCATGACTAGTGATGTCGCATCTCTATGCTCTACACAGATCATGAGTTTATCACATTGCTATCCTAATCACGTTTATTCAGATATGCACCCAAATTAAATTTAGGACTTTATTGTAGCGTTTATTAGCACTGTAATCCTGTACTCTGTGAAAACAGGAAAATGCGACAGCATTGTCCTTCTTCTGAGGCAGCAGAGAACAAATCTGCTCACTCCTCTCTAACACAGGCCTTTGGATGTTTAAATAGTGTAATTATGTCAGCCCTAAGTCTTTTTTTTCCCCCTCCAGGCTGAACATGCCCAGCTCCTCCAACCTTTCCTTATATGTTTTATTCTTTATAACTGTTATCATCCTGGTTGCCCTTCTCTGAATCTGCTACAACATGCCTATATCCTTCTTAAAATGACATGCCCAGACCCAAACACGGTGTTCCGGATGAGGTCTGACTAGCACAGAATATTGTAAAATGACTACTTGACTTGGATAGCTCTTAAATTATGACATTATTTCCTTTTTATATTAGTATAGTTTTAACTGATTATCTGTTGGCTTATTTTTTTCAATTAATTTATTGCAACTTTTTCATTTCTTATTTTCTTAAAGTTTAAATTTAAGACAAAAATAATGGAAAAAGAATCCAGTATTTGGGAAGGCTTGGTGTTGTTGTTTACTCATTTATTTTCATTCTAACCCCCACCCCTACCCCCAATAATGGGACTTAAAGCAGCTTGCAGAAATAAAGCAAACATAGGGTTGTTGTAGGTTTTTCCGGGCTATATGGCCATGTTCTGGAGGCAATTTTTCTCCTGACGTTTTGCCTGCATCTATGGCAAGCATTCTCAGAGGTGGTGAGGTCTGTTGGAAGTAGGAAAAATGGGTTTATATATCTGTGGAATGACCAGGGTGAGACAAAGGACTTTTATCTGCTGGGGCTAGGTGTGAATGTTTCAGCTGATCACCTTGATTAGCATTCAATGGCTTGGAAGTGCCTGGGGGGAATCTTTTGTTGAGAGTGATTTTATGTGCCTGTTTGTTTCTCCTCTGTTGTTTTGCTGTTGTAATTTTTGAGTTTTTTAATACTGGTAGCCAGATTTTGATCATTTTCATGGTTTCTTCCTTTCAGTTGAAATTGTCCACATGCTTGTGGATTTCAGTGGCTTCTCTGTGTAGTCTGACATGGTGGTTGTGAGAGTGGTCCAGCACTTCTGTGTTCTCAAATAATATGCTGTGTCCAGGTTGGTTCATCAGGTGCTCTGCTATGGCTGATTTCTCTGGTTGGAGTAGTTTGCAGTGCCTTTCATGTTCCTTGATGCGTGTCTGGGCGCTGCGTTTGGTGGTCCCTATGTAGACTTGTCCACAGCTGCATGGTACAAAATCTGACTACCAGTATTAAAAAACTCAAAAATTACAACAGCAAAACTTTGAATTATGTCTGAAAAAGGTTTATCTTTTGAGCACCCGTTGCTGTACAAGGGTCCCTTCTGCACAGATTGAATAAAGCTTCTGTCATTTGCCTTCATCCCAGTGAGATTCCTGATTACTGACAAAACATTTGTGGTTAGTGAAGCTTACCAAGCATCACTTGTTATCCGTGGGTCCTTGAAAAACCTCAAATTTCCAGCCTCAAATTCAAATGGGGGGTGATTTTGTGGATAGTTTTATCTGATATAATGGGATCTAACAAATGTTTTTAGTACATGTATTACAATATCCTTCTTCAGGCTTGCTGGCAGCATGAATTTGTATAAATAGGCATCAATACTCAGTTGATCTTTATCTAATCTGTTTCCTGAGTCAGAAGGGACAAAGATCCAGACCACATCTAGTGGGTCTCACATCTTGAAACACCCTGTCCATATCCCTGGGCTGCACAAATTGTAATAAGCCAACATTTCTGCAAATTCCATTGATTCAATGGGTCTACACTAGTCAGGACGAATAATTGGATGTATTCCAATATATATTGTCAAAGGCTTTCATGGCTGGAATCACTGGGTTGTTGTAGGTTTTTCGGGCTCTATGGCCATGTTCTAGAAGCATTCTCTCCTGACGTTTCGCCTGCATCTTTGGCAGGCATCCTCAAAGGTTGTGACCTCACAACCTCACAACCCAACTATTCCAATATGGTTTTATTAGTGTTATTCATACACCAGTTTATACAGGTTTAATCCAGCACATTTTTAAACAGACCTTTAATTGAGTAAAGGCTCTAATTAAATCATTCATGTGATGTGTGACATCTTCTTTGCTTGGATGAGTGACCAACTTCATTATTCAAAATACATTGCTCATAAAGAAAACGCAAATGCATCTTGATCAAAATGGATCCATACTTTACAGTGTATTGAAGGTATGATGATTAAAGTGGTTGAAGAATACAATATGGGAGAGTCCCACTACCACTTTGAAGCATCTTCCCTTTTTTTAACCTAATGATAGAATTTTTTCTTATTTTGTGTCACAGATCAGAAAGGAAAAAATGAACTTGTCATTGCTGAACTGCTTTACTGCAGTCAATGAGTAATTAAAATGTAGTCATGGGATTTTCTGAGAACCAATCCTGCTATAATTCAGTTTTGGCCACTAGGAAGCTTTTAGCTTCTTTATCCATTTATAATTCATTTTTGAAGTCACATGCTAACAAAGCACAGCTTACATAATGCATGCTCACAGAAGAAAATTGCTTAGAGTGCTTCAGTCTGGCAGGCAGCCTTTTCATGTCAACACTAAAAAGTGATTACATGATTTAAACTGTAAACTGGATATTCATAAAGCTATGCATAACATCCCAATAAACCTATACATCTAGACCAGTATCTGTATGTATCCACTTCTGTAGTGCTTGTGTTACCTGTTAAATCCTTTTGACTTCATTTAATCAACAGAGCTGACGTGAGAAACAGGTGTTAAAATAGTCCTCCATTCCCTACATTATAATAACTGGGTTTAAAACTCCCCAGTTATTATTTTATTTCTAATAAAAGTAGCCTATTTGTTTATAATGAAATATCAAACTAGCTAAGATTTTTTATGCACATGTTCCTAGTCTAGTGAGAGACTGGCTTTGCATTTTCAAAGACCCAGTTAAATGGCTCTTGGCATTTTGAAGGAGTGAGATGGATGATTCTCAGAACGATTTGCTACTATATATTGAAGACTTGTTGAGATCTGGCATGGTCCCCAGAACACTGGCAAACATAGCACCCGCCTTTGACAGAATGGAAAAAATCATACGTAAAGAGAATGATCAGGAAGATTTTCAGGGTGCTATGTGACCTCTATGAACTACATGAATTCTAGCCTATATATTAATAGCAAATCCATTCACCAAATGTGGATCCTTGCATGCCATCTGTTTGCAAGGAGGAGGCTGCAAGCTTTGGAGAAGCAAGAAATAAAACAGTGGTGGTTTGTGGTTCCTGTTTTAGTGATGTGATGAATCTACTTGAACTTGGTTTACTTGAACTTAAAGTAACCGTCCAAAATATTGAACTTATTATTGTACTTGACTACGCCAATCATTATATAGATATTAGGAAATATCACACACACACACATACAAATGTGTGTAGATTTTTATTGTTCTTTATGAAGAGGAGGTGAGTCCCATGGGTAAGGAAGAGGGACAGCTTTAATACACTTTATCTCTTATTGGAAAAATAAGTAAGTGGTGGTGGTGTATGATTTCTTTTTTCCCCTGTACTAGTAGTCTAAGATACAAAAGCAAGAAATAGATTTGATATTTTTGGATTACAAGTCCTATCCCTTATCTGCATGTGGAGTTATATAGAAAATTCCCAGTTTATTTCCCTCACATAATATTTAGTAACAAAGGCAATTGAAGAAAGTAGGTTTTTCACATTTTTGTCCTATGGTCCTCCAGACATAGAGAGAGTGCCCATCCAGACCAGACCCATAATGCAGGAGCTCCTGCGGCTTTGCTAGAGGCTTTCAAATTATGTTTCCAGTAAAACCAAATTCATTTGGGACAAAGCAGGATTCTCCTGCTTTGTTAATTAGGTACTGGATTAGACCTGGGTCTTCCTGAAAGACCCGGGTCTAATCCAGTAGAGTGTTGTAGTTCAGCAATCAGCTGAGGATTTTTCTGACTTTTCTGACCTCCTCAGAAGACAAGTTGCCTGCTGGATTGCACAGTGATGAGTGTCAGTGTTTTGCATTCCTGTGATTGTTCCCAAGCAACCAGGTGTAGTGAAACCAGTTCACTTGGGAATTGACCTTTGGCCCATGGGGAGTTTTCCCAAGAAGCCAGATTAGGTATGAGAATGGAGGGAGTGAAAAATACACTAATTAGACAGTCTGAGAGAATCCGTGAGAAGGTGTTGAAGTCCAGGTGCATTCGACATTGATCTCAGGACTACTATGTCAGGCTTAAATTAAGTGAAGTTGGCATTATGCTTCTCAGAGGAGACAACGTTGCCAAAGAATGGCTGTCTTAGCTCTTAAGTTCAAGTTTCCAATATCCTCAAGTTTCCTGTTCTATGTATTGTTGAAGGCTTTCATGGCCGGAATCACTGGGTTGTTGTAGGTTTTTCAGGTTGTATGGTGTAAAGGCTTAAGAGGATCCTGAACCAATATTTCTCTAACAGATCCCCTCAGACATACACACACCCACACACGTTCCATCAGCTGTTAAACATCTCACAGCTGACCACCAGTTTGAAAGATCAGGGTACAGGATTTTACTTATTTAGGTTCTGGCTGAACACTAACAATCCTGTCACAAAGCACTTCGTAATGTGTTGTGGAAATGTCAGTGTGTAATGGTAGGGTTGCTGCCACCACTCAAACTATAGTTTGAGAAATTGTCTTGATGTTATACTTGAGGTAAATCTTCTTATACACCAGCTCCTTCTATTTGCTCCCTTCAAGTGACTGAATTGTAAAGACGTTGAAGATTACTGGAACTTATCTTATATAATGAATCAGGGCTGAGGCAGTTTAAACAGTGAACTAGAGAATAAGTTTATTAAGATCTTTGAAACATACAACTGACTGAGGTACACAAGCGTATTTTGTTACTGAAGCACAATCTTCTTAAGAAATGGTTTCTTTAAACTGAGCTTCCTTTCTTTAACATGAGCTATTTCCCTCACTCTACTCTATACCTTGTAGCAGTGAATCTCTCCTCTCCTGGCTGTCTCCCAGAGTATCTAAGTTTCCGTAGACTACTTTGTCCCTAAGAGAATAAAACAACTTGTGTCCTGACTCAACACAAGATCACAGGTCTTCACTTTGACTCTCATAGTCAAACTCTGTAGAAGCACCTGCCTTAAACTATTCTCTAACAGGCAAACTCTTAGCTCACTAAGAAAATCTACCCTCTTCTCCCTGTCAGAAATCCTTCTTCTTCTCTGTCAGAAACCCTTCTCCCTTCTTATCAAAACTCTTCTCCTCTCTCTGTCAAAACTGAAAGCCTTTTTACACTCTCTCTGCTCCAACTCCTCCCCTTGGTCTTAACCAATCAGGAGATAGCTGGGCTCCTCCCCTCTGCTTAGCTGTCTCTCCTAAGATGTCTGCTACAATGAGCTGCCTTACCAACATGGAGACCGGCTTACTGACTTCTAGGCTGTGGCCTACCAAAGGTATGAATCACTACATATGGCCATGTTCTAGAAGCATTCTCTCCTGACATTTTGCCTGCATCTGTGGCAAACATCTTCAGAGGTTGTGAGGTTTGTTGGAAACTGGAAAGTTGGGTTTATATATCTGTGGAAGGTCCAGGGTGGGAGAAAGGACTCATGTCTGTTGGAGCTAGGTGTGAAAGTTTCAATTGGCCACCTTGATTAGCATTTGATGGCATTAGGTTTGGCTTGTTACTGCCTGGGAAATTTCCTTGTTGAGAGGTGACCAGGTGTTCCTGATTGTTTCCTGGCTGGAGTTTTCCTGTGTTTGAGTTTTGTTTTTTTATTTACTGTTATAATTTTAGAGTTTTTTTAGTACTGGTAGCCAGATTTTGTTCATTTTCATGGTTTCTTCATTTTTGTTTAAATTGCCCGAGGAGCGGGGTGAACTCCTGCTGTCAGACCCATCTCCTGCCAGCCTAGCAGTTTGAAAACATGCAAATGTGAGTAGATCAATAGGTACCGCTTCTGGGGGAAGGTAACAGTGCCCCAAACAGTCATGCTTGCTACATGGCCTAGGAGGTGTCAACAAACAATGCTGGCTCTTGGGCTTAGAAATGGAGATGAGCACCACCACCACCCCTACCCCGCCCCCCAAAGTTGAACATGACTAGATTTAATGTCAGGAGGAACCTTTACTTTTATCTTATATAACCAGATGTTTGGGTAAAACAATTAGGGAGCTGTACCAAAGGACTTCCTAAGTCTGCATTGTTCAGTCCAAAGTCTATTTTTTTCACTTTGTTTATGACCATGTCTGGTATTTCCACACCTGTCTGGCTGTACAGGAAGGTTGCTGTCTAAATAAAATTTATTATCAATGTTTGCATGTTCTGTTATTATGTCTCCTGTTGTGATGAGTGTTAGAGGAACAAATGTTGAATCACCAATATTGATAGGCATACTAGAGAGTTCCATGAAAGTTTGCAGTCAGAACTCCCTCTGGGAAAGTCCCTTTTCCTTCTTGATTTTGCAACCTGTGTGTTTTTAGTTATCCCTTGCCCCAACATGGGAATGGAAACAATGGAGGCAAATTGCGTGTTTCATTCATTTTTTTAATCGCCTTTTTCTGTTGTGTCTTTCATCCAAACAGCTCAAGTAATGCTTCAAAATTAGGAGGTAGGTAAGGAGACAAACTTGCCCAAGGCTGGCAATTGCATTATGCAGCCAAACAAAAGTCTACACATGAACTCTGGCCACTTCTGTTAGTAAGCGTACACTGAACAGAAGTAGCACGTTCTTCACTTCCCTGTACATTGATGATGTTCCCTCATTTTTTAAAAAAGGAACATGTGATCAAACTACATCAGAATGTGGTTCACATAGCAATGAGGAAGAATAGACAAATTAGGAGAAGCTGCAGCAGTTTGCTTTTGTCTGAGGACAGTATGAGGACCCCTGTACTGACTTCAAGACAGAGAAATGTAGAGTGCCTTTCAGAACAGGGCTAGTACTGACACATTTTTAAAATCCAGAAACAAGCTGGATACCTATCAGACTTGGTGCTGCTCATGAGCGTTGGTCATGGTGATGCCCATCAGAAGAGGTATGAAACAAATGCATGGGTTCGTATTGATTCACAATTAGAAAATCTGCAAACATGCACATAAGCAAATGCAATTTAACTCAGAGTGAGGCAGTAAATAAGAAGGCATCAAGTTAAACCACTGAGCTGCTGAACTTGCTGACCAAAAGGTCAGCGGTTCAAATCCGGGGCGTGGAATGAGCTCTCTCTGTTAGCCTTTGCTTTTGTCAATCTAGCAGTTCGAAAACGTGCAAATGTGAGTAGATCAATAGGTACCACTCCAACGGGAAGCTAACAGCGCTCCATGCAGTCATGCTGGCCACATGACCTTGGAGGTGCCTATGGACAATACCGGCTCTTTGGCTTAGAACTGGAGATGAGCACCACCCCCCAGAGTTGGACACGACTAGACTTAATGTCAAGAGGAAACCTTTACCTTTACTTTACGCCAGTTAATGCAGCGGCACCCTTTGTTAAAAAAATCCTGTGCCAGGATTCAGATCTTCCCCTTTGTTAGGTCAGTGGGGACAGCCATCCTTTGCAGAATCCAAAATTGTGTTTCCACAATCATCACACATGCTCCCTGACCTCATGCAGTCGAGGGAGTTGGGGTGACATTTATTTTCTTTTTCCCAGTATTCTAACTCCGCCCTCCCCAAGAAAGAAAATCATCACTTACAGGAGCTCTCTGTTATTTTTTCCTCTTTTGTCATTATTGAGTGAGCTTGGCAACTTTGGAAGAGGGAAAGGAGCTTACTCTTACCAATGATGACAAAAGAGGAAGTAAAGAGCACAAAGCTCTGGTAATTCTTTCGTTTCAGGGGGAAATTGGGATACTGGGAAGGTTGAAATCCTGCCCCATTCCCTATCATGCTGAAACTGGATACAGTACAATTGGGCTGTAGGGCCACTGTCCTACCTTCAAAGGGGGTCGGGATTCTCCTGTCCGGCCAGCGGCCATTATGCCTGTTGCGAACAACATTATGTACTTCTGTAGAAGGGTGCTGAGATGGCTGACATGACTTACTTTAACAAAGTACAGTTATTAAATGTATTCCACATGTACAAAATGAGACCAGGTCATGTTAGTTTGCCATGTGGATGTTTAAAACTAGAAAATATCCTTGAAATGCAACATCATCACTGTTTTGAAAGTTTCAGTAAGCATTTGTTACAGTCTATAAACCACTTCGGTTAACATATCCTTCTTTGAAAACAGAAATAAAATTGTATAATATAGACCACAAGATACAGGAGTGCAATTAAGCAGCATAAATAGCAAATATAATTTTACTTTGCAAATATAATAATGGTGCCATTTGTTTTGCATTATCATGACTACCGGGAGTATTCACTCAAGCTCAGGTTACAATGGCATGAAGTGCTTTCACACTACATAGATTTGATCTACACTGCCATATAATCCAGATTATCAAAGCAGATAATACACATTATCTGCTTTGAACTTAATTATATGAGTCTACACTGCCATATAATCCAGTTCAAAGCAGATAATCTAGATTTTATATGGCAGTGTAGATGAGGCCTCAGACAGAGAATTCTGCAGTGTAGATGCACACTTAGAGTTGATTTTGGTAGTTCTTCCCTCCAATACAAAATCCTTTGAAAGACAGGAGACCAGAGTTTGGGGTAGTCATCGATGGAATAGCAATATGTGATTACAAAAATCCAGTGGCAGAAATTCCTAGGTCCTACTACACTGTATATACCATATTTCATCATATAATAGTCTCATCCCCTCCTTTTGGGGAAAAGGGGGATGCAACTATTACACGACTATTTTTTTCTGCAGCTACAGGGCTTCCCTCAGCTGAAAACGCCTGCTTGCTTCTCTCCTCCAGTGGCAATAATACATTTTCATATTGCTTTTCTGCCCAATCTGAAAATGTATTATTATGCTTGTTGCTTGATTTGGCAGAAAGACTGGTTAACACTGAAGAACAAAATACTACTGCATCCAGTATGGGGTACCTTCCAACTTTGATCCTAAGTGTAGTGTTCTAGCTCTGTCATCTTCCCCACTAGCATCTTTTTGAGTAGAGACTGCATGTAATATGATATTAGGGAGTGGGGGCAAGAGAAAATGGGGTAAAGCAAGAATTGCTATGCCGAAGTCTACAATATGATAGCTTGTTTTGAAATGTCAGTGTAGATAGGTATTATGTATTGATGACCTTCTGTCAGACTATAATGTGGGTTACGCACAAGGAAGTCCCATTTGGGTACATATCTGCACAAACATGTTTTGGATTGCAGTGTGAGAAAGATAATGATTTGTATAGTACATAATGATGAGAAACCACTAACCTACCCAGTGCAAGTTGAGCATCTCTGATCTAGGATGACTGAGATGGTTATTATTTATCATGTCAGGAGCAACTATTTCTTGATTAGAAAACTATTTCTTGATTTAAGTCGTTGACGTGCTGGCTGATACCCAAACAAGGGATGAGCTGGAGATGTCACTGCCTTGGTCCTTTCACTATTGGCTGAGATGGTGACACCATTTATTTCTGACAGTTCAATGTACAATTTTTTTGTTCTGTGCACAAAAATATTAAAAATATTGTGTGAAATTATCTTCACGTTGTGAGGATAAGGTGTATTAAACATACATGAATTTTATATCCAAATATGGGAATGAAACGAGATCCAAGACACTTCTGGTCCCAATCATTTCATATAAGGGATTCTCAACCTGTAGCAACCTAGGATATAAGCATGGTAAATATTAAGGCATAGTTAGAAGTTGGGATGAAAGGTAGTTGCCAGCAAATGCATTGTTTTATTCTTGCAATCAAACAAGCTTGCAAGGGGGAATAAAAATATTTTTGTGCCTGAATTGGTGTGTGGGCTGTCATTTTTCTGAGGACGACCCAACCATATTGAATTGGTATGACTCTCTTGACTTTTTTATGTCAGGAATCCCCCATGCCTATATCCCCTATCACTTTCCAGAGCCTCCTGTAGTTTATTTTAGGTACTGCTGGTGTCACCTACTGATTCCAGCTGTTTGATACAAAGAGGAGGAAACACAGGCACCCACTCATTCACGCCTTCTACACTGCCATATAAAATCCAGATTACCTACTTTCAACTGGATTATATCACATTTTAGACCCATATATTCCAGTTCAAAGCAGATAATATGAATTATCTGCTTTGATAATCTGGGTTATATGGTAGTGCAGAAGGGGTTTGGCTGATCTTCTCATGCTCCTCCCTGTGCCTCTGCTTACAATTTGGGAGGAGCATGAGAAGACCCAACCCTAAACCTCTCCCAGGTGTGACTGCATTTGTCTTGTGCATGGCCTATAAAAGCTTGAACTGACTCCTGGTATAAGTACTAGCAATATTTGAGAGATCCAAATGAATATGTACCCCCAGTTCACCTGTACAATGTCTCCTTTCCTACAAGTCATAAAGCTTAGTGCCATCTGCTAAACTAACACTTATGACCCCTAAAGTTTTGGTTCATAATTTTTAAGGTATGTCCTGAAATAACCCTTTGTCTCAGTTATCTGCATTCCCTCGTGTGTGCTCGTAATGTCATCCAGTGGTGATGTGTAGAATTGCAATTTGAATCTAAAAATGCTTAGAAAGAATTTCTTAAATCCACTTTTCCCATTTTCACCAGACCAAACATGGTGTTGTGAAGTGAAATCTTATATTCTTGAGATGGTTGGGGGTGGTACGCAGATGGAAATTTATTTATTTTTCCCCGCAAACCTCTGCAAGGGCTGTAATATGTTCACATTCTCTCATGCAAACTCCCAAGGCCAAGTTGTTAGGCATGCTACGTGACTCTTGCCTGTTTTGGGCTAGTTCAGTTTCTCTGCCTTCTAAAATACGTATGTTCCACTACTCCCCCAGTGCTAGTCCTCTCTAGTGCCTAGGTCCAGGCCTTGGACCTTTGCCTTCAGTAAGGGGAATGTTTGGCTGGCTTCCATGTATACATCACACCAAGCAAAATTCTCATTCTGCTGTTGTACGATTGTGGGCATAGTCTTATCTGTTATCCTTTCCCCCAATTCTGAATATGTCAAAGTACACTCTGTGTTGTCCTCCAGCATAATAAGTTGGTACATGATTTTGCATGAAGTGGTAGGAAGTCAACATTTCTCTTTTAATTCTTTTTAGATGTATGTAGAGAAGACTGATGATGCTCAGGCCTTGGAACTATCACCAGGGAAGATAGAAAAATGCATCCTCTGTAGGTAACAGCTGTATCTCACAGAGTATACATGTTAAGAAGCTGGAGGATTGCTTATACACTACTACCATCTAGTGGTCTCCTATGCTATGATTTGGGGCATATGAATCTCATGAACTGAGAGAAGTCAGGTTTATAGCCCTCACCTATAAGATGATAAACCACACAATAAACCAACTTGTACCCAGTCCCTTGAAGTCTGTGGCTGCTTCTTTGCACTGGGCACGTCTGTCCTCTCTGGAACCATTATACCATTGCCTATAGTACTATTAAGCCTCATTTGGTGCTGTGTTGAGTTCGTGGAAGGGTCACTTGTCCCTTCTGTACCTTGCTTTTCTTGCACTAGCTACTGATCAATAGAGTCCTCTCTCTGAAACCATTACTCCCTGGCCTATTAATTCTGATTTGGGGGTACTGGAGTGAATTTGAGGAATGATCATTTGACTTAGCTGTGCTTACTTCGTGCTTTCATTAACCACTGGATATTACTCTCCTTGCTCTGAAACCATCTGGAACTCCTAAGCCCCACTTGGGGGAGGTGCATCAAGTTCAAGAAGTGGTCACTTAACCTACTGTGCCTAAAAGTGCTATCATTAACCACTGGATCATACTGTCTTTTATATGAAACTGTTATTCCCAGGCATAAGTTACCACTAAGCTGAAGGGATGATGACAGAAGCTTTAAAGAAAGTATATAGTTACTGCAAAATCAGCATTCAGAACAGCTAAAAGAAGTTGTTCAGCTTGGGAAGAAGTCTCATTGTTGTATAGAGGAGTCTCTTTTAGTTCTTCAAGTGTTCTCACCACCACACTGTACAGTTCAAGAAAACAAAAAACTGCATTATGTTGCTCAACCCAATGGGTTTCATAAAACGGCAACAGGCTGTTTGCTTTTGTTTCAGGAAAACAGTCCTTTACCAGTTCCAGTCTGATGAATGATACTCTGAAGTTATTGCACACAAATGATAGTGTTCCTTGGTAGTTTCTGACAGGTGGAGTGTTGAAAGTCTTTGCTAAGGCTAGATTTAGTGACTGAGCACTGCAGTGGATGTAAACAGCTATTGGGTACTTCTGCGATATAATTGCCTGTGCTCCACTAATATGACCACTTGAATTAGCAGCTCCATCATAACCCTGTCCAGTGTTTTCAAAATAATGTCTGCAAGTCCTCCTCCTGTCATATCACTTTTATTCACAAAGCCTATAGTCTTCTCTTAATCCTGCAACATCAACATCAACGTACCTTAAAGAGAGAAATAACTGTTCTGAGGTACTCACATCCAAAGTTTCATCTGCCAGAACAGAGACACACTGTGATGCATTGCATCTTTCAACAATTTTTGGACTATTTTGTCACCACAAATGTTTATTCATTTTGCATTTGAGGACTAGTATAATGGGCATTCATAGCTGCAGTTTCAAGATGACTTTTCAGGTCAGTGTCTCCTGATCTGACACGAGATCTCAACAAGGTCCTGAAATTACCATCATTGTGCAAAGGTTCTTCACAGGTAACAGCTCCCACATCTTTGCTCCCTCTTAAAGTTAATTCTTGTCAGCCACAAAGGACAATAGTTTCCACAATTGGCAGAAGTTTCTTTCTGTTTTCTTCTGTTTTTGTCTTATTTCCTTTATCATGATAACAGGTTACATCAGGATGATACACTGCTTGTTGGTGTCCATTGAAGGCTTCTATTGCATCTTTCCACCGCACAAATTGTTTAGCAACCAATGCACCAAGCTGCTGATGACCACTTTTACCCCCAACTTCTCCAACACTACATAGGACTTACAGAGTGCACCTTGCACATAAAATGAGTAGGCTAACCAGGGAAATCTGTTGAACCATTTGGGTTGAAAACTTAGATGGTTCTTCTTATCCACAGGAAATACATATCCTGGCAATGGAGTCTGTGGATTTTACGCTAGTTGAGCTTTCAGTTGGTCATCAGAAACAGTCTTGTTCAAATAAAATCCAAGGTCTAACAATGACACAGCTTCTTGTCTCTGCTCCCATTCCATGGTTCCTTGGATTAGATGAACAAGTGGCAGATACTGCAGTTTCCACAGTTTCTTTAGTTTTCACCTGTAGTTCAGGTGCACATGTTCTGCAGTTGTCATCAGTGTCAACTGCTGCAATGGTTCTCAACCTGCTTTCTCCTTGGTCCTCAATAGTTGGCTTTTTCTTTTTTGCCATGAACTCAAAAAATTCATTTGCTTTAATAGATGTTTAGGCATTTTCTTGAGTCAGATAGATAACAGGAAACAATAATAGCAACTATCAGGGCTTTAAGTCGCAGAAAAGCAACTCAAGTTGGCAGACAAATTGCACTGTAAGGAGTGACCCACAGCTACTTTGAAAAATATAGATATAAGAGAGTTCTGAAGGGCACAGCCAGGATACCCACCCCGAACCAGGCAGTCGGCCACATAATGAAGATTTATACTTCCAATAGTGTTCCCATGCTTTGTTTCAAGGCCAAGAGAGCATGATTGCACAGCTTCCAGAACAGTCCGGAACTGATGACTTCTAGTTTGTTAGGCTATGAGCCTGACCAGGCTAAATCTTGAGGGGAAGGTATAGGGGAAGACCACATGGCCTCCTGCAGAATGGCTCCAGCCTGAGGCAACATCAGCCCAAAGGCATGAAGCCCAACACGAGGTCTGAACAAAATGTAGACCTTCAAATGAAGGTTTCCTAATGTATTGGAAAAGGATATAAAGCTGAACATGAGGCCTAGAACAAGATGGATGCCACTTAAAGCCTAATATGAGGCCGGAAACAAAAGAGAGCCTCCCCTAATATAATTGTAAGAGCTTACAGCCTAACATGAGGCCAGAGCTTAACTCCTAACACAAAATATGCAATAAAATGTAGGCCTTAGTATGTGATTAAATAGTTAATGAGTCGAATTGCCTGTACTTTCCTGGGGCTGAGAGAGTGTGACTCCTTCCAGGCAAAAAGTCATTAAGCATTATTTTAAAGGAAGGAGTTGTCTGTAACCTTCCTCTGTGGCCCAGCAATCATGACTTGAGGTTGAAAGAGTGTGACTAACCCAAGCAACAACGTATTGAGAGTGTATTGAGATCATCTGAGGAGGCCCTGCTCTCGATCCCACCTGCTTCACAAGCACATCTGGTGGGGACGACAGACAGGGCCTTCTCTGTAGTGGCCCCTTGGCTGTAGAACTCCTTGCCTAGGGATATTAAATCAGTCCCCTCCCTCCTGACCTTTCAAAAAAGAGTGAAAACCTGGCTCTTTGACCAAGCGTTTGGAACCTCAGCATGACCAGATAAACTCAAATCAGAAAATGAACTAGGAACGGCTAAGATGATGGAACGGTTGAGGATTTGAACAAGAAGACATAATTTTTATAATTTTTTATTGTATATTGCTTTTATGGTTTTAAAATGTATTGTGGTGTTTTTTGCTTTTTACCGATATATGTATTTTTATATATGGCATCTAATTATTGCTGACTTGTACGCCACCTTGAATCGCCTTCGGGCTGATATGGGCAGGATAAAAACGATGTAAATAAATAAATAAATAAATAAATATTTTAAAGGACTTTATTGGCCTCCGCCCAAGAGCCCAGAATCTCACCTTTCTGCAGCACTTTGTTCATTACTAATAGCAGGACTGGAGCCAATTTTTATTTACATTCCTTGTAATAAATGGCTGAAAACCATCTGGACCAGGAGTTTTATTTATTTTAACTTTATCAATAACCCCACCTAATTCCTCCAATGTGATTGCTTTATCTAATTCTAAATTCATCTCCTCTGAGAACTTTGTAAATTTAATTTCTCCAGATATAGATTTATCTTTTTAGGATTGGTCTGGGAATTTTGATATAAATTATTGTAATAATATTCAAAAATCTTATGAATACTCCATATATCATGATTGTTTCTCCCTTATTTCTCATTTTAGCAATTAATTGTTCTTTCATGCTCTTCTTCAGTTGCCGCGCTAACAGTTTTCCCTGATTTATTTGCATTTTCGAAAAAAATATGTCTATTGTGCCTAATTTTCCTTTTGAACTCATTCACAATTAACAATTCAGATTGCTGTTGCAAATTAGCCAATTCTTGTTGTAATTTCCCCCTATTTAATTTGTAATTCTCTCATTCTTTTTCTTTGGCTCTGAGTTTAACTAAAATCTCCAGCTGTATATTATTTTTTGCTTTGTACTACCTAGTATTCTGTTGTATTAATAAGCCTCTAATCACTGCTTTCCTTGCAACCCAGAGTGTGTGGCTGGCTCTAGATTTATTCTGAATTAAGAGGCTTGTGCAGGTAGACCTACTTTAGCCCAGGCAAAGTACAAAAATGGGAGAAACAAAGTAAAAAACCAGAAGTGATGCACCCCAAATAATTCCAGGAACCGTCCTAAAAACCAAGAAATAAATTTGGGGTTGGACTATATTGTTTGTTTATTTCCAGGCACTAGACAAGAATCTTTTCCTAAGATTAGCTTTCCTCTTCAAGGAACAAGGGGAAATCAGCATCCCCATACAACTTTGTGCACTATGGCAATTTCCAGGACTATCTCTGCCAATGAATTCATTCCTACTGTAAACAGCGGCCCCTTCTACACTGACATATATGCTTTGAATTGGATTATATGTCAGTATGGACGCATATAATCCAGTTCAGAGCAGATAATGTGAATTATCAGCTTTGATTATCTGGATGATATGGCAGTGTAGATCCTACCAGAGATGTTTTGTGACACTTAGGAAAGTGTAGATCATATGAAAATGACTGATAGTCCCTCCCACAACGCCATGCAGTTCAACCCCTTTCTGCTATGCAAGAACATACAATGAAAGCATTTCCAACAGATGGTCATCTATTTAAAAACCTCCAGAGAAGACAATTCCACTATGTTCTGAAGCAGATTATTCCACTGGTGTACAGCTCTTGGGTTAAAAAGTAGTCTTATACACCAGAATATACAGTACATTTTTAGTGGGGGATACTGATAGATTGTTATTCCCACTAGCTATTCTTGGCTAGTAGGAAGCACTAATGCTTGCTCTGTTGATTTGTACACTGTTAAAGCACTCTTCTAGGATTCTGGGGTTTGTAGTTCAGGGACATTGTAGTGTAAACTACTCTGAGAAAATATAACTTAATTTTGTGGCTGAATAAATCTCAGGTGATTTTCAGAAAGCTTCTCAGTAGGTTTGCCTTAAGGTTTCCATAAATCAGAAATAACTTCAAAGCACATAACAACAACAACAACAACATGAAAAATGTCTGGAACCAAAAGTCTGTTTGATTTAGAATACCTTTATTTTCATATATGTGAGATCTTGGAGATGAGGCATCTTATGAACATAACAGGAAGGCAATTTTATATAATATTATTGTACATAAAACAAGGTTTGTGTACATATAACTATCAGAAAGTGTATCCAGAATGATAAAAACATGGCTCTAATCCCCTTCTCTGTGGCAAACATTTTAAAATCTTGACTAGCAAAAGGTGTATTATCTCTCACAACTATCGTTAGGATTCCATGGTGAGCAAACACAAATGTAAGCCTACCAATTGTGTGTGTCAAATATATCACTTAATTTATCCAAATCTTGAATCAGGAGTCAACAACCATTATAGCTGAACAGTGATATTCTTCTGCTAAGGCAAAAACCCAGCTTTCCCCTTTCCATAAGTAGAGAAGACATGATGCAGAGGGCTGGAATAGGTTCAAAAGAGCAGGCCTTGCTTTCATGCAGTAAGGTATGGCTATTCAGCCTGAAGTCCTTACAGTATACTTCCAGAGTTCTGTGCGTGTACATTGTTTACTCATACGATCTCATCATATGGGCTAATTTGCCTGTCATATGCTGCTTGCTCTCTCCTTTTGCCATGGAGCCCATTACATGACGTTCATCTACTTCTGATGGGGCTCCGTGTCAGAAGGGGAGAGCAAGCAACATACGCCTCCATGGCAGCAACATGGGAGGCTTCCCATGTTGCCTTTTCAACAATGGGGAGAAGCCAGGCAGCAGACACTTTCTCCTGTGGAATGAGGCAAGTCGGGCGATGATGGGTTCTCCACGCCCCTCACCGGGACCCTATGGATTCGCCACGATGCATGGCAAATCCCAACCTTAATGTGATAAGGTTCCTAAACTCTATAGATGTATTGTAGGAAACTTGCAAAAATTAATATTGACTGTTCAAAAACATAGGTATTTGTTTGCAAATGAACATTGGATATGGGACCATGCAGTAGTGTTTCCCGAACATTTATTATCCCAGTGTTTGGGACTTATATTTTAGGGTTGCCCATATCAGCCATAAAGTGGTCCAGCCCAGAATGGTAGAAGTGAAAGGGCATAATCAATGACTGTGGCTGTTAAACAGTTAGGGTTAGCCTATCAGAGATGCTGTTCTAACATATTAGCTTTGTTGAATAATGTGTATTTCTTTATATGGCCTCAAGGGGGAAGCAATGTCATCAAAGATATTTATAATTTAAAGAAGATAATGTGAATATGTTTGTCTGAAGAAAAGAATAAACAAGAAGAGATCTGCGTTTAAATAATAACAACCAAACTGTTATTACTTCAGGGATTTAAGAATCTGGGAGATAAGTAGACACTTAGCTCCTGTTTTAAAATAGCCTAAAGTCATTTTTTTCAAAATAGGGTTGTATCTACACAATAGAATTAATGTAATTTGATCCCAATTTAATTACTGTGACTCAATACTATGGAATCAATAAATGCTATGGATTTTGTAGTTTTACAATGTCTTTAACCTTCTCTGCTGCAGTACTACTGCCTCATCAAACTACAAATCCCAGAATTCCATGGCATTGAGCCATGGCAATGAAAATGGGATCAAACTGCATTAACTCTACAATGTAGACGCACCCAAACACACTGCTTTATACATCAACTGCATAGGTGGGAGAATTAGCACAGTTAATCAGGGCACCATTGTTAAGATCAGGAGCTAATTACTTTCCTATCATGTGCACCCTCAGAATCTGAATCTATAAAAGAAGATTTAGAAAGAGACCAGAAGTTTATGGACAGGGAAACAAAGGGATCCTACATGATGATGAACTTCTTTGTCTAATCATCTCTCTTAACTGGCTAGGCAGCCTGGGGCTGATAGGAACTAGATATGGAGAATTACAAGTTTACCATCCGTTTTAGGTGCTGAACCTAAAGGAAACAGAAGCATGATTATTTTCTTCCCAAAATGGCACTATAAAGATTTCCTTTCTTGATCTGAAGCTCCCTGAAGCCAGCTGCACTGAAGAGGTTACTGAACTCAGATAGGGTCCGCTGTTTTCCTTCGGTAAGAAGCAGCATAATTATGGAACGAAGATGAGTTGTCAAAGGTCCAGCTCTGTCTTCATCGAGAACTGATTCCAATACCAACACTCCGCCACCTGTTTCAAAATAAATATTGTTGATTTGGGGAAATGACAGCATTACTATTTTAAATACACAATCTCTTCTGTGGAAAATGTGGGCTATTCCAAGGGGCCCTTCTACACAGGGCAGAAACCTGGGAGGAAGAATATTAAAATAACCTTCTTCCTCCCTGTTCCCACACCCTCCCACAACCCCAGCTTATGGTAACTCCAGGGCTCTGCGATCCACAAGCACATTAAACAGTGCCACCTTTTCTCCTTTCAACTGTGGTCTTCTTTCCACTGCTTCCCCTACCCATTTAAGCCAGTGTTTTAGGTTAGATATGCTAGGCCTCTGCTCTACAATCTCTCCTGTCTTCTTGACCGTGTCTTGCTGATGCTGATGCGCTCAGCACCAAATTCTAGCTTCCTGGATGCACACATATATGTGTCACAATCTCTCTGCCACCAAGCAAGAAAGTTACATTTTAGGTTTACATCAGTGGTTCCCAAACTTTTTTTGACCAGATAGCACTTGACCAGGGACCACTTGAACAAGGACCACTTGGACCAGGGAACACTCTCCAACATTAGTACCAGAAGGGTTACAAATCAGATTTTGGTCAAATTTAGATTTGGTTTGGTTATTTGAGATACTGATTCAGAAAATTGCATTGGATAAGCAATGTCAGCTCTAGTTTCTGATACAGAACATATGCCACCCAGTAGTCACCATCTGCTTGCCCACAGAAAATTTAATAATCTAAAGCTGATGTGGTTGTCAGCCTCTCCTCTCCTGACATCCCCGTTACCTCGGCACTGTAAGAGGGTTTTGCAAGACCAGTTGCTCTCATTGCCACGTGATTTCGAGGCAACAGTGTAATAATGGTGAGGCTGCAGACCATATTTTCATTCCTGCGTACCACTGGTAGTCCACGGACCACAAATTGGGAACCACCGGGTTACAGCTATCAGAATTCTCTAGCCAGCATGGCCAGTTTCTTACAAAACATCCAAGGAAAAAGACAGTCCCAACCCTACAGGGCCTAGCTGCCTAAGAAAGTAACAGAGAAAGTTCCCATAACACAGGATTGCTATAATAATCACATAAGGTTCTTATAATGCAGGGTGGGCAAGGTACACTCCCTGTGGTGTTGGATTGCAACTCAAAGCATTTCCTACCACTGGCCATGCTGATTATAACTGATGGGATCTGTAGTCCAATAACATCTGGACTGCTATAGTTTACTCACCCTTACCTTAACTGATTCTCATCATATAACAATCTGACCTCTCCTCCCCATTAGATGATGCAAGCTTTCTTTTAAATATAGCTGATTAAATATTATTGCTGTGACAGGGGTTTCCATGGCTCGATAAGAATCTGACACAAAAGGTCTGACAATCATGCACTGAAGACATAAGAAAAATGAAAGATGCCTCCAGCGGTCAGCAAAAGATATGATGGGAATACCATAGCTCAATGACACAAAGTCCCAAGTTAAGTCTCTGCTCTCTTCATATAAAGATGGAGCCTGCCTAAAACTCTAGATTATTGCTGCCTTTCCCTTTGGACATCAGAACCTCAGTGCATGTTGTTTCTCGCCCTTTTAATAAGTCCCCTGATGCTATGGTTAACACAAAAAAATGCCTACAGTCCAGAAGTGCGTCACAGGCTGTAGAGCAGTCCTGACCATGTTTCCTTTTATCTGAGTACCACGTACCAGGTTTGCAGGCCTTGTATATTTTCATGAGCAGTTGCTCACATGTATCATCATCCCAATCATGCAAGGTCCGGGCTAAAATATACAGATCAGCTTCAGGAACTGGATCTTTAAAGAAGTCACCTGGAATGAAACAGGCAGAGATCCGGTTAATTAAGCATATTGTCTTTCCCAGAAACAAATGGGTTCTACTGTTTGGAAATCAGGGTCACTCCCCAAATACCTTTATTGTCTCTGACCCCTTCTACACTGCTATATAAAATTCCGATTATCTGCTTTGAACTGGATTATATAGCAGTGTAGAATCATATAATCCGGTTCAAGGTAAATGATGTGGATTAGCTGCTATAATAACAGGAATTATTTGGCGGTGTAGAAAGGGCCTCAAAGGATTCCTCCATGCAAATACAAATTCCCACATACAAAAGCTTGCTGATTTGCCAACTGACTTTTATTTCAGCACTGTTGAAATGACAGTGTCCCTCCCTGTGTCCTTAGGAATGCAGCAGACTGGCAGACACCTATAGATCTTCTACTGCTTTCTCCTAACACTAACTGCATAAGGCATTTGCGTCATTATACCCAACTGGAAGACTGACCCATTGTTTTGTCCCAAACCTTCTTAGATGTGGTTGTCTTGCTTGTGAATACATGTATTAACTAAAAAGATTAATCTATATATGATTACAGAACAAACATATTTTACCTTCCTGGAAGGAAATCTGGCATTCTTCTGAGGCCACAGGCTGTTTCTTTGCTGCTTCTACTACTCAAGGTAAGTCAAAAATGGTCACAGTAGCTTTTGGGTACAACGAAATGTACTCTTTGGCTAAAGTACCATTTCCTCCTTAAAGAAAGAACAGAATGCAAAGCAATGTATATTGTTAAAAGCAGATAGCATTTGAAATGTCTTCCTGAATATTTTAATTTTAATAAAATTCCAGCAATGCAGATGAAATATATAGCCATGGGGAGAAAGGCGGAGTATAAATAAAGTTAATAATGATGCAAAAAATGTCACAATATTTCATTATTATCTGAGGGTTTAAAAGCAAAAGAGGAAGCATATGGATTGTTGGAGTTAAATGTGAAAAACTCTGCTAGCAGTGAGGGCCCTAAAAAAAACTCTGTAGATTATCCTGAGACCTGATTTCAAAGGCCTGCCATTAAGAACTCCATGGGAAAGCGATTTTGTGTGCATGCAGAAATATATACAAATCTGCTACTCCTGGTTGCTGTTGTGTGCCTTTAAAAAGTTTCAATTTATGGCAACTCTGAGGAAACCCATCATGAACTTTATGGCAACCCTAAGGAAAACCTTAGTTCAGTGGTTCTCAACCTGTGGGTTCCCAAGTGTTTTGACCTACAACACCCAGAATTCCCAGCCAGTCTAGGATTTCTGGGAGTTAAAGGCCAAAACATCTGGGGACCCACAGGTTGAGAACCACTGTTCTAGGTCATCCAGCACTATTGAGCATATTGAGAGCATCCACAGTGCCATCTGGTGTCTATATTTTACATTTTTGATTCTGACAGTTCTTATGAGCTTCTCTATCTCTTTAACATATCATGTGTTTTTTTCCCCTTTAAAATTGAGGGACCTCCCAGACATTTCCCATACTTGCAATTAGAATCAAACGCATAGCAGAGTATCTTGTGAGTACACGTATTTTTTGAAATACATTTATAATTAGATTAAATATTTATTTTCTGTATATGTAACTTTTAAATATTTACAGCCACATTTTGTTCCTCTCATCTAGATCCCACTAAACATATAAACCTATATTTCTAAGGGGAATAAGAACCAAGTTTATAACCTTGTAAGTATCTTTAAACATGTTGAAATATATGATGCTGAATGGATGTATTTACAACAAATATTGATGTATATGATAAGTATCAAGTTTATAACTCTGTTAGTTTTCTTATATGTAAACAATTATCGTCCGATCAGCCTCACGTCGATATCAGGCAAGATTATGGGAAAGATTATTAAGGAAGTGGTCTGCAAACACTTAGAAACAAATGCGGTCATTGCTAATAGTCAACATGGATTTATCAAAAACAAGTCATGACAGACTAATCTGATCTCTTTTTTCGATAGAGTTACAAGCTGGGTAGATGCGGGGAATGCCGTAGATGTAGCGTACCTGGATTTCAGTAAGGCCTTCGACAAGGTCCCCCATGACCTTCTGGCAAACAAACTAGTCCAATGTGGGCTAGGCAAAACTACTGTGAGGTAGATCTGTAATTGGTTAAGCAGATGAACCCAGAGGGTGATTCTCACCAATGCTTCCTCTTCATCTTGGAAAGAAGTGACGAGCGGAGTGCCGCAGGGTTTCGTCCTGGGCCCGGTCCTGTTCAACATCTTTATTAATGACTTAGATGAAGGGCTAGAAGGAAGGATCATCAAGTTTGCAGACGACACCAAATTGGGAGGGATAGCCAATACTCCAGAGGACAGGAGCAGAATTCAAAATGATCTTGACAGATTAGAGAGATGGGCCAAAACTAACAAAATGAAGTTCAACAGTGACAAATGCAAGATACTCCACTTAGGCAGAAAAAACGAAATGCAAAGATACAGAATGGGGGATGCCTGGCTTGAGAGCAGTACGTGTGGACAACAAGTTAAACATGAACCAACAATGTGATGTGGCGGCAAAAAAAGCCAATGGGATTTTGGCCTGCATCAATAGGAGCACTGTGTCTAGATCTAGGAAAGTAATGCTACCCCTCTATTCTGCTTTGGTTAGACCACACCTGGAATATTGTGTCCAATTCTGGGCACCACAATTCAAGAGAGATATTGACAAGCTGGAATACTGTGTCCAGAGGAGGGCAACTAAAATGATCAAGGGTCTGGAGAACAAGCCCTATGAGGAGCGGCTTAAGGAGCTGGGCATGTTTAGCCTGAAGAAGAGAAGGCTGAGAGGAGATATGATAGCCATGTATAAATATGTGAGAGGAAGCCACAGGGAGGAGGGAGCAAGCTTGTTTTCTGCTTCCCTGGAGACTAGAACGCGGAAGAATGGCTTCAAACTACAAGAAAGAAGATTCCATCTGAACATGAGGAAGAACTTACTGACTGTGAGAGCCGTTCAGCAGTGGAACTCTCTGCCACGGAGTGTGGTGGAGGCTCCTTCTTTGGAAGCTTTTAAACAAAGGCTGGATGGCCATCTGTCAGGGGTGATTTGAATGCAATATTCCTGCTTCTTGGCAGGGGGTTGGACTGGGTAGCCCATGAGCACTCTTCCAACTCTTTGATTCTATGATTCTATGATTCTATGAGGTGTCTACGGACAATGCCAGCTCTTCGGCTTAGAAATGGAGATGAGCACCACAGCCCAGAGTCGGACACGACTGGACTTAATGTCAGGGGAAAACCTTTACTTTATACTTCCACTTGCTTTCATCTACATATATTTATTTATACTGATAAAGAATGTACTGCACAAATGAAAGCTTGACAGGTTAGATCTTCTGTGAGAACAATGTGTAATCTCCTGTCCTGACCCTAAACTAGTGCCTGTCATCAGTAACGAATTGGATGAGGCCCTTCCTTCTCAGTGACTTCCTCACAACTCCCTTCTTCCCAGTCCTAGATGCTTGGGATGTGTTCAACTTGTGATTTTGTGATACAAACTCCAGCATATATAGAGAGTATCTGGCAACTTTCTAATAAAAATTATTAATATATTCCAACTAGGTTTCCCGGATCAAAGGAACACCCCCCCCCCCCCAATTGAAATAATACATTTAGAGAGTTGTGTAGAGGGATTATCACCACTTTTACTTTTACTATCATCGAATCATAAAGGTAAAAGGCAACCTAAAGGGTCACCTCCCCAATCCGTAAAGTTTCAAATGCCAAACAATGGAAAGTAATCAATAATTTCTGTTACTTACCTCCCACGTCACAAACAACTTGGAAACAGGAAAGATCAAATGCAGACAACATTTCCTGACCATGTAGGCTCCAGGCTTCACCCATAGCATTGGAGAATCTTTGCAGCCTTTCTTCTGTACTAAGAATTCAATGTTAGAAAGGAAAGTCAGCAAAAAGGATGACTGTGTACAAAATTTGATATACAGCTGGTCATTGCAAAAAAAAAAGGGAGTACATACATGGTATATAATTATTTTCAGTAATGCCCAAGGAATGGAGCACATAAAAGTATTAGCCAGGAAAAGTAAAGTAGACAGTTGGAGTCTCACTTATCCAACATAAATGGGCCAGCAGAACATTGGACAAGCCAAAATGTTAGATAATGAGGAGGGATTAAGGAAAAGCCTATTAAACGGCAAATTATGTTATGATTTTACAAATTAAGCACCAAAACATCATGTTTTACAACAAATCAACAGAAAAAGCAGTTCAAGACACAATAATGTTATGTAGTAATGACTGTATTTACGAATTTAGCATCAAATCATGGCAATGAATTGAAACAGCTGTGGATCCGGGCAAGAGGCAGACCGCGCTGGATAATACAGAAAGTCGGATGAGAAAAGGTTGGATAAGCGAGACTCTACCATATCTGTCTTTTATGCCTTTTCCCCCAAAAGGGGAGTTGCCTCTGACCACACCTAGATCACTTGCTTCTTAAACTGTGGGTGCTGACCTCCATCAGCATCCCTTTAGCTTGGGGTTAGGGTCATTAAAAAACTGGCAACAATAAAAGATTTCTGAATGCCACACAGAAAATGCTACAGTGGACTCCACAGAAAAAGCAAAATCAGCCTGTTTAGTAAGTCTTGCAAATGATGATTTATTATAATTAATGTCTGGTTTTTATACTATTTTTATATTATTATTATTATTATTATTATTATTATTATTATCTTTATTTGTACCCCGCTAGCATCTCCCGAAGGACTCGATGCGGCTTACAAAGGCCAAGGCCTCAAAACACAACATTACAACACCTAAAGCAAATTAAAAACAATTAAAGCAATATTAAACAACAAGCAATAAACAATACATCAAGACACTATAAAACTGGGCCGGGCCAGAGTAATGGGTACAGGATTAAAAGTGCTGATGTGACAGGTGATATGTAAGGATTATAGGGTAAGTGCAGTGTGCAGTGTGCAGCAATCTTAGTTCTAATAAAGTGCTTCTGGGACTTGTTATTGGAGTTTCCTATTCTGGAAAGGCACATCGGAACAGCCAGGTCTTCAAGTTCTTTCTAAAAAACTGCCAATGTAGGGGCCTGTCTAAGATCTTTTGGGAGGGTGTTCCAGAGTCGGGGGGCCACCACAGAAAAGGCCCTGTCTCGCGTCCCCACCAAATGCGCCTGCGATGCAGGCGGAATCACAGCCAGGCCTCTCCGGATTAACGAAGTGAGCACGTGGGTTCATAAACGGAGATGTGGTCACGCAGGTAGGAAGGTCCCAAACCATTTAGGGCTTTGTAGGTAAGCACCTGCACCTTAAATTGGGCTCGGAAAATAAACGGCAGTCAGTGGAGCTCCTTGAACAGGAGGATTGACCTCTCTCTGTAAGGAGCCCCAGTTAACATCCTGGCTGCTGCCCGTTGGACCAGTTGGAATTTCGAGCCGTTTTCAAGGGCAGCCCCACGTAGAGAGCATTACAGTAGTCCAATCTAGAGGTGACCAAGGCATGGACCACCCCAACCAGATCAGCCTTCGCGAGGTACTGTCGCACTTGGCGCACGAGTCTCAATTGTGCAAAAGCCCTCCCGGACACTGCCGACGCCTGAGCCTCAAGCGTAAGCGATGAATCCAATAGGACTCCCAAACTACGGACCTGTGGCTTCTGGGGGAGTGTAACCCCGTCCAACACAGGTTGCCACCCTATACCCCGATTCGGTTTGCGATCGACCAGGAGGACCTCTGCCTTGTTGGGATTGATCTTCAGCTTGTTCTTCCTCATCCAGATAGACACAGTGGCCAGGCACTCGTCCAGCACGCGAGAGGCCTCCTTGGAATTAAGTGGAAAAGAGTAGTAGAGTTGTGTGTCATCTGCGTAGATGACCTCTCCCAGCGGTTTCATGTAGATGTTAAAAAGAATGGGAGACAGAATAGAGCCTTGCGGGACCCCACAGGTCAAGGGCCAAGGGTCAGAGCAGGCGTCTCCCAGCTTCACCATCTGGGTTTGTCCCTCCAGAAAGGATCGGAGCCACGACAAAACCGTGCTCCCAAGACCCATCCCAGAGAGTCGACCCAGAAGTATACCATGATCGATGGTATCAAAAGCTGCTGAGATGTCCAAGAGAACCAACAGAGTCACACTCCCTCTGTCCAGCTCCCTATGGAGGTCATCCACCAAGGCGACCAAGGCTGTCTCGATGCCATGACCAGGCCTGAAACCAGACTGTGACTGATCTAGGTAGTTGATGTCATCTAGAAAGCCCTGGAGCTGGGAGGCAACCACCCGCTCCAGCACCTTACCCAAAAAAGGGAGGTTGGAGATCGGTCTGTAATCGTTCAGCACCGTGGAGTCAAGGGAAGCCTTTTTGAGGAGTGGACGAACCACAACCTGCTTCAAATGAGATGGAAAAATCCCCTGCTCCAACGATGCATTAATGATCAACACAAACAAATCAACCAACCCCTCCCTAGCCGATTTAATTAGCCAAAATGGGCAAGGGTCAAGAGCCGACGTGGTCGCCCTCACAGCCCCAAGGACCTCTTCCACGGTCTCAGGAAGAACAAGCCTAAAAGAATCCCACAAAATTGGACAAGCAGATGCCTCAATCACCTCATCTGGCACTGTGATGAAATTGGAGTCGAGCTCAAGGCGTATCTGAGCAACTTTGCCTGCAAAATGGTGTGCGAACTCGCAACACCGAGTAGCTGGGTCGTCAAAGGTCTCCTCCACCACAGGTGGGTGAAGGAGTTCCCCGACAATACCTATATGACCCTGGGGTCATAAAAAATATTTCAAGTGGAAAATGTTTAATAAGCTGTGCTCTAGGACCACTTTAACTGACAAGAGAAATGACATCTGAGATAAAATGTAGACCTGTTACTCTAACATTGTTGCTTTTCTCCTTCTATATCATTTCTAACATCTTTACTTAATGAATAAGCCTGCATGATATATTTTATGCCTTGGAGTTGCCCTGTAAAAGTTTTGCTGCTTGGATTCCATATTTCATTGTATTTAACAATAAGGAAATTAACCAAATTAACTAAAAACTCCCACAGTGACACCACAGAGAAAAAAACAACAACACAAGAAAAGGAGGGAACACACATTAGATATAATGTGTGTATATAAATATACTAAAAAGTATATTTCTTTGCATAAGAAATATATCACCCGATAGGAAACATTCTCAGGCAGATCTGGAAGATCCAGAAAAATACTGCATTACCTGTAAGCAGCCTCAAAAAGTTCTGTTGCTGCAGTGGCATACACAGATTGAGTTTGGTTTTTTCCTTCCCTGAAAAGAATATTAGTTCCAATTATATGAAAATAAGGCAAAATTGTCTCTACTCATTTGCCCAATCACATACAAATATATAACTATACCACCCATTATGTGATCCATTATGCAATGGCGTGATCCAGTTTAGTTTTACACTTTTGTAATCTTACAACATCAGGTGGGATGGAGCCTATTGTGTAATACAGAAATATAAAGTGATTGATAAAAGGGGATCTCTCAGAAGGACAATTGTAAAGGTGTTTCCTTTGTTAGAGGTTCATCTCTTTTAGAAGAAGAGAATACAAGCCTCCAATACTTACTAGTTTCACTTTTGCTGATTTAATTATTCCCAAATTTGATTAAAAGGTTTTCTCTAAGCATCTGCCTGGGGAATCCATTGTTGGGAGATGTTAGCTGGCCCTGATTGGTTTTTGTCTGGCAACAACCAGCCAGGCTTTGAAGCTGCAATGCCATTTGCAACATTCACACTTGCCTCAAGCAGACAATAGTTCTTTCTACTACCCTGGACATTCCACAGGTATATAAACCCCACTGGCCTAATTTCCAACAGACCCCTCAACCTCTGAGGATTCCTGCCATAGATGTGGGTGAAACGGCAGGAGAGCATGCTTCTGGAACATGGCCATAGAGCCCGGAAAACTCACAGCAACCGAGTGATTCTGGCCATTAAAGCCTTTGGCAACACAGGCTCTGTACAATTATGAATTCTAACAAAAATTGCTATTTTTAGAAAGGCTTTGATGTAGAAATGTTTCATATGTTGTATGGGCTTGTTTAAAGCCATAGGAATAACTTTACAAACAAATGATTGATTCTTTAGAGATGATAAAATGCTGCTTTTCACAAAGTATTCTGAATCTTGAAAATATCCTGGCCTTGCTATGTTTGAAGTAAAAATGTTCCACTCCACAGGTGCCTTACCTTTTAAACTGACATTCTTTTTTACTACAACTTTAATAAAACTCCCTACTTGCCTATTGTCATGTGTATATACTTTATTATAACTTGGATAAAAATATAATTGGCATAAGAAAGAAAGGCTGGTTGTTTTAGGTAATTTAGGCAGCCAAAAGATTGTAACAATCTATGAAGGGAGGATATGAAATTGGTCTGAGCTTTTGTTTCTACACATGTGCCTTTTTTTTTTTGTAGGCATCCTTTCTTGCAAGAATTGTGATAAAATATTTTACTGCTCTTCCAACATTTCCAAACTTGTTTTTGTGAGTGGTCTGAGGACCCATATTTCTTTCAGTGTACACAGTGTGGCAATTTTAAATATTGAGTGTGAAAGATCTTCACCTGTCTCAGAAAATGAAATCTATCACTCTGCATCCTATGATAAGTTTGTGTCTAAACTTTACCTTACAGCATCAGTCAAGTATTGTAAACCTGGATAAGTGACCTCGGATAGGAACTTCATGTAATAATACTGGGTCTTTGGGCTTGATTTAGCAAAGCAGAGGTTGGCGAGGTCTGTATTTCCAAAAAGGCCTTAAAGTAAAAGAAAGAAAACATTCTGTTGTGAAATCCTGATAGACGGACACATGACTGACAAGCAATTCCAGAATATCATGTATTATGAATAAGTTGCTTCCTCCTTCTGCTATGGTTACCTTCGTTGTCCTTCCTTTCCATTCTTAGTAACTTTAAGCCCACACAGGTCTCTAGCAGTCTTTTCATTCCTATGTGGCTGGTGCCCAAGCGTTCAGCAATAACTGTTGAACTCAGGAGCTCTTTTGATTCCAAAAGTAGATCGAAAACTCCCAATTCACAGGCAGTAAACACAACCTGGAAGCAAAAGAGCAACATTCAAAAACCTCAGTACAAAAGCATCTAGTTGTTGATATACCTTATGTATTTAAAATATCTTTCTAGCATCAAAGAACAGCTTCAAGTGACATGAGGGCATAAACAAATCAAATGCAATATTGAAATTACATCTTTAAGAGATATATAAAATGCTGTTAAGGTGCATGATGTACCAATATTGCATAATCATTGCAGTTTGATACTAGTTCAACTGCCATTGCTTGGAAAAGAAGGATATTGGCTGCAATTGCAAGGGTTATCACAAAATGGGTTGTCACACAAAATGGTCATCACAGTAACATAGCCAGTCAGAAAACATTGAATGTGACTCTTTATATAGTGATTTCATGTAAGGAAATGTTACATGTTGTCCCATATATAAAATTGTTGTTGTTGTTCATTCGTTCAGTCACTTCCGACTCTTCATGACCTCATGGACTAGCCCATGCCAGAGCTCCCTGTTGGCTGTCACCACCCCCAGCTCCTTCAAGGTCAAGCCAGTCACTTCAAGGATGCCATCCATCCATCTTGCCCTTGGTCTGCCCCTCTTCCTTTTGCCTTCCATTTTCCCCAGCATCATTGTCTTCTCTGAACTTTCCTGTCTTCTCATTATGTGGCCAAAATACATAATCTTTGCCTCTAATATCCTTCTCTCCAATGAGCAGTCAGGCTTTATTTCCTGAAGTATGGACTGGTTGGATCATCTCACGGTCCAAGGCACTCTCAGAACTTTCCTCCAACACCACAATTCAAAAGCATCTATCTTCCTTTGCTTAGCCTTCCCTGTGGTCCAGCTCTCACATCCATAGGTGACTATGGGGAATATCATTGCTTTAACTATGCGGATCTTTGTTGCCAGTGTGATGTCTGTACTCTTCAATATTTTATCGAGATTGGTCATTGCTCTCCTCTCAAGAAGTAAGCATCTTCTGATTTCCTGGCTGCAGTCCGCGTCTGCAGTAATCTTTGCACCTAGAAATGCAAAGTCTGTCACTGCCTCCACATTTTCTCCCTCTATTTGCCAGATATCAATCTCCTCAGGCTCCTCAGCACCTCCTTGCTTTCGGCCATCAAAGTGGTATTGTCTACATATCTAAGGTTGTTAATGTTTCTCCCAGCAATTTTTACCCCAGCCTTGGATTCGTCAAGTCACGCACATTGCATGATGTGTTCTGCATACAAGTTGAATAGGTTGGGTGAGAGGATACAACCCTGCTGCACGCCTTTCCCAATCTTGAACCAGTCTGTTGTTCCATGGTCTTTTCTTACTGTTGCTACTTGGTCCTTATACAGATTCCTCAGGAGAGAGACAAGGTGATTTGGTATGCCCATACCACCAAGAACTTGCCACAGTTTATTATGATCCACACAGTCAAAGGCTTTAGAATAGTCAATTAAACAGAAATAGGTGTTTTTCCGAAACTCCCTGCCTTTCACCATTATCCAGCAGATATTGGCAATTTGGTCTCTCGTTCCTCTGCCTTTTCTAAACCCAGCTTGTACATCTGGCAACTCTCGCTCCATGTATCGCTGGAGTCTTCCTTGCAGGATCTTGAGCATTACCTTACTGTATGAAAGTTTAAGCAGTCTTTAGCATTTCCTTTTTTGGTATGGGGATATAAGTGGATTTTTTCCAGTCTGATGGCCATTCTTGTGTTTTCCATATTTGCTGGCATATAAAAATTTGCTGGCATATATAAAATTACCTCCCACTCCCCACCCCCCAAAAATAAAAAAGAAATTTGCTTTTTGATGTTTTTGGATGTTTTTTAAAAATATATTGTCAAGCCATCAATGATTAAATCCCGGGATGCAATATTTGTGGATACAGAGAGATGACTGTAGTTTACCAAATGGTTATAAAGTGCAGTTTATTATAATCATTTCATCTGTGGTGTTGCTTGCCTTATTCCTATATTACTTGCAACCAGAACAAAAATGTATTCAAAACTGTAACAGATTAAAACAAGAGCAATTGGTAATTGTAACAAACAAAAGACAATATACCATATATTCTGTGAAAAGAATTGATAATCTAATATTTGAATTGATATAATTTGTAGATCTCACCTTTGAAATGATAAATCCAAACTGATGCTGCAATAAAGTTTTAATAATTTCATTATCTTCTGCAGAAGCCATCCTGCTTCAAGTTTCAGTCTTGTCCCCCTCAACTAAATCCCAAGACTGCTTCTCAGGTCAGAACACTTCTCTTCAAGGCCCCAAGGAAATCTAATCTCACCTTATTGCTGTGCTAGATGTGCTATATATCTCTGTTGCGAAACACAGATATAGTTAAAAGACAACTTCTCTGTGCAGTGGATTCGACCTCAAAAAGTTACTCATTACTTAAAGGCTTGGATGTTTTCCAAGAGACCCTGTCTACAGAATATTTGTCCAGATCCAGAAAGGGGGGAGGGTGTAAGTGTGGTGTGATTTCAGCTCCACTAAAACCAAGGATTCGGGATCTGAAGTGTCAATCTTACAAAGGATCAGATAAGACACATACAAGTTGAAAGGCAAAATTAGAGGCTTGATTCTCGATGGCCAGAGAAGATGTCAGTGGAGATAGCTCTCCAAAGAACTGGGGAGGACTGTGGTCAGAGCTGGTGAAACAATGAGTAGCAATGAGTGAATGGAGTCCAGGAAAAAGACAAAAGAGGGCATTGAGCAACTTCTATGACCTCTGGTTTGGCTTGTTAGGTGTGTGGAGGCATTGTTAGGGGATTATGATAATGGTCGAGTTATTGAATGTTTGCTGGCATCGAATGTTTGCCATACATGCTGGAAACTGCCCTGAGTCTCTTTGGGGAGATAGGGTGGTCTACAAATAAAGATGGTGATGATGATGTTGATCATGATGATGATGTTGTTGTTGATGATGATGATGATGATGATGATGATTATTATTATTATTATTATTATTATTGTCTTCTGAAGTCCTAGATGGGGCAACATTTCAATGAAATCCCTGAAAGATTACTAGCAGGCAAAGAAAAATCCAATGCATGTTGACTGTGTATCTCAATGGAGCCACAGATAATAATTCATAATTTAAGACTCTGATTTCTCATTAAGAATGGTGCAAAAGAACAAGTTTACTCAGCATCATGCAGGTCTGTCTCTGGAATGATACTTTTCTTATATTTCCCCCTTTGTATAACTGTTAGGTAACTGTGGCTCTCTATATGTTTTGACCAGCAGTTACTATCAGTCTTTGTCAGCAGAACCAATGAATAATGACCAGGCTTTCTGTGGATTCCAAGGGAGAGATGAGCAGCCAGGAACAGTTCCATTATGCCTTTGCTCCAGTAGCTAGTGACCCCCTCCATCCCATTCAAGTGCCACTACTCTGTCCTCTGAAGGGGAAGGTAAAGCACAATAGAAGAAAGACAAGTAAGACTAAGGACCTCATCGTATTAGCCAAGTGAAGCATCCCGCTTTGCCTGGCTTAGCCATGGAAAGTGAGAGCAGCTGGGGTGAATCCATCTCCCCACACACTCCTCCCTCACAACGCACTATCCCCTTCACATGGATGGAGCATTGCTCAGGTGGCGCAAAAGAGTACTGGTTCAGGAAGCTTCCACTTCAATTGGAGGAGCTTCTGTTTTGTCAGATAGGCTGAGTGGAAGCATCATAGGATGCTTCTTGAGGTAAGTATGATGAGGTGGTCAGTGACACACTAGCCTGTACCATCCAATTTGTCATTGATCCACTCTTTAGGGCTTCACACAAATCTACCATTTGCCAAAATATACGATTCTGTGCTTTCTTTTCTATTTCTGGCCAAATAGCTTAACCATTGGTTTGTCCCATCAAGTATGAGGTCTGCCCGAGGGCTGTTTGTGGTCTCTTGGTATCCAGTTCATTAGTCGACATGTCCCTCAGTTGTCTTTTGTTCATGCTATATGCCCTGCCCATCTTCTTTTTGCCTCACTGATTTCATTGACCATGTCACATACCCCAGTTCTTTGACGCAGCTCTTTATTGCTGACTTTATCTCTTATTGTCATGCCACACATGTTTCTTTCCATTGCTCTCTGAGTCACTGTCCATTTTTCCTTCTCCAACGTTGTTGTTGCCCATGTTTCATATGCATATAACATTGCTGGTAAGACTGTAATGTTGATTATATCTGCTCTGATTTTCATTGGCAGCTTATCATCTGTTAGCACTGGTTCTGATTAAGTCCAAGTAGTCTTGCGTCTTCTTGCACCATTTGTCAAATTATTTGACTGTACTTGTTGAACAAGATATATATCCAGTCATTTCCGCAATTTCATCTCTGTTTAAAACGATGTAGCCCTGGACACACTGCTCACTTTTCATCCATTTTGTTTTCTTCAAGTTCATTTCTAGTCCTATTGATTTTGGGAGTCATGCTAGTTGTTGGAGATCATGTTGTAAATCTTCTGGATTTTTGGTGAAAATAACACAGTTGTCTGCAAAGAGGAAACGACAAAGTCGTTCTCTGTCAATTGAAATCCTGCCTTTAAATTTGACTTTTTGGAAGACGCTTTCCAAAGTCACTGCGAACAGTTTTGGCAATATTGTGTCTCCTTGACGCACTCCTTTGTTTATTCTGATATGACACTTCTGACAACAGTTTAATATTAGTTGCACACCCTGTGTTGATGCTTTTAATCATGTTCACATATGCTGGATTAACACCAGCTTGGTTCAGAGTGTTAAGGACTTACTAAATGAAAACAAATGAGATAAAATATAAACAATTCCCCTAAAAACCAAAACATATTCCCTTTCCCAAGCCTGACCTATTCATCCACTAAATATGTACAATCACTACACACCTCCTGACTCACACCCTAACAATAAACAAGAGATCAGCAACCAGTCACTTCTTCTGTCTCACAAAGATTCAGTCTTGACTCAAGCCATAAGCCCATTAGATGGCCCTCTCACCCTTTTGTTCTAAATTCAGAATCCCATCAGGTCACCCAGACAGCAATTGTTCAAATCTGGGAATCTCATGAGACCCATGTGCCCAGGGGTAAGCTCATCAACTACCCTTTGATTTCCATGACCCAGGCCCATATTCTTTCCCAATCTTCTCCTCTCTTAGTGGTGGATACAAATGGACAGCAGACATCTTAAAATGCAACCAGTGATAGTTTACTCCACATTATAGACCAATCACAAACTACAAATGAATATACTTTTAAATACTTGAGATTGTAGGTCCTAATTTGCACCAACCACAGACTGTAAATGAATGTATGTTTGAACCAATAAGAGTGCGGATCCTGAAAGTGAACCAATAGTCTCTGTTTTTCATGTTATTCAATGTGTGTAATTCTATATATAATACTCATGCTTGTACCTGGAAAACACACTGGATTTGGGAAATGCTGGGGGGGCCCAGTGTCCTTTCTGGCCAGAGCTAAAGAAAATAATTTCTGTTCCTGCCTTCAGCTCCTATGTTTTTCATTGGGCCAATTTGGAGCTGTAGCACACTGGGGGGACTTAAAATTTTAAACAAAAATCCCATCTATTTTTGGAAGCTGAGCAACATCAGTCCTGGGTTAATACTTGGATGGTAGACTGCCAAGGAATATTAGATGTTTAGGTTAAATTTTAGATGAATGAGCTAACAAAACATCTCTATATATTCCTTGACTAAGAAGACCCTATGAAAAGAATGAGGTCACCATACGTTGACAAGCAACTGGAAGGAGCATACACACAAAGAATATCTGGTTCTCAATGACAACAGTATCTTTCTCCATACTGTTTCTCCTTGCCCTTTTCATACTTTTTTTTTTTTGCTATATTGTATATCTCTGAAAAATTATTTTAAAAAGTAACTGGTACTAATTGGTGGAGGGGGAGGACTTCCCTTCATGCAGTGTTGTTTTCTGTGGACAATCAGTAATTCAATACTTGATAGAGAACCAAATGAATTCTATGAGGGTTATCCGGAAAGTAAAGTTTTGAGGCACATAGCTCTTGCAGGGAATTTTCGCGGGAGAAGTTGATATCACTGCCATGTAGTGGGAAGCCAGTGGAAGCGAATGAGCAGTGTCAGTCACCATTAGCTCACCAACTGACGTTGTGGTGAAGGTTATTGATGAGTGTCCTTATTCTGTTTCCCTTCAAGTGCAAAGTTTGCAGTATAAGAGTGATATCCAAAAAACAAGGTTACAAGATTAAAAAAAATACAAAGAAAGAATATATTTTAGTAAAATTTACATAGATTATAGCATAGGTATTACATTATTTTTTTCACATAATCACCATTTAGTTCAATTTTGTCATCCGTGGGATGGGTTTTTGATGCCTGTGTCATAGAAGTCTCCCGCCACCTTTTTCAGCCACATCATCAGTCACAACACACAGATGTTCACTTCTGTCTTCATCATAAATTTCTGTCCTTCTGCAATTGAAATTCATACCCATTTTGCCACATACTGTCTTGACTTTATGTCCTCTCCATAAACTGAAATGATCTTGTGATGAATTGCAGTGGTGTTCATGCCCTTAGCATTTAGGTAACATGTTACAGTACAAACTTCACACTTGGAGGGAAACAGAATGAGGACGCCAATTTCTAACCTTCACCACAACACCAGTCAATGAGCTACTGACAACTGACTCTGCTTGTTCACTTCCGCTAGCTGCACAGCAGTGATACCAACATGTGCCTTGTAACCTTACTTTCCAGATAACCCTCATACATGATGACAAACTCTTAATCTCATCATCTGTCACCATTGGCCAAATAGGCTGGGTCTGTTGGGAACTAGAGTCTAACAACATCCAAAGATCCAAACATTTCCATCCCTCTTTAAGATCTTAAATAAAAATTAAGGAGAGAACATTTTATTTTCTTCCATAAACAACACCAAAATATCTTCTTTTCTTGAACTGAACATCCTTGAAGCCAGCTCCATGTAGGAGTGCATTGTACTCGGATGCGGTCCGTTCTTTTCCTTCAAGGAAAACCAACATCAATAAGGAGTAGAGACTGGCTGATAAGGGCCCACTTCTGTCTTCATTAAGAAGCTGCTCCACTACTAAAACACCACCACCTGTTAATATTATTTAGGAAGGAGAAGATATCATTACCAATTTCTGTACCTTTTTGAGAAGCTTTTATCATGATCCCTCTCATGCGAAATATTTGAAAATGTGACTCAGAGAACAAAGAAAGAAAATATGTTTTCTGGAATTGATCTACAGGAGGAGTGCACAATGCTTTTATCCCACACTAACTTCAACATATGCACATGTACACATCAGCAGACATGAATGGAAAAACCTAATTCTTCCACCCCTATCCAGTGAGAGCTAATGATCAAGCAGTTGGGAATAATTTGGAGAATGAAATGGGAATAGCAAGGATTTATACTGAGACTACAAATTCCCAAGGTGTTTAGCTGGAAATGATTTTCCCACTGTAGCACAAGAAATTCTGGAATGGCCTTGGAACTTTAGGGGCATGGGCAGCTGAATGGAGCTGGATCTGTCTTTCTCCGCTGTACACATATTCAACAGATCTATTGCTGCATCACCAGTTACAAGCAAGCTCCCTGGCAGAGGTCTTTTGGTGATGTTGTTTTTGGTGAGTTCATATAAGGGAGTCCAGACATGTAACCATGTAATGAGTGTCTGGAATTCCATACCATTAGCTGTGCACACAATTAATGACAGAAAATGCAGTTCAGCAACATTTTTTACTTTGGCCAGATCTGCTTTACTTGAGTCTCTGAGGCCCCTTCTACATTACCATGTAATCCAGATTACCAAAGCAGATAATCCACATTATCTGCTTTGAACTGGATTATATGAATCTACACTGCCATATAATCTAGATCAAAGTAGACAATCTGGATTTTATATGGCAGTGTAGAAGGGGCTATACTTTGATCCTACCATGTATTAGATGATAAAAAAATCTTGGACACATCTACACTGACTATTTAAGGCAGCTTTAAGAAAACTGCAAGCAGCCACATCTAGAAAATGCAGCAGGTATTAAAGGTTTTTAAGCACATCGAGCCAAGTTGGAGGAAAGTCCAAGTTAAACTCCTTAACGTGCTTCATCAAGCCCCAAATCTAAACCAGACTACATGATGAAATTAACTCTGTAGAACATGATATGCATTATAGACACAACAGCACTACCACACTGGAGCACATTTAAAATTTGAAACTAACTAGGTGGGCTGCCAAAAAAACACTCCAAGAGGCCAATTGGAACAGATCATTGATTACCCCACTGCAAACTATAATATTCCTATTTTTGCCCATCTGCTATGCTCCAAAACACGCATGCATCTTGATATGAAATTTAAAAAAATACTGTGGATTCTGGACCAATTTGAAGCCAGCTTCCTTGAATAATGTAGTCACTTTCCTCACATCAAATCTGTTCCAGATATGTCACTCCAATATCTGCATAGCAAAACTAATTTCTCTCAAACTGGTTCCAAAACAATCTAAGTGGTCAGTATAGATATACTCATTCTTTCAAATATGACTCATTAATTAATGGTCCTTTGAAGATAATGGGTCTAGAATATTGTATTTACTGGATCCTTTGAAAATAGTGGAAGAGTAAAAAAAGGTCTCCAAAAAAAGGGGGGAGTGGAATAGTATAGCTCAATTGTAGTGCACATGCGAGGAATGTTAATGACCTAAGGTTCAATTTCTGGCCCTTCCATATAAGACTGGAAAAGATCCTTCATCACACTAGAGAAAAAATCCACTTAAAAATCTGATTTCTGCCCCCTGCAGAATTCTGGGGTTTGTAGTTTGGGAGGGAGCCTTTCACAGCCTCAAACTACAAACCCCAGAATTCTGCAGGGGGCAGAACCCAGATTTTAAGTGGATTTTTTCTCTAGTGTGATGAGGTAGTAAATCTTGAAACCCGGGATTATTGATGTTAGTTGTTATAGACCTCAGCCTAGACGAGGTCTCCCATGAGCAAATTATAAACAATATTTGATATATGGTGAGACCAGGAAGTTTTGCTTGTCCATCATATATTGTACAAAGCAGTCTTGTCCCCATCCACATTATCTAGGTACACATACCAGGTTTACAAGCCTTGTGTAGTTTAGTTAGCAGAGCTACACACTTCTCATCATCCAAGCAATGGAGAATTCTACACAATATATACAGATCAGCTTCAGGAATGGGATCGTTTAAAAAATCACCTGTAATATTAGAGGAAGACATCTGTTTATTTTGTTTCACAAAAAGAGCAATTATTTCTATCTTTTATAAAACTCCATTTTACATTATATTACTATGTCTATATCATCTTTATATCTATATCTATCTTTGACTAATTTACAGACAGATTTTCCTCCAGAAGAAGGGATACCTAAGTGTTTAGGACTAATGTTGTGTCACAAAATTTAATGTGCAGATTTGATAAGTGTGGATTTAATTTCATGTGTGGATATGAATGGAAGAATGAATGAATGAGAGTTTAATAATTTTGGAAACATCAGTAAAATATTAAGGCCTGCAATGACTAACTACCTGCTTGTTGGACTGTAATTAAAAGTTGCTAATAAAAACTGGAAAAGGAAACTGTGATAAGAACTGGGACAGTGATAAGGAAATGTTTATAACATTCATTATGTTAAGAAGGAAGTCAACACAAGGCTAACATCAATCAAGAAGAATTAACATCTGCCAGGAGGTGAAGACTTAAGATAATTTCAAACAGGATAATTATTTACTACATCAGAAGAAATATTCCTATAAAAGACTCAATCTAGTAATTCTCAAATTGTGATGGACATCGGAGCTGTTCAACTGCCTCTCTGTTCCATGGGAAGAACAGACAAGGTCTATGGAGAGTGGCAGATTTGCACAGGAGCAGTCTGGTCACTTTGGTCTTCTTTTTCAAGGGAAGAGGAAGAAGTGTGTTTTGGAGTCATAATACATTTGCATGGAGTCAGGTTCTGATGTAAGGAAAACAGGGATCTAATCCTTCCATTGTTTTTAGGGAAAGGGAAGTTTTGTCATTTTAGAGGCATTTTGGCATTATGGAAGTTTTGCAACTGTGCTTTGGTAGGATTCAGGGAAACAGGGTCTGGCCTAAGAAGGTGTTCTTCTCCAAGGAGGGAGAAAAGGATATGATAACATTTGTATGCATGAGGATGAGTGAATGTTCATATGTGTGTGAATGCTGAATAAAAAAGTAGTTGCACCTTTTGTTTGTTTGTTAGCTAATGTAATAGGTTTTTTGTGAATCCAATGTAGTTGCATAGTATCTGTATATCTCTGTGTCTAATGTTATTCTTTGTGTACAAGTATAAAAGTTCTGTAAAAGTTCTTATATGCCCTCTCACACTGGAAATTGCAATAAAAGAACATATACTTAAAAGTTATTGAAATGTTATTCATGACATTATTGAGGCTGGAGGGCCAGAGGTTTAGCACAGCTTGTAAATCATCAGCAATTATAAGATCTATGAACCAAAAGGTTGCAAGTTCAAAGCCCCGAGTTGGCGTGAGCTGCCAACTGGCAGCCTAGCTCATTGTTTACTTAAGCAATTTGAAAACAGCATTGGCTGTAATTAGAGAAATTGGGTACTGCTAAATAGTGTTTTACGATGCCATAAAGAAAGAAGGTCAGAAAATGCTGGGTGACCATAAGGAAGGAGGAAGTCCTGACGGCTCTTCGTCATAGAGGAAAGAGAAACAGCACCCCCTGGACTCGAGCCCAACCTTCCATGGCACTGCCTTCTGTTCTGTCTGTCTGTGTATTGTCTATACAAAGCAGCATTGAATGTTTGCCATGTATATGTACTGTGATCCGCCCTGAGTCCCTTTGGGATGAGAATAAAGTGTTGTTGTTGTTGTTGTTGTTGTTATCTACACTGCCATATAATGCAGATTATCAAATTTGAACAGGGTTAGATGAGTGTACATTGTCATGCAATTCAGTTCAAAGCAGATAATTGGGATTTTATATGGCAGTGTAGATGGGGCCTGAATCACTCCAGTTGTAACTACACTATTGAATCAGTGCAGTTTGACACCACTTTAAATTGCCATGGCCCAATGCTATGGAATGCTGGGATTTGTGGTTTGGTAAGGCACCAGCCCACTGGTAAAGAAAGTTAAAGACCTAGTAAAACTACAACTCCCACAGTTTCGTAGCATTGATCATGGTAATTAAAGTGGTGTCAAGATACACCAGTATGAAAGTACCCTCTGATTCATGGAAAGTCTAATGCAGCTGACAATTATAGGAACATATAATGTTTTCATGATTCAAAGCAATGTATAATTAATAAAATATTAATTTATGGTAGAAACAGGAGTACTTGGGATCAGGCCCGTAGCCAGGTGTAATAAAACTACCTTTTAGTCGGCTAGGCCGAAGCCTGCATGGCAGTGTTTGGCCTCCTGGTTGTTGAGCAAAGAAAGGAGGAGGAGTCAGGCTGACTCCTGATTGGGTGTAACAATCAGGGGTGGAGTCAGCTGAATGGAGGGAAAGGAGCTGTCTTATCTGACAGAAGGAAAAGAGTCTGAGTTTTAGACAGAGAAGGATGTAGATTTTTAGAGCAGGGAACTGACAGAAAGGGAAGAGCTTGTAGCTAGTCTCTAGGTGTAAGGTATATGGTGAAGACATTAGGCTAGAGCTTTACTAGAGAGGCTAGTAAAGGAGAGCTGTGTCTTATTGAGCCTAAGAGAGGTTTCAAAGATACCTTATAGCCAGTTGAGGGAGGCAGACAGGGGTCTGTGCTCCAAGTAAAACTGTGTCTAATAATAGAACAGTTGGTTATAGAGACTCAAGCTGAGAAAGCTATTCTGTCAGAGAGAACTGTTTGATTTAAGCAACCAAGTTACTGCAACTGCATCAAGATTTTGTACCACTCAATTCCAACGAGTTGTTGTTATCCTCAAGTTATTAATAAACTCTTTATTAGTTTACTCTTAACTGTTGTTCGCCTCAATCCATTCGTTTCCCTCAAGAATCATTCTCTCAACACATCTTTTAATCTCCAGTCAGCCATAGAAGTCTAAGAGCTCAAATATCCTTTTATTTAAAATACAATCACACCCTTTTGGTTCCTCAGGCCGGCAATTCTGAGGTGGTGGCAGCTATATTTCTACCAAGTGCTTCGGTCACTTAGGCTCAGCCTTTTTGTTCCACGCTATATCTAAGGGCGGAGGTGGGATAGGTTGTGTCCCCCCTGCCCTAGGTATCTTTAATTCCTTTATATTGGTGACCAGCGGCGGGATACGTGACTTTAAGCCTAAATCCAGTGGGGTGGTGTGATTGTGTGAGGTAAAAGTTTGAGCCAAAGCGTTTCTGAGGAAGTTTTACCTCAGAAACTGCCTAAATACACCACTGTACAGCAGTATGGCACCTCCAAAGCAGAAAAAAGCTCCTGTGGTTCACATACAATCAGAGGGACAGGAGGGAGCCGAAATGGAGCCTGAGATTGTGGAAAGAGGAGAAAGCCCAGAGACAGTGGCAACCTCTTTAGAAATCGAGAAGTTAAGGCTTGAGATGGAGTTGAGAAAGATGGAGTTTCAAGCCAGAGAGAATGAGAGACAACGTGAGGCTGAGGAAAGAGAAAGACAACGTGAGGCTGAAAGAGAAAGAATGGAGTTTGAGGCTAGAGAAAGAGAGAATGTAAGACAGCTAGAAATAGAAAGAGAAAAAGAGAGAATGAGACACGAGGCTGAGAGGATGAAACATGAGGAGAGGATGATGGAGTTACAAGTCAGAGATAGGCAACCCACATCCAATCCTAGTACCATCCCTGCTGAACCCGTAGCTTCCTATCTAAAACACTTTCCCAAATACACAAAGGGGGATTGTGCCGAGAGTTTCCTCTCTAGTTTTGAACGTGCGTGTGCAGATTTTGGGGTGCCAGAGGAAAAAAGAATGGCACACTTGAGACCATTAATCTGTGGCGAACTGAGTGAGGTTTATGCTGACATGACAACTACAGAATGGTCTAACTACTCTGTCTTCAAAGAAAGAGTGAAGGTTCGGTTTGGGCTCACCCCAGAGCAGAGCCGGAAGACCTTCAGAGAAATTAAGAGGAAGCCTGGGGAGACATTTTCCCAAGTGGGGGCTAGGATTGAAAAAGCTCTAGTACGATGGCTGGAGGGAAGTAAGGTGAACACCTTTGAGGCTTTAAGGGATCTGATCTGTCTGGAGCAGTTTATAAATTGATTCCAGTACAGTGGCGTTGGTTCATTAAAGACAAAAAGATCCGGACAGTGGCCGAGTGTGCGACGATTTTGGATGGAATGGAGGGAGATTTTGAGTTGGTCCCCCCCATGTTCAAAAAGCAGAAAGAGTAGGTCCCGAAGGGTAGAACTGACAAGGAGAGTCAGGGAGCCAAGCAAGGGGATGCCATCTCTAAGGTTGTGCCACGTAGGATTGTATGTTACTTCTGCAACCAAGAAGGACATGTTAAAGCCTCATGCCCAAAACTAGCTAAGGAGAGAGCTGGAAGCCCGCCAAAATTTGTTAAAGTGGTCAAGAAGACTGAACCACAAGATGAAGAGCCTACTCCTGAGGGAGAGCCCATCAAAATAATGAGGGTTTGGAGTATAGAGCGTGGGGTAAATAAAGAATACTTAGAAGAGGTCAAAGTTAATGACCAAACGCTAATGGGACTGAGGGACACAGGCGCTGACGTGTCTCTGGTGCGCCCTCATATAGTTGAGAAGGACCAGGTAGTGCCAGGAAAGAAATGGACACTGAAGGGAATAACTGGTCCCAGCTTTGAAGTGGATGTGGCAGAAATCCCTGTCAAATACAAAGATTTTTGTGGTAAATGGAGTGTAGGAATTCTATCGGACCTGGAGGTCCCTGTGTTAATAGGAAATGATCTGTCAGAACATACACTGAAGATCAATGCTGTGACTAGAAGCCAGACAGAAAGAGCGGGAATTTCTGAGGAGGGAGAAATCGCCTCAGAAATGGCTCATAGCTCTCAATGTAACAACGCTGAAGAATTCCCTGTGATGTTGCCATCTAGTCAGCCAGCTGAGTTCCTGAGGGAACAGCGACAGGCTGAAGATTTAAAGGGCCTGTGGGAATCAGTTCAAACCGAAAGAACTGAACCCAATGAAATAGAACCAGTTATCTTTAGAAATATAGATAACAAGCTGTTCAGATTAGTGAGACATCAAAAGGGCCCAGGGCTGTACGAGGTAGTTACACAGCTAGTAATACCTCCAAAGTACAGGGAAAAGATCCTGAAAATGGCCCATGACACTTCGTTTAGTGGTCATCTAGGGATCAAGAAGACTAAGGATAGGGTGCAGAGCCGGTTCTTTTGGCCCAGAATGGCACAAGACATTGCCACCCACTGCAGATCTTGTCAGTCCTGTCAGTTTGTGGGCAAAGCAAAAGACAAAACCAAAGGACTGCTGCAACCCATTCCTGTTGTGTCAATTCCTTTTGCAAAAGTAGGGATAGATATCCTTGGTCCAATGTCACCTGTGACCAAGGATGGACATCGCTACCTCCTCACAGCGGTAGACTTTGCAACCAGATACCCTGAGGCGATTCCACTGAAGGAGATTGACACCAAGACAGTTACACACGCACTCCTGACGTTGTTTGCGCGTGTGGGGTTCCCTAAATCTATCGTGACTGATTTGGGAACATCTTTCATGTCTGTTTTCATGAAAGAGATGCTGCGTTCCTGTGGGATTCAACACGTGACGACGACTCCATACCATCCACAGTCGAATGGCCTGACGGAGAGGTTCAATGCGACGTTGAACCACATGCTGAGAACCTACGTACATCGCAACCCCAATGATTGGGACAGAAGAATCCAGCATTTCCTGTTTGCCTATCGTGAGGTACCACAAGAGAGTACCGGATACAGCCCGTTCCAACTGCTGTATGGCCGAACCCCGCGTGGACCTCTGGACATCGTGAGAGAGGCGTGGGTCGGACGTGAGGAGATTCCCGAGAAGGACGTGGTCGAGTACATCGAGGACCTTCAAAGACATTTGACTTTGATCCGGGACTGTGCCGCTGAGAGCTTGTCAGCAGCTCAAAGCCGACAGAAGGACTATGCTGATTCCAAGGCTAGGCACAGAAGCTTTGCCGTCGGAGACAAAGTGTTGGTCTTAAAGCCCAGAGCCAAGAAGAAGCTAGATGTGGCTTGGGAAGGACCATTTTCCATTGTTTCCAAAGACTCTGAGGTGACTTACGTAGTCCAAGAAGATGGAGGAGACCAGAGGTGCAAGAAGCTGCACATCAATAGACTTAAGCCTTATTTTCCTAGGTCCAACTTTGTTGTAAAAATTCTACCAGAACCTGAGGAGAAAGTGACTCTGTGTAGGGGAGGAAGAGTGTACTTTATTAAGTCTTTGTTGGATTTGGAGGGAAAATTTAAAGATTGCAATCCCGAACCAGAACAGCAGATGGAGCTAGAGCGCAAGGTCCAGAGAGTGCTGTATGGCGATAGCACTGTCTCAGCTTCATCCTGGGAGGAAACATCTGTAGATGGGAGTATGGGGTTTGAATTGGCCGTTGGTGGGGTTAAGTTAAGAGCCAAAGGGAATGGGATTTGTGGCATTGGGTGAAGTATTGAAAGGTTAACCCCCTTTATATTTGCCATGCCAAAGTTGGTTCCCAGTTTAAATTGGTGTGTACCAGCTAACCAGGAATAAACCCCAGGGTAACTTTAAAAGGTTTCTTTGCTGTACAGATGTTACAGATGATTATTTGCAATTTAACATTTTTATTGCAGGTTAGAGTAATGCCTTGAATGTACATAGATGTTATTAAATGCAATGATAGAGGAATGTTATACAGGTATTGGTATAATAGTATAGATAATTGCATTTATAGAGTATAGTGTATAAGGTATTGTATAATGTATTATATCTAACATGCTTTTTCCTTTGCAGGTTTGTATATTATAGTGACTGTATTGTTTTGCATTGCAGGTTTGCTTAGATGAAATGCATAGTATTGTATTATTTGCAAGTGATGTTTAGCATACAATGTAATGGTAGTTAGGACTGTGAACCTGTTAGATAGGAATGTTAGATATGTTAGATAGGATGTTTAGATAGGTTAGTTAGCATGCAGGATTAGGAAGATAGGTAGAATGCCCTTGCCTTAGTTAAGTTAGATTAGGTTAGAATAGATAGTTAGGTACAGGAAGGGAGAGTTAGGTAAGAAAGAGCTCTCTTTATGAGAAACCCTTTCTTACAGATTTCAATTAGAAATTGAAAATCTTCCAGAAAGGACTTAAGGTGGGGAGGTATGTAATAAAACTACCTTTTAGTCGGCTAGGCCGAAGCCTGCATGGCAGTGTTTGGCCTCCTGGTTGTTGAGCAAAGAAAGGAGGAGGAGTCAGGCTGACTCCTGATTGGGTGTAACAATCAGGGGTGGAGTCAGCTGAATGGAGGGAAAGGAGCTGTCTTATCTGACAGAAGGAAAAGAGTCTGAGTTTTAGACAGAGAAGGATGTAGATTTTTAGAGCAGGGAACTGACAGAAAGGGAAGAGCTTGTAGCTAGTCTCTAGGTGTAAGGTATATGGTGAAGACATTAGGCTAGAGCTTTACTAGAGAGGCTAGTAAAGGAGAGCTGTGTCTTATTGAGCCTAAGAGAGGTTTCAAAGATACCTTATAGCCAGTTGAGGGAGGCAGACAGGGGTCTGTGCTCCAAGTAAAACTGTGTCTAATAATAGAACAGTTGGTTATAGAGACTCAAGCTGAGAAAGCTATTCTGTCAGAGAGAACTGTTTGATTTAAGCAACCAAGTTACTGCAACTGCATCAAGATTTTGTACCACTCAATTCCAACGAGTTGTTGTTATCCTCAAGTTATTAATAAACTCTTTATTAGTTTACTCTTAACTGTTGTTCGCCTCAATCCATTCGTTTCCCTCAAGAATCATTCTCTCAACACATCTTTTAATCTCCAGTCAGCCATAGAAGTCTAAGAGCTCAAATATCCTTTTATTTAAAATACAATCACACCCTTTTGGTTCCTCAGGCCGGCAATTCTGAGGTGGTGGCAGCTATATTTCTTCCAAGTGCTTCGGTCACTTAGGCTCAGCCTTTTTGTTCCACGCTATATCTAAGGGCGGAGGTGGGATAGGTTGTGTCCCCCCTGCCCTAGGTATCTTTAATTCCTTTATACCAGGATTTCGTTTCGGGGGGGGGGCTGAATTTTTTTCAGGGGGGGTTCGGGGGGGTGAGTTTCGAGGGAGCTGAGTCTGAGTGAAAGAGGGTCTAGCCTAGCAAACCTTTTGTATCATTACCCCAATACCCCCATGCATATGGGATATATTGAGTATGGTGATCAGATCATGATATGAATAAACATAACAGTTTAAATAATGCACCAGTAAGGCCATTTCGCGAACCACCATGAGAATTTCGGGGGGGATGAAGCCCCTCAAGCCCCCCCCCCCCCCCCGGCTACATGCCTGCTTGGGATAAAAGGGACATTATATTTAGTGTCTTGGGAATGCATCTTGGGATTGGAAAGGAGACACACAAAAGGAAATGAGCTATGCTTGCTTGAAAGAAAATTACATATAGTTGGATTACTGAGAAAATGACTCCATTTTCCAGACAAAGGAAATAAATTGTGGGATCATCTTCTTTATGAGAAAGGAAATTTCCTCATCTGGTATGAAAGGCAAAATCCCTCAGGATATAAAAAGGGGGGAAATGGAAAGGCTTGTCAAGTGCTTAATTGCCTCCTCTTCCAATGATGCTTCCTTGCTCCCTAATACAATAAAGTATACACAGCCAGGCATGTAGCCGGGGGGGGGGGGGGGGGCTCGGGGGGCTTCAGCCCCCCCCAAAAAATTTTCATGGTGGTTCGCGAAAAGGCCTTATTGGTGCATTATTTAAACTGTTATGTTTATTCGTATCATGATCTGATCACCATACTCAATATATCCCATATGCATGGGGGTATTGGGGTAATGATACAAAAGGTTTGCTAGGCTAGACCTTCTTTCACTCAGACTCAGCCCCCCCCCTGAAACTCAGCCCCCCCCCCTGAAACCCCCCTGAAAAAAAATTCAGCCCCCCCCCCCCCGAAACGAAATCCTGGCTACGGGCCTGTACACAGCTGATCACTGCTTTTTAAATGTACATTGTAGAGGAAAGCATTGTCCAATGTTTAAACGTAGTTACATTCACGGAAAGCATATCATACCACTCTGGAAAGTAATCTGGTGTTCCTCTGAAGACACAAAATGCTTCTTTCCTCTTTCCACAACTTCAGGCAAGTCAAAAATGGTCACAGTAGAATTTGGGTACAATGAAGCATATATTTTGGCAAAGTAGCCACTGCCTCCTTTGAAAAAAAGAAAATGTAAAGCAAAACACTCAGTATGTTGTGTCTTTTGAACTTCTTCCTAAGCCTTCTACATAAAATTTCATCCATAATTTCAGGGTCAGACAATCTGGATTTTATATGGCATGTGCTTTTGAAACACATACATCATAAAGACATAAAAGAAAAGATAACTTTAAATAAAGCAGATGAGATTATTCTGAAGCGTAATTGACAAATATATTAAGGAAGAAAAAAGAGAAAGGAGAATCTTGTGGGAGAATGTAAGAAAGTGACTGAAAAATAAAGTGCAGTATCTTCCCTTCAAGCGTTGGAAATTATAACCTTCTTCAAGCCTCCTCTAGTAATTTGTTAATCTGTGATTGTGTTTGCTTACTGTTTTGTATGTATGTTCTGGTATGCAGCTTCTTTTGCGCTATGTTTCCTAAGAGGTTGTGGGAGGGACTACAGACCACATGATCTCATCTGAGACTGCTCAGACCTCAGACTCCATTTTAAATCCTTCTTAGACTTTGAACTGCTAAGAGCAAACACTTGCTGTCATAAGAAAGATGCCCTGTGCCATCTGCACACAGATTATCTCAAACATATCTGAAACTGGACTGATAGATAAGCTATGTACTTATGTTATGCTGAGCACGTGAAGTTGTGAGTAAATCAAATATGTTAATTTACCAAAGCCTAATTCATTTTTGTCTTTTGAGTGCATGATATAAAACAATTTGTTTTATGGGAGACTGAAAACAGTTCTGAAACTCTGCTGTTTTTATGCACAGGCATATTCTGTTTTCCTAACAGATAAGGGACAATAGGTTCAGTCTAACAACTGAAGACATTGCCTTGCATATTACATTTGGTTGTATACCATATGAGAAGATTCAGTTCAAATGGGTTTTTGGCTCTTCTCTGAAAGATCAAACTTTTCCAAAAGGTTATGATCTACAAATGGTTGTGAATGCCATTTTCCAAAATTAAGTAACTAACATTTATTTATTTATTTTTAAATACATTTTTATTAAACGTTTTGCAAAATAAACATACATAAAAGGGGGGGGGGAGGTGGTGATTGCGGAAAAAAGGGAAGGAGGGGAATCTAATTTGATGACAGTGGAATGAGAAAGAAATATATAATGAGATAGTCAAGGGGGAGGTGTTAGATTAGTATATATAAAGAGATAGATAGAAAGAAATTGTCTATCAGGAAGGGTTAACGGGGTATGGGATCGGGGGAAGGAGAAGTTTGGCTTCCCAATCTTCTTTTCCACATTTTCTTCTATGTTTACCAAATTTCTATCTTCCTCATCTCTTTGGCTTAAGTTTTTGATTGTTTTTGGTTCTTTTTCTCCTGTATGGACCTCCCTAATTAAGTAGTTGGTGACCAATTTCTCATATAATCTTCGAACCTTTTCCAGTCAGTTTTCCTTACTGGTCTTCCAGTAAGGTCTTTCAAGTAGAATGTCAGTTTGTCCATATCTTTTATTTCCCAAACTTTGTTTAGCCATTTTTCTTCAGTCGAAATATCCTTTAATTTCCATTTTTTAGCATAGACTATTCTGGCCACTGTCATTAAATATGTGAATATCTTTGTTTGCGTCTAGCTTTATTTCTTCATCGTGATCCCTAATAGGAAATATTCTGGCTTCATCTGTATTTTAATTTTGAGGGTTTTTTTGGCTCACTACTTGTATCATTTTCCAGTAGCTTCTAGCTTTGGGGCAAGACCACCATAAATGGTAAAAAGTTCCAATTTGTGATTAACATTTCCAGCATTTGTTATTACTTTTCTTATACATTAGACCTAATTTTTGAGACCTATGGAACATCTTATACCGGTTTTCTTTGAGTTCTGTTGCATATGTGTACTTTATTTTTTATTCCATATCAACTCCCATTCTTTGAGTTTGATGGGTCTGCCTATATTGGTGGCCCATTTAATCATGCATTCCTTCACTGTTTCCATTTCCATAGCCCATTCCAGAAGGATGGGCTATGGAAGAAGAGTGGGAAACTTATATGGAATTTGTAAATATAAGATCCTACTTGCCTGCCTGCTTCCTCTTATACAATGGTTTCCAAAAAATTTTGACCAGGGGCCCCTTGGACCAGGGACCACTTAATCAGAGACCACTTTGACCAGGGACCACTCTCCAACATTAGTACCAAAAAGCTTACAAATCAGATTTTGGTCAGCTTTAGATTCAATTTGATTATTTGGGGGTGCCGATTCGGAAAACGGCTTTGGATAAACCACATCAGTTCTAGTTTCTGATACAGGACATATGCCATCCAGTAGTTGCCATTTGGTCGCTCACAGAAAACCGTATTTAATAATCTAGAGCAGTAGACCTTATTTTACGTCTTGCAGCCCACCAGTAGGCCACAGCCCACAGATTGGGAACCACTGCTCTGATAGGACCAGCATTTCACTTTACAGTGTGTATTGCTTGCTTGCTTGCTTAATGCTTATAAGTCTCACTGAGTGATTTAAGTTAATCATAATCACATGATTAGAAAAAATTCTTAAAAATCAGTGAATGACCAAAACATTCTGAAACTTTGCAGGATGGATGCCATGCAGAAATTGAAGAGGATACCTTTTTTAGTTTTTTAAATATTATAAAAAATTTAAAACTTTCCTAAAATCAGCGGATGACTTAAAAGTTCTGAAACTTGGCAGGCTTAAATCTATAAAGGTTTCCTACAACTGTGCCAAGTTTCATCCTGATATCCATAAAAATGACAGAAAAACAAGCCTCAAAATTTTCCTGATTGCCGTTAATGGAACAAATCTTAACGAAGCAGTTATGCAACTTGGAAAATTCAAATTATGAATTGAAATGACACCCCTCCAAATATATACAAATCAAAGGAGGATACATCCAAATCTCCAAAATGAATTACTAATCAAATTTTAGCCATTTCATGACCTCTTGTAGAAGGTATAGTTGTGGATAGGTGTGTGTATGGGGGGGGGGGGGGGGTGAAAAACAACCACCTTTAATATCAAAGACTCACAGGGATGGAAGGCAACTTGAGAGGCCATCCCCCAAAGTATTGGGTTTCAAACTTCAAGTAAAGGAAGGTAACTGAGAGTTTGGGGTACTTACCTCCCAGATCACAAACGACATGGAGACAAGAAAGATCAAAGGCGGATATTACTTCCTGCCCAAACAGACTCCAGGCATCATCCATGGCACTGGAGAATCTTTGCCACTCTTCCTCTGACCTAAGACATCACAATCAAAATGGAAAATAAACATTCATCTGACCTCTGCAATGATACATCTCATGTATAAATCTAGAAATTGTAGTAAAAAAATCAATCCACAAAACTTGGGTCAACTTAAATAAATGGGAAAGGGATTTGGGAATCATTACTATAGTTAAAATTTACTATTGTTAACATTTGGAAACAAAGAATTATGAAAAATATGTCCGTTAGAATTAAAGAGAATTGTTATAAAAACAATTTGGAGATGGCACATGACTCTAATAGTGTGAAGTTATTATAATAGAAACAACTTAAAAATGTTGGAGATGTAATAAGGAAGATTAGTTATAGCCAAGAAATGGAAAGAAAATTATGATTACAAAATTGATTGGTACAAGGAGGTGTGGAACATTGAAATAAATGATACACTGACTTGTGAAATAAAATGTAAAAAAGGATTAATGAAAGGAAATGATTTTGAGGTAAAAAGGGTAAATTCTTAGAATATATATTTGTGAAAGAAAAAGAAATAAAACCAAATAATTTTGGAGAAGAGGTCAATATAAGAATCATTAATATTAATGATCAATAAATGTCCAATGGGTGGTGGGTGCATGTAGAGATAACATGTATTAAAATAAATGCTGAATTGTTTATCTAATTTATTGTATGTTTTGTGTTAATGTTAGTTGTGTGTGATTTGTATAATTTATTTATTTATTTATTTATTATTTTAAGGAATTTGGGAGGGGGGAGAGAGAGAGGAATCTATAATTATGTTCCCAAACCTTTCCTATGATTTATATGTGAAGTCAATATGAGCATATTCAATACTATTTCATAAACAAGGAATGCCCCTAACAACATGCTAGGATTGTCACTGGGATTCTGATTTTAGACGTGAGTGTGCGTGGGAGGAGGGAGGGTTGAGAAGAAAATAATAAATTAATTAATCATTTTTTCATTTAGAAATGTTTTAAAACAATCATGTAGTGCTGTAAAAGAAAGTTTGGCGTGGACAAACACAATACTTTGTTATTGGATATCAAGTTGGGTTTGCTATTAGTGCTATTAGTGACTGATGCATGTGCAGAAAAGTGGTGGGATATTTTTGTCTTCCACAGAAATCAGTATTGAATGGAAGGTTGCAGAAGCAGAGTTGCATATATGATGATGTTGCACTTCCATTTGTAGATATGCAATGTGCATTACAATCTGAATTTCATATTTTTTTCTTTGCTTCCAGTTTCATTCTACGAATGCACAATCATGGAACTGTGAGTGTCAACTTATACATTATCTCTTTAATGTAGTGTCTTTTAAATAGAAAAAAAATATTACTTTTACCTGGAAAGGTTCTTGTAAAGATCTTTTTCTGAAGTGCCAAATACTGTTTGATTCTGATTATTTCCTTCCCTGAAATAGAACAATATTTCAAATGCAATTTTTTTAAAAAAAATATCGCATAAGTAGCAAATTCAATGCCAAGTCTTCTGACTATATTGAACCTCTGATAATATAATTACAAACATATTCTTAAAGGGAGATGGGGAAAACATTTTCAGCCCAAGGACCAAAAGCTATTATCCGAGTGGCTTATTTGAGGGGCGCCCAGCAGTGGGAGGGCTGAAGGAGAATAGTGCGATGGACAGGAAAGTGGCCAAGATGTTGTTCATATTTAGTTTGAATTGTTAGTAGTGTGAACTACTGTATACATCAGGGGTCCTCAAACTTTTTAAACAGGGGGCCAGATTACTGTCCCTCAGACCATTGGAATGACCAAATTCTATGCACACTGCCCATGTCTTATTTTGCTAGTTATGAATCGTAATGTAAATATGTAATGTAAATATCTGATATGCAGGATGTATTTTTATTGTTACAATCTGAACATAAAGCATAGTGATTAATCACAAAAGCAATATGTAATTATACATTGTGAAATATTTATTTCTAATTACAAATAAATGAAATTTTGATTTCAAGCATGTAACAGTCTTAATATAACAGCAGGGAATCCATGAATATGTTTACTATTCAGCCTATAGTGAGAACAAACCTACATAATTTGTTTGCAACTTGGGGACTGCCTGTACAAGTTGGGTCACAGAGGTAACAGATACTACTGTACAGAAGAATAATACCTGGCAAAGTCAATGAAAGATTAAATGTCTCTGATCTTGAATGCTAAGCAGGGCAAGTTCTGGTTAATATTTGAATGGGAAGCCACAAATGAATAGCAGGTGCTGTATTTCAGAGAAAGAAACTGATAAAACTATTTTTGAGTATTTCCTCTCAAAGAAAACCCTATTAAATTCATGGGGCCACCATAAATAAAAGGAGACCTGAAGGCACATACATGCGCACACACCCAACCATGGGCTGCTGAAAGCAATATAGGAATACATAGAAAAAGATAGCTTTAGCATTTCTGAAAATAAAATAGTTCAAATGAAAATGAGGAAAAAGATCTATTTTCTGTCGTTTTGAAAGTGGTTTTTGGCATATGTAAGCATGAGTCCCCTTTCAGGGGGAGAAGGGCAGGGTATAAATATAGGAAATAAATCTATATAAATAAAAATGTAAAGTTCGTTTGTGGGATTAACAGAACTCAAAAACCACTGGACACCTAACAACCCAATGTATGTCCTTCACTCAAAAAAATTGATTTTGTCATTTGGGAGTTGTAGTTGCTGGGATTTACCTATAATCAAAGAACATTCTGAACCCCACCAATGATGGAATTGAACCAAACTTGGCACACAGTTCTCCCATGACCAACAGAAAAGGAAGGGCTTGGTGGGCATTGGCCTTCAGTTTTAGAGTTGTAGTTCACCTATATCCAGAGAGCACTGTGGACTCAAACAATGTTGGATCTGGACCAAACTTGGCATGAATATTCCATATGCCCAAATGTGAACACTGGTGAAGTATGGGGAAAATAGAATCTTGACATTTGGGAGTTGTAGTTGCTGGGATTTGTAGTTCACCTACAATCAGAGCATTCTGAACCCCATCAACGATAGAATTGGGCCAAACCTTTTCAGAGTGGCGCCCATCGCTTGTTCTCTGCTAGGAGTGGAGCAGGAGGCACCTTGTGGCCACGGAGCGCAGAGAGCGCAGCAGAAGATCCCTGATGGCAAAGAGGGTGTGCGGAGGCGGCACCAGGTGGGCACGGCCATGCAATGCCAGCTTCCCTGGCCCGGAGGCTCCACCCGGGAGGCTTCTCCCTCCCACATGGGAAGGAAGGAAGGAAGAAGGGAAGGAAGGGAGGGAAGGAGGGAGGGAGAGGAAGGGAGAAGGAAGGGGAAAGAAAGGGAGGGGGGGAAAGAAGGAAGGAAGGAAGGAAGGAGAAGCCTGGCCTAGCGCGACCCCGCTCGAAGCTTCTCCAGGCCAGATAAATGCCCTCGGCGGGCCGCATATGGCCCACGAGCCTTAGTTTGGGGACCCCTGGTATACATCATCATGAGGATGGAAATGTAGCAGGAACTGAAGGGAGAAAACCTAGGCACAGAGGGTGGCGAGCTGGGTTGAAGAGGCAATGAGAAGAAGACAATGAGGGTGAAGTAGCATGAGCTGCGGGAAAAGAGGAGGGAAGGAAAGGATGCAAATGGCAAAGTGAAAGGACAAAAAAAGGGTCAGAGGCAAAGAATGGAGGGGAAAGGAGGGAAATAGAGAAAAGGAGGGTCGCATTGCAAGGGTAAAAAGTGAAGCAATGTTGTAGGAAGAGGAAAGGGAGGGTGTGATGTGTAAGTGAGTAAAAGAAACAAGAGAATGAGTCTTTATGGGGGTAACTATTAGGGAAATAAGCAAATAACTATTAGGGAAATAAGCAAAAAGGAAAGAAGGGTGTGGGAGATTTTGCCATCCTTGGAGCAAGAAATGCCATGTGTTAAAGCTAGATTCTGAAGAGGAAGAAGCACTAAGGATCATAATACAAAGATACTAATGGCTAATCAAGTATAGAAGTATTTCATAAGAAAATCAGCCTGTTATTCACAAATTATAGCAATGCCTTTGACTGTACAATTCATGAAAAAAAATAGATCTCTCCAGAAGACATGTGTATATCACAACATTTGATTTTCCGTTATTCAATGCACACTCTGAATGAGAGGCCATTGTTAGGATGCAACATAATGGTTTCTAATTGATTAGAATGCTATCCGTATTTCACCATTGTGTTTGTATAATTTATGTGTGGAATATACCATATGAGAGGGTGAATTGGGTGAAAGTGGTGTGAAAACTTGAAGAAGAAACACTAGAAGCTTAGGCTAAGGAAATAACACTTTGTAACTATCAGAAACTAGCAAGATCTTGGAATAACTATTGGTAAATGTTATGAAAGAAAGTAAAAAAGGTATTTTTTCTCCTTACCTTACAGCCTTTGTCAAGTACTGAATATTTGAATAGCCGAACTCAGATAAAAACTTAATGTATTGATACTGGGATTTTGGGCTTGATTTAGCAAGGCAGAGGTTGGCAAAGTCTGTGTTTCCATAAAGACCTTAAAACAAAACATTATGTTGTAAAACCTTGAGCGAAGAAGGATAACAGATAGACAACAAGTAGCGAGTTGGAGCATTGGACTACAACTCTGGAGACCATAATTTCTATTCTCATGAGCCCATGAAAAGCCAGAGGCTGGCATTGTACAAGTCACACTCTCAGCCTCAGCAGAAGACAAAAGCAAACCCACTCTGGACAACCTGTGATAAAGTTGCCTTAGGGTCACCATAAGTAAGGAATGACTTGACGGCATGTAATAGCAAAAGACTGCCAGATCTCTTAGGACCTTATCACATGGAGATCCTTAATGCAGGGAAATCTGTAAGGCAGCGGTTTTCAGTGTTTTCAGTGTTCATCCCCTGATGGGAGATAGGGGTACAAACTCTCTAGGTTTTGGGAGGAAGGGGGACTGAGTTCTAAGCAAGAGGAGATATTATTATTATTATTATTATTATTATTATTATTATTATTATTGTGTGTGTGTGTGTGTAAATCACCACCTCAGCTAGATGAGTAACAACTTGCAAAACTTTCCAAGGATTAACTGATTGTATGTTGCAACTTGCAAATATTCTTCAGAGGGTCTATGACTTTCTTAGTTACTACCCTCCTTTTCTCCCAGTCATCATGGCAGAGGGCCTGAGCCTCAGCTCTGTATCTAGCTTTTGGTAGATTCAGTTTGTTTAGATATGAATTCTGTCTCCGTAAACTAACTGCGAGGGAGAAATCATTTTAGCTTAATTTGGAACCAGCTCCTTTAGCTAAATCTTAATTTTGTTATGGAAAGATATGTTCTCTCTATGTTTTATGGACAAGCTGCACACAACCTTTCCCCCCCAAAACCTGAAGACCTGGGATGATCCATCATTGCTTCCTCCTTCAGATATAGTTACCTTTGTTGTCCTTCCTCTCCATTTTTAGTAACTTTAATCCCACACAGACCTCCAGCATCCTTTGCATTCCCATGTGACTGGTGCCCAAGCGTTCAGCAATAACTGCTGAAGTCAGGAGCTCTTTTGACTCCAAAAGCAGGTCAAATACTCCCAACTCACAGGCAGTAAACAAAACCTGGAATTAAAGGAATAATGTGTAAAAAAGGAAAACATTCAGGTACTCTGCAGGTAAAATGGTTAATTTTAATGCTGTTGAAGCTATTTCCCATCTATAAATTTGCAAGGGATCAATAAACAGAAACGTACACAAAAAGACAATAATCACTATCCTAAGACTCCCATAATAGTGAACTAACATACATTCAAATTTGATTAAGTTAAAAGATAATGAAAAATATCATCATTAAAATGCAAAGGTAAAATTTCAACCACAAAAATTAAAAATGAAGGTTAAAACAAAGGTTAAAATAGACTAGCTATTACACAATCCCAAACCACTTCAATTATCTGCATCATCCCTACAGTTTACCCCAATCGCCTCCACATACGCAGTTCTCAGCTGCGTTGCTGTATGAAGGAAAACAGCTGTTTGGTGTGTTATCTTAGCATTCTGGTCAGCCATTAAGAATGTAGTTTTGATATGGGGATCCCAGTGAGTCTTCTACATACCCTTTAATAACAAGACATATATTTGAATAAGCACGGATATGCACATATTTTGATGCCACACATTCAATTAAAAGGTGAAATGCTGATAGCTAACACTTTATACATTGATTTTACCTTTGAAATAACAAATCCATGTTGATACTGAAATAAAGTTTTAACCATTTCTTCATCACAATCCATCCTTAACTATTCTTTCAAATAAGTTCTCCTCAGATGTTTGTGTGCCTTTGCTATCTCTCAAGGCAAGAAGCTCCTTCTATTGCCACAAAGAAGGCATTTTATCTTCTTGCTATGCTGTTCTTGCGAAAGGTCATATTGTGAAACATAGGGGCCTTTAAAAATGGTTAATTGTCTGATGCCAAAAACGATAAAATGGATTTATGGAAATATGCCACTGTTGTCCATATGTAAAATGGAATGAGAGCAAAGAGTCACCTCACTAGCTTTTGATATATTTCATAGGAACATTTCAACAGTTTCTTAAATTATTGTGTAGTATCTACGATCTTGCTCTAGGGGATTATAAAATGAGTGGTAAAATCTCATAGTCTCTGTGATCTATATTAGACAAAGGGAGGAAAGGCTTAATAACCAGACTATACAAATATATTCTACACTACAACTTGGAAGATAATCGTGTCAAAACCTCCATTATCTGATGGGTAAAAGATCTAGGGAGAAGTATAGATTTTGACATTTGGAAAAACCTTTGGAATAAAGGCTTTAAATTTACAGTGGCAGCTTCAATTAGAGACAACGTATATAAAATGTTCTACAGATGTTACACAACCCCAGCCCTCCTTGCCAAAATGGATAGCTCACAATCAGGTTCCTACTGGAGGGGCAAAACAAAGAAAGGGACCTTTTTCATGCATGGTGGTCCTGTGAACTGGTGCTGACCTATTGGAAAAAAATAATAAAGGAAACAAATAAAATGATCCACAACAAAGTAAAAAAAATCCAAGGATGTGCCTGTTAGGGATATTCAGAGATAGATTAGAACAACCAGAAAGAGAAATTTGTCTGTACAGCTTTTTGGCTGCACACATTACAATTGCCAAAGATTAGAAAGGGGAGAAAACATTAAGTATTAAAAATTGGAAGGATAAACTGTGGGATTATGCACAGATGGCTATGATTTCTAGCAATCTGAAATATGAAAATCATGAAATATTTGAAAGAAACTGGAAGCTAGCCTTAGTATACTTGACAGGAGATTTAAAGAAATAAAAACAAGAGGAATTTACTGAGCTAGAAGTATAGAGGGTTAAACAAAATGTGCATAAACTCTGCAGGGATCAGTGACAGAAGCCAAGGTGGGGATAGCACTGGGGGTGTTGGAGTAGAGTCTCCTGGTAACGCTATAACTGATAATAGGAGTAGCTGCCTATGCCCAGAGTTTGGATGAGGAGCAAGAAAGAAAAAGAATTAGGGAAATATTCATGTCATCTACAGATGAAGAATCTTTTGAGGGCTTTTCAGAAAGTGAAATGGAGGAGGAGGGAGATGAGAGTAGAGGTGTAAAAAGGACTACTCGCAAACAAGAGTCAGATGAGGAGTATCAGAGGAAAAGGATCCATGACATACTTACTGCTCCTACTGAAGAGGAGGATTTTATGGGTTTTACAGGAAGTAATTGTTGCGGGAGTGTCCCCGACTTCCAGGATTCCAAGAGATCAGTGAAGAAGGAAGAGACAGAGACAGCTTTTGCAAGTTCACAGAATTTAATGCTTACTCCGGGTAAGGGTGCCCCAGCTTCTCAAAATGGCTGATGTGGCACAGAGCACTACCCCAAAAGCATCCAGTATTTATAGGCAGAATTACCTAGTTTGCACATGCGCATAACTCTCTTGACATTTACACAATCTAATCAATATCAGTTTGTCCTCGAGGAATCGTGGCCAAGAACACTTGTTGGCAAGATACTATAATTTCCACTGCTCCCCTTTCATCAGCTGACCAGCCACGTTCCTAGATGAATTACGTAAAAGTGAATCTTAACTTCATATATCTCTTCACACATATATGACTCCATATATCTTCATATATGTATCTTTAACTTATTCAAAGCAAGCATTTCCCTTATTAATTCTTCTGTAATTACTTTCATTATTTTCCCATATTCTTACTTATGTAGGATTGTTCATAGGACAATGCCTGCCACATAATGGGTCTGGGAGTTGTGATGAGGAGGAGGATGGGTTGGATTAGACTTGTGTGCAAGAAGTCAGAGATGTATGTACACAACCTACATCCAGTGATACCTTTGAGGGGTTTTCTGGGGATTGGCAATCTGGTAATACATGGGGAGACCCAAGTCTGGATAAGAGATGGAAAAGTTGGCGGGATGGGTGTTGGCGCTCAGCTGTAGAGGCTAAAGCAGCTGACAGTGATGAGGAAAAGGCGGAGGACAATTCATCAACAGATAATGAGCTGTAAGATAAATGTGGGCACTGGAGCAATGAAACTTTGCAGAAGGCAAAGTGTTAGATTCGTGCCTGGGTCTTTGTCGCTGCCATTTCTCTTGTTGGGTCCTGGAACTACAGGTTGCTGTATTCTCCGTGTATTGACTGGCTTGGAATATCGTGAATGCTGACTTCCCCTCTTCTTGACTTCGGATTGCTTGGACGACGCTGTTGCTTTTTGGACTTTAACATCTTCTACTGGACTTATTTCGACTTTGGACTGCATTTGGACGATGGCTTTGCTTTTCTACACCTTGTTTGTTTGCATTCTTTGAACTCTTTGATTTTGAGGCATTTTTCTCCAACGTTTGTTTATCCCAGATTATATGCCGGTTTAATCTGGATTATTTGCTAAATTGAGTTTTTACCTTGCAATTTGCTAGAGACTTTCGGTTTTGACCAGGGACACTGAAGTAAGTATCCCTGAGTCCTTTTTGTTGCCTTAATAAACTTTGTTTATAGTTTATCCCTGTTTCTGGCTCTTTAAAGGCGTCTGGATCCCGACGGGGTGGGTTGAGGGTTAATTGTACTGTGTGTGGTGGGTTGCCTATGTATGTGTATGTGTATAGGTCTGCAATGTGTATGGTTGGTGTATTACCTTTTTAAAATTAAAAAAATATTTAATTTTTTTAAAGGGAAATGTTCCAATACTCTGCAGTTATAATGGTTAACTGATTGCTGTTGCTGCTGTTGTTGTGCACCTTTAAATGTGTAAGGAATCAATAAACATCCTTTTACTTACAGAACAAAATGTAATACTGAAAATATTAATTGATCAAATGCAGTACTGAAAATGTGAACACTTTTAAGGAAGGCACAAGATGCTTTTATTACTTAATGTTTTTGATACTGTGTCACTGGAATGTCCTGTTCTGAGCTCTCCCCTTTGGTTAATACTCTAATGAAATGGGGAGCCTCACCCAAATCCCCAGCCAGTCTGTACAAAGTACTTAACGGCAGAAGATGAAACTGATAACCAGAATTGTGCAAGCAATGAAACGTGCAGTCAGGCATTTGCTAAAACCATAAATTGTAATGCCATTTCCAAGCCTCAACCTTGGGGCAGGGACAGTGGACCTCAGGGTCACAAAAGATAACTGGGGTCAGGTCACAGGGGACAGGGGATGGGACTTCAGGGCCTCCTTCACTCTTCTGATTTGATCCTCAGCCTATTTCTTATCAAGATGTAAGCGCAATTTCTGCTCTTTTGTTGAATGGGAGGAGATCTTGGGATTGAGGTGAGCTGTGTTTTGTCTCCCCAAATGATAGGACCTCTTTGCTCCACCCAATAATTTGGGAATTCTATATTTGCTCCCCACATGTTTCCATCAAGAAATCTGCAGAAAGCCATTCTATAAGCAGTCAGTACAATAAGAACATCACTTTTGATTACTCTTATATTGGAAACAGGCCATTCAAAATGACATTTCAAATATGGTGGAGAGTTTTGTTCTCTGTGAGAGAATTTCAGTGTGGAGACAGGTCAGGGAAAACAATCAGCCTGACAGCCAGTCTAGGAGATGAGTGCACTAGAAACAACTTTCCAATGCAGCACCTCTGGGCTTCAATTTCTGGTCATGGGAATAATTTTGAGACAGGATTCTCAACATTCTGGGGGCCTCTGAATACATTTGATTTTTTAAAAAAATATTTGCGACTTTCCAACTATATCACTTTTTTTTCTTATTCCCCAGTTCCTCTCTTTTTCCCTTGGTATCCCAAGTTCATTTTAGTTGCTACAAACTGAGCTCAAAATGCCAGAGTAGATTACATTCAATTAATTTAGCAAGAGAGAGGAGAAGAGGACGTGGAAACTTGACTTTCTCTGGAAAAGTTCCAGCCCCTCTTCACTTGTGCATTCTTTCTCATTAATAACTTTCACCATCTTGACCACATTCTGGTATGTATGATCAGTTCATTTTCATGGTTTCCTCCTTTTTGTTGAAATGCTTGTGGATTTCCATGGTTTCTCTGTGTAGTCTGACATGGTACTTGGAGGAAGCCATGAAAATGAACAAAATCTGGCTACCAGTATTAAAATGAACCAACCTCGACACAGCATATTGTTTGAGAACACAGAAGTGCTGGACCACTCTAACAACTACCATGTCGGACTACACAGAGAAGCCATTGAAATCCACAAGCATGTGGACAATAGGGATCCTATTGTATTGGAGATCACCCACACAACAGAATGGAAATAGCACTCAGCAGGAGAACAGGTTCCATCGATTACAGTGGCTACTTCCTGCTACATAGAATCATAGAGTTGGAAGAGACTTTGTGGTCATCCAGTCCAACCCCTTGCCAAGAAGCAGGAAAATCGCATTCAAAGCACCCCCAAAAGATGGCCATCCAGCATCTGCTTAAAAACCTCCAAAGAGGGAGCCTCCAGCAAACTCTGGGACAAAGAGTTCCATTGCTGAAGAGCTCTCACAACCAGGAAGTTCTTCCTAATGTTCAGGTGGAATCTCCTTTCCTATAGTTTGAAGCCATTGTTCCACATTCTAGTCTCGAGAGTAGTAGAAAACAAGTTCGCTCCCCCTCCCTATGACTTCCCTTCACATATTTATACATGGCCATCATGTCTCCCCTCAGCCTTCTCTTCTGAAGGTTAATCATGTCCAGCTCTTTAAGCCACTCATCACAGGGTTTGTTCTCTGAGCCCTTGATCATTTTGGTCACCCTCCTCTGGACACATTCCAGCTTGTCAACATCTCCCTTCAATTGTGGTGCCCAGAATTGCACACAGTGTGATTCCAGGTGTGGTCTGACTAAGGAAGAACAGAGGGGTATCATGACTTCCCTGGATCTAGACACTAGACTCCTATTGATGCAGGCCAAAATCCCATTGGCTTTTTTTTTTCTTTTTTTCTTTCTTTTTTCTTTTTTTCTTTTTTTTTTTTTTTTTTTTTTTGCTGCACATGACATTGTTGGCTTGTGTTTAACTTGTTGCCCATGAGAACTCCAAGATCTTTTTCAATGTACTGCTGTTGAGCCAGGCGTCCCCCATTCTGTATCTTTGTATTTCATTTTTTCTGCCTAAGTGGAGTATCTTGCATTTGTCCCTGTTGAACTTCATTTTGTTAGTTTTGGCCCATCTCTCTAATCTGTTCAGATCATTTTGAATTCTGCTCCTGTCCATGCGATTCAGGAGAGTCAGTTTAGGATTCATTGCATAGCATAACTCTGGTTCTTAGACAAAAGAATCTCCATACAGGATTCACCATTTTTATTCACTGTGTTAACATTCTTAAATGCCATATATTTTGTCCACTTCTTTATTTCTTTCACCATCACCATTAAGAGCTGTGAACGGAGTAGCTTTATTTCTTGAAATATTTTCTTATTATTAAAAGGTTTTTCCCAGAAAAGTTTTGGCTCTCCGTTATAACCCAAATTCCAGTCCCTGCACTTTACTACTGCCCCCGCTTAGAGATATAGTGTTCCACCTTATACTGCCATTTATTCCCATTTTTGTCATCTGGCACTTGCACTTTATCTATCAGTTCTTCCTCACAGCTAATTGTACCGCCCTCCCGCCCAAGCCCAGAACTGTGTTGCTATTTCAGGCTATTGGTTGTCTGTTTGGTGGTTGTTTTATATTGTACTAGCTGTGCCCTGCCACGCGTTGCTGTGGCCTATAGTAAAACTTATCAAAGTTGAGGTAGATATCTGGACTATTATGAAAGAGAAGTCCCTACCTATTCCTTCCCCTTTTTCCTCCCCCTTTCTCTCCTTTCTTCCTTCTCTACCTCTTTCTTTCTTTCACTACTTGGTTTCATCCTTCTCTCTTTCCTTCATTCCCTCCCCCTTTCTTCCTTTCCCTTTCTTCCCTCCCTGTTAGCTTCCTTCTTTCACTTTTTATTTCCTTTTATTTTACCACCATCATAACAATAACAATAATGCAATGCATTGCCTCTGGGACCTGACACCTCTCCCATTCCCCCAGGGTCTCATAGGAACAATAGCATAATAATAATAATAATAATAATAATAATAATAATAATAATAATAATAGAAATAACAACCTTTACCCGCCACGTGTTGCTGTGGCCCATCTTCCCTCTTTCTCTCCTTCTTTCCCTCCTTCCTTCCTTCCTTCCCTCCCATCTTTCCTTCTCCTCTTCTTTCTCTATCTCTTTCCTTCCTTCCCCCCTTTTTTTTCTTTTCTGCTGTCTCTCTTTTCTTTCCTTCCATCTTTCCTTTCTTTCCTTTTCTTCTTCTTTCTCTAACTTTCCTTCCTTCCCCCTTTTTCTTTACCTCCCTTTCTCTTTCTTTCTTCTTTCCTTCCTTCCTGTCTTTCCTAGATTTTGACAGGGCGGGAAGGGGCGGGGTGGGGTTTGGAGGTGGCGTGAAGTAAAAGGAGGTAAGATTGGGGTGGGGGAGTGATGGAGCGTGGGGTTGTGTGTGTGTGTGCGGCGGCGGGGAGAGTGATGGAGCGTGGGGTTGCGTGTGTGTGTGCGGCAGCGGGGGGAGTGGTGTCGTGTGTGTGCGTGCGGCGGCAGGGGGAGTGATGGAGCGTGGGGCCGCGTGTGTGTGTGCGGCGGCGGGGGGAGTGATGGAGCATGGGGTTGCGTGTGTGTGTGCGGTGGCGGGGGGAGTGGGGTTGCGTGTGTGCATGCGGCGGCGGGGGGAGTGATGGAGCGTGGGGTTGCGTGTGTGTGCGGCGGCGGGGGGAGTGGGGTTGCGTGTGTGCGTGCGGCAGCGGGGGGAGTGATGGAGTGTGGGGTTGCGTGTGTGTGCGGCGGCGGGGGGAGTGGGGTTGCATGTGTGTGTGCGGCGGCGGGGGGAGTGATGGAGTGTGGGGTTGTGTGTGTGTGTGTGCAGCAGGGGGTGTGTGTGTGCGGGAAGCGGCGCGGCGGGGCTTGGAGTGGGCATGGTTTCCGCAGAGGGAACGTTGGCCAGAAGGCCATGTGCGCGCGCCAGGGAACTTGCGGCTGGGCGCCAATGCGCATGCTCAGTTGTTTTGCCGTTTTGTGAGTGTGTTGTTGTGTTGTTTTTCATTTTGAGTAGATATGTTTGTACCTTGTGGGTTGTGTTATGGGCATGGGAATTTTGGTTAAGTTTTGTTGGGGTTTTTTTGAGTTTTGTTCTTTTGCCGTTTTGTGAGTGTGTTGTTGTGTTGTTTTTCATTTTGAGTAGATATGTTTGTACCTTGTGGGTTGTGTTATGGGCACAGGAATTTTGGTTAAGTTTCGTTGGGGGATTTTTGAGTTTTGTTGTTTTGCCATTTTGTGAGTGTGTTGTTGTGTTGTTTTTCATTTTGAGTAGATATGTTTGTACCTTGTGGGTTGTGTTATGGGCATGGGAATTTTGGTTAAGTTTTGTTGGGGGTTTTTTGAGTTTGTTCTTTTGCCGTTTTGTGAGTGTGTTGTTGTGTTGTTTTTCATTTTGAGTAGATATGTTTGTACCTTGTGGGTTGTGTTATGGGCATGGGAATTTTGGTTAAGTTTTGTTGGTTTTTTTTAGTTTTGTTCTTTTGCCGTTTTGTGAGTGTGTTGTGTTGTTTTTCATTTTGAGTAGATATGTTTGTACTTTGTGGGTTGTGTTATGGGCACGGGAATTTTGGTTAAGTTTCGTTGGGGGATTTTTGAGTTTTGTTGTTTTGCCGTTTTGTGAGTGTGTTGTTGTGTTGTTTTTCATTTTGAGTAGATATGTTTGTACCTTGTGGGTTGTGTTATGGGCATGGGAATTTTGGTTAAGTTTTGTTGGGGGTCTTTTGAGTTTTGTTCTTTTGCCGTTTTGTGAGTGTGTTGTTGTGTTGTTTTTCATTTTGAGTAGATATGTTTGTACCTTGTGGGTTGTGTTATGGGCATGGGAATTTTGGTTAAGTTTTGTTGGTTTTTTTTAGTTTTGTTCTTTTGCCGTTTTGTGAGTGTGTTGTTGTGTTGTTTTTCATTTTGAGTAGATATGTTTGTACCTTGTGGGTTGTGTTAAGGGCACGGGAATTTTGGTTAAGTTTCGTTGGGGGATTTTTGAGTTTTGTTGTTTTGCCGTTTTGTGAGTGTGTTGTTGTGTTGTTTTTCATTTTGAGTAGATATGTTTGTACCTTGTGGGTTGTGTTATAGGCATGGGAATTTTGGTTAAGTTTCGTTGGGGGGTTTTTGAGTTTTGTTTCTCCGTTGGATGCCCCTAACAAATTTATATATATATATTATGCTGTTGTTGTTTTATTTGCTTGTTGCTGTTTTATGCATTTTAATGTTTTATTTTAACTATGTTGATTGGGCTTGTCCCCATGTAAGCCGCCCTAAGTCCCTTTGGGAAGATGGAGGAGGAGTACAAAAATAGTTGTTGTTATTGTTATTATTATTTGAAACACAACGAGATGAGTCCACAGCAAATAAGATCACTTTGCTGGCTGTTGTATTGAATCACATGTCAGACACTTCCCAAGTGTCTAGGATTGTGTGATGTATCGGCAAATAATGCGTGCAGATCCCAGTAAGGTGGCCTTCTGCAGCTGGCAGATGGTAATTTTGTATTATTATTATTATTATTATTATTATTATTATTATTATTAAAGTTCTTTTTTCAATTTCTTTTTCTTTTAAAATTTATTATTTTTACTTTATTTACTTCCATAAACAACATCATAGATACTTCTTTTCTTGAACTGAACATCCTTGAAGCCAGCTGCACCTAGGAGTGTCTTGTACTCAGACAGGGTCCGTTCCTTTCCTTCATAACTAAGAAACATCACTAAGGAGTAGATATGAGCTGGTAAAGGCCCACTTCTGTCTTCATTGAGAACTGCCGCCACTATTAAAACACCACCACCTGTTAATTGATTTAAGAAAGAGAAGACATCATTATTATCTATTACTGACCATAATCCTATCATGAGAAATACTTGGATATGTTTGCCAGCTCACAAAGAATGAAGATATGTTTTTGCAAATGTATCTAATAGAGCAATGCACAATGCTTTTGCCCACACTTATACAGATGCAGACCACAATACTCCTGAATGGGAAATTTTGATCCTTTTATTAATCCCCAGTAAGAACTAATGGTTAATTGGTTGGAGTTCATTTAGAGCAGTGGTTTCCAACCTTTGTTCTTCCAGGTGTTTTGGACATCAGCTCCCACAGTTCATAACAACTGGTAAACAGGCTGGAATTTCCAGGAGTTGGAAGTCCAAAACACCTGGAGGACCAAAGTTTAGGAACCACCAATTTAGGGGATCTGCAAAAAGGCATGGATTGCCATCCCCCATGGTGTCATCTAGTCCCCCACCTCACCCCCAGTAGTCCAGGTCCCACAAGGAGCAAACACATTTTGTATGCCCCTCCTCTACAGCAAGATTTCATATAAAGTGTTCTGACTTTTGTGACTATAGACAAAATAAAAAAACGGAACTTGCAAAAATATTTTTATTCTATAATTTCCAGAACTCTATTGAACAATTCTGTCCAAATCTATTAGATTTGGCCATTCAGAAAGAACTTTCAAGCATATTAAGAAAGAAGATATGCTTATGAAGAAAAAAACATTCCAAGAAAACAACTCCAAGGTATATAGGAGCTAACTGTCTGGGACTGTGTCTACATGAGTCAAATAATGTGGACCCTCCTTCAAACTGGGGTGGGGAGTCCACACACTGGACAGGTGAATTTAAAGGAAAACTGCTTCATCCAGCCATTAATGTGGGTAAAAAAGAAACAAAGATCTTCAGTTATCCTGAAGTTTTGGAGTGTGGATCTTTGGATTGGGCTGAATTTGGTTCAATCCAATTGTCCACTCGCCTGAAGGTCCTACGACCTTATCAGATGGGGCAAATTTAGCATCCTAAGATGCTTTTACCCTATCTTATGGATGGAGCCCCATGCCAGGCATCACACAATGTTGTGTGACATCCAACAGAGCCCCCACCTCCAACCCATGCAAAGCTAAGGTTCTGACAATGCATGGTCATATGCTAGCTCTGATAGTTACTTAAGCCTGGATGTAATTGTTGTGGTCCTTACCCTTAGCTGTGTTCATGAGTTATGATAATAACATATGGGGTCCTTTATTTTGTCCATCCCTACTTCAACGGTCATAATGTAATCATTTGATCTCGCCCCACATTAGATAATAAAACCTTCTTCCAAATATGACCGATAAACTGCAGAGCAGCCAATGGGTGAATAAACCTATCCAGATAATGGACATGAGAACATTGTGTTTTACTTGATATGTTGAAGACAGTGCAAGACTGTAAGACAGAATGTTTTGGGTGCAGTAGGGGACAAAATACCTCAGTTACAGAACACATACTTGGAATACATACTTGCGGTTTCGAGACAGAAAAGAATTTACTTGAAACCCTGAATAACTGCTGATAGTGACTACACACCCTTGGATCAATGAATACTGAGGGTCCTTCCACACAACCATATAACCCAGATTATCAAAGCAGATAATCCACAATATTTGCTTTGAAGTCTATTATCTGAGTCAACACTACCATATAATCCTGTTCAATGTGGATTTTATGCAGATGTGTGGAAGGGGCCTGAGACTCCCACAAGCAAATTAAAGATATAGTATATGGTGGGACCAAGAACGTTTGCTTGTCCATCATAGTCTGTAGAGAGCCAACTTCTCCCTATCCCATACTAATTAAGTTCACATACTATACCTGGTTTACAAGCCTTGTACAATTTACTTAGCAGAGCCACACATTTCTCATCATCCCAGCAATGGAGGATTCTCGCCAATATATATAGATCAGCTTCAGGGACTGGATCATTAAAAAAATCACCTGCAAAGTTAGAAGAAGGCATCTGTTTGTTTGAGCATATTGCTTCACAAAAAGCAATTATTTCTATTTTTTAGAAAACTCTTTATTATATTACATTATTATATATAAAAATATATAGATTTATATACATATACACACATTGATAACTGGCAAAGAGAGGGAGAAAAAGTGGAGTCAGTGACAGACTTTATATTTCTAGGTGCAAAGATGACTACAGACACAGATAGCAGCCAGGAAATCAGAAGACATTTACTTCTTGGAAGGAGAGCAATGACCTATCTCAATAAAACAGTTAAGAGTATAGACATCACACTGGCAACGAAGATTCACATAGTTAAAGCAATGGTATTCCCCATAGCAACCTATGGATGCGAGAGCTGGACCATAAGGAAGGCTGAGCGAAGGAAGATAGACGCTTTTGAACTGTGGTGCTGGAGGAAAGTTCTGAGAGTGCCTTGGACTGCGAGAAGATCAAACTAGTCCATACTCCAGGAAGTAAAGACCGACTGCTCACTGGAGGGAAGGATATTAGAAGCAAAGATGAAGTACTTTGGCCACATAATGAGAAGACAGGAACACTTAGAGAAGATAATGATGCTGGGGGAAATGGAAGGAAAAAGGAAGAGGGGCCAACGAAGGGCAAAATGGATGGATGGTATCCTTGAAGTGACTGGCTTGACTCTGAAGGAGCTGGGGGTGGCCATGGCCAACAGGAAGCTCTGGCCTGGGCTGGTCCATGAGGTCACGAAGAGTTGGAAGCAGCTGAACAAATAAACAATAACAAACACAAATTACCTGTAGCAAAGAGCAGAAGGATTCATGCTGTTCCATGCACAGAAGCACACTGGTCTCAAAATAGAGTTCTAGTCTATCACAGTTGGAAAGACATTATCCTCCCCGGCAGTTATTTTACACCAATTTACAGACAGTTCTCTCCTCCAGTAGAGGGGGTGGCTGGGGGCCTAGGAAGACTGATCAGAGAGATGATATTATCTGTGGTTTCAAGTGCTAGAGAGGCTGAAAACTTTTTTTTTTTTTTTGGTTAGGGATAGAGTTACATGACTCCATGTTTCCAGTTAAAATGAAGAAACAGTTGAATCAACTTCTTTAAGAGAAAGGAAGTGGCCTATCTCCTCAGGATAGAAAAAGGGAGAAATGGAATGGCTTACCTCGTACCTGGTTGCCTTCCCATTCACCAATCACTCTACATAACTGATGATTTCTCTTTGCTTCCAAGTAGAATATATCAGCTGGTGCATTTTATATGTGCATTGTAGAGTAAAGCATTACCTAAAGTTTAAATCTAGGTACATTCACAGAAAGCATATCTTACCACTCTGGAAAGTAATCTGGTGTTCCTCTGATGACACAAAATCCTTCTTTCCTCTTTCTACCACTTCAGGCAGGTCAAAAATAGTCACAGTAGAATTTGGGTACAATGAAACATATTTTTTGGAAAAGTAGCCACTACCTCCTTTAAAAAAACAGAATGTGAAGTAAAACATTCCATATGTTGTGTGTCTTTTGAACTTCTTCCTAAACATTTTGCATAAAATCTTATTTAATAATTTCAGTTTCTTTTGAGGTTAGGATCACCATTAGTTAGAAGCGAAAGGGCATAATAGGAAGTCATGACTCAGTTGAAGAGACAATAATGTAGAAGGCAGTCAGAAATGAAGACTGCATTACAGTTGGATAGACTCAGGTCACATCCGCACAGGCAGTATAATCCATCTTGAATCCAAGTTGAGGCCAGGGAGTCTACAAAACTTACATCCCTGATTTGACCTTCAGCTTGTATCCAACTCTGGATCAACAGCCTCTGTATAAATGGAGTGCTGCAACTGTACTACATGTAGTGCTGGAAATTGGAAGATGCGTGAAGAGCTCTTGTCAGAACAGTGTTAACCCCCAGGGGTGAGAAAAGCGGTATATAAATGCTGTAAATAAATAAATAAACACTTCACAGAGAGAAACTGAGTACACAGCTCCAAGTGAAGGTAAACAAATGCCTCCAAACTCCCAACAAAGACTTTATCCTACTGAGGTGGCCAGAATAGACATCTCATCACCCTTAGTGTGTAAATTGTTTATTGATCTGACAGTATGACTTCTTTGGCCTTCACAAACATCACATTCCTCCCCATCTGAAAATTAAAATGTGCATTTACCTGGATCATACACTCTCATGGCTGCTTCATCTATTTCTCCTGGCCACACTCCTCACCCCACCATGACCCCTTCCCCTTTTTCCCCTTTTCTTTAAAGGCAATTGCTGCCCAAATTTATACAAGACAGACAGCAGATGCTGTTGAAATGGGATCAGACAGAATTCTTAAAGAAAGGAAGAAACATCATGGGAAGTCTACTGTCTGATCCCATTTAAAAGAGCTAAAATAGCTCTAGAATAACCCATAGGATAATGTCTCACGTAAACTAAAGAGTTCCCATAGGAATACATTTGTCAAGCACTGATCAGCTGTTCTCTAGCAGCATGTTTTCCTGCAGGAAATAAGAAATAATAATAATCCTGTGTTTGGATGGATCCAGATTCAGTGGAGCTTTGTGGACTCTGTGGCAGCTTTGAACTTTCCTCAAAGCTCGTGAGGTGCCTGTATGAGCATAACTGCCAGTGAAATCTTTAAAAAGTGGATCCCGGAATGATGAGAATTTTTTGCAATCCAGGATGTGTTTGTCACAAAATATGCACTTTTTGGAACAGCATTTTCCCTTAAAAACAATATTTCTGTAGAGTTTTTTAGGCAGAAAACGTTGATTTCTATGAAAAAATAACATAAAAATTTTAAAATGTGAGAATTTTGCAAAATAAGGCCCAGCTACTACATTACAAAAAGAAATTCTGCACCAAAAGCTTAAAAAGTAAAAAAAAAAAATCATTCTGGTCTGTATCCAGAAAATGTTTATTTTTAAAAAAAAATCTACATGCAAATTTTGCATCAAATAGATTACTTAAACAAAATCTCTCTTTTAAAAAAATCAAATATACTTTTTACAGTAGAAGGAAAACTGATAAAATTACTCTTTGCTTTCTTTCAGCATGAAAATAGTGGAGAATTATATCCTCAGGCAGACGAGGAACAGTCAGAAGCAGCGGATTTGGCAGAACAGAAAAAAAATCCAGGTGAAAAGGCAACAATAAAAAAACTAATGGAGTTGGTGATGGTCAAGAGAGGAGGCAACTGCTGGCTTCCTACAACTGATTTAGAAACACCTATCTTCTGGGGAACTAAAAGTATTACCAGATGCTTACAGAGTTTACTGTGTTTGCCTTGAGTTCACCCCCTCCTCCAGATGGAAGTTTATAAGGATTTTCTTGGGAGTTTATTCCGTGTGTGTGTTGGGGGAGGGGGGTAGCATCATGTAATCATGTATGTGTATGTGTATTTTTATTGTGTTATACTCTGTTGATTGGTCTTGGTCCCCATGTAAGCCATCCCGAGTCCCTTTGGGGAGATGGAGGCAAGATACAAAAATAAAGTAGTTATTATTATTATTATTATTATTATTATTATTATTATTCACTATGTTCTGTTATCCATTACTTATCATATGTTGTCTGAATTTTCTGGTTTCTCTGTTACAAACAGTTTTCATCCTTATCCCACGAACGAGTGGATTGTCTGCTCTCTCCCCTCCCCCCCCCCCCTTTTTAAAGGCCTTACTTCGACATCACAAGGGCTCAAACTTGTGTTGTATTGACATTTGCAGTAAAAAAGGATAGAAACAGCAGAAAATCCCGCAGTTGAAAACAAAGAAAAATAGCAATCTACTAAAGTAGTGAGATTTCTTAGTTTTAATTTGTTTTTAGAAAATTACTGAAAAGGATTGAGCAACTGCATTATGGCAGAGTTCCAGGAACTCACTGCAAATTAGAAGTCTGCCCACAGGACCGCCCATTTGCCCATGTCATAGATTCAATTCAATGTGGGTGTTCTGACAGCTCCTATCCTACGAGTTTGTGTAGTTTTGAAATGGAATATCCTGGTTCCTGATCTGGAAGATACCCTCAGACTGTCTTCTCCCCCTTCCCTTTTTAAGACAGTTTTTAACATGTACATAACCAATTGTGACAGGCTCAGATGGGAAGTCCACCTGTGTTGTGTGATGAGCTCTATCTCTTTTCATTCCTCAATGGCTTAGAACTGTTTTGAAATAGGGACTAGGGATGGGTGGGATAGGGTCCTTGGATGACACTATGTCCAAATAATGAGAGTCACTTTCCAAAGTGATTCTCTGCTTCTAGAAGTCATTGTGGTCCAACTAGTTATAGATCTCTTTGACAAGCTCTCTAATAACATTCCTCTAAGATAGGGAATGTTCTTCATTAAACTAATAGTGGACGGTACTGTTGTATGAAGGGGAGACTGCTGCCTTTACTATGAAAGAATTACAGGAATGAAAGGCAATCTGAGAGGAACTCCCCTAAATCAATAGTGTTTCAAATGGCAAAAAAGGCAGCTACGAATTACCTCCCAAATCACAAACAACATGGAAACAAGAAAGATCAAATGCCGTCATCACTTCGTCACCATACAGACTCCAGGCATCACCCATGGCAGTGGAGAATTTTTGCAACTCTTCCTCTGACCTAAGAAATCAAAATCAGAATGCAAGATAAACAAAAAGAATAGATGCATCCTAAATCTGACCTGATCCCTATAAAATTACTGTATACACCCATTTTCAGGTCTAAAAATTGTAATAAAAAATCAACCTCATAAGCTAGGTTGCTGTAAATTTTTGGGATGTATGGCCATGTTACAGAAGCATTCTCTCCTGACATTTCACTTGCATCTGTGGGAGGCATCCTCAAAGGTTGTGAGGTCTTAAACCTTGGTTGACCTATCCATGGGTCAATGAATGGCTGCATCTTAAGCCCTATAAAAATGAACCATTCCTTTCTCTGAAAAGGCTATTCTTGCTTAGTCTGTCCTCGAAGAGTGTAAAAGAAGTACCAGCTTCCTCTACTCTCTCTGTTGCTGCACCACTTTTGCCCTTTGAATATCTGGGTAGGAAAATGGAGGTGGATAGAGTCTACTGGCTCCCTCAGAGTAGCTGGCACTTTCCTCTCTACAAAGTCCCTTGATTTGTATGTGAGGTCAACATATACATAAGCTTATTCAGTCCCTTCTCACAAGTTTAGAATATCCCTAACAAAAAATCAGAATAGTTGTTGGCATTCTATTTTCAGATATAAGTGTGTAGCTTTCTTGTTTTCTTTCTTTCTTTTTTGAGAAAAAAAAATAATTTTGCGAGGTTGGAATTTTAAAAAAATGTAGTACTATAACAGAAGGACTGGAATGGACAAAAATAACAAGAAGAGCAGGCGGAAAACTGGAAATTGATATGGGCTTACTATTAGTGACATATGCTGTGCATTTTCCAACAAAAGTGTTGGGCATTTTGTCTGCTATAGAAATCCATATGGTACTGAAAGTTGCAGAAGCAGAGTTGCACATATAATGCTACTGTTCCATTTCACTTGTAGAAATGCAAGATGCATTACAATCTGCATTTCATCCTTGTGGGTTCAACTGCAGTTGTATTCCACTAACATACAAACATGGAAATTTGTGGGTATAAAGTTATACTCTGTTTCTTTGATGTAAGATCTTTTCAGCAGCAGAGAAAAATATTACTGTTACCTGTAGAAGTTCTTATAAGAATCTTTTTCTGAAGTGCCATAAATAAACTGAACCTGATGTTTTCCTTCCCTGAAATAGAACAATGTTTTCAAATGTTAAAAACTAGCTAGTACAAGCAATAAATTCAATGTCAAGTCCTTTGATTATACTGATTCCAACATAAACATGTTCTAAACAGAAAATTGGGAAAATATTTTCAGCACAAGGATCAAATTCTATTATCTGAGTGATCTCCAGAATCATATTCCAGCAAAGAGAGGGCTGAAGAGGAAATAGAGTTATACCTTGAGTTAAGAGCTTAATCCGTTCCATGATCAAGCTCCTAACACAAATTGCTCTTATCTCAAAGCAAAATTTCCCGTTGAAATGCTACGAATCCATTTCAGCCTCTGAGTCTCCCCCGCTCCCCAATTTTCTTTGTGTAAGGAAGGGCAAAGAACAAAGTGAAGAGGCAGAAACAAGCTTGCCCCCTTCTCAATGAGATATCTTTTCAAACATTTAAACATGGCTATCATGTCTCCCCATAGCCTTTTTTTCTCCAAGCTAAACATACCCAGGTCCCTTAGTCACTTCTCATAGGACTTTGCTCCCAAACCTTTCATCATTTCGGTCACCCTTCTCTGGACATATTCAGGCTTGCCAATGTCCTTTCTGAATTATATTGAATTCTGACTAAACCTTGGCTATTATGCTTTGGACATATCACAAGATGTTTGCATATCATTCATTGATACAGTTACCATAAATCAATACCAATTTGAGAGTATATAACAAAATTTCCACCTTTGAGAGTTTGCATTTATTTCTTACCTTACAGCCTTTGTTAAGGATTGCCAATTTAAAAAACCAAGCTCCATGTGTAACTTCAAGTATCGGTACTGGGACTTTGGGCTTGATTTCGCAAGGCAGAGGTTGGCAAGGTGTGTGTTTCTATAATAACCTTAACATGAGACAAAACATTATGCTGTAAAACCCTGAAAGAAGTAGGATAACAGGTAGCTAACCAGTAGTGAGTTGGACCCTTGGACTACAACCATGGAGATCAGGGTTTTCAATTCTCAGGAGGCTGAGCAAGCCACACTCTCAGTCTCAAGAGAAGGCAAAGGCAAACTCATCCTGAAGAAAACTTATTCCAGAAATGACTTGAAGGCATACAAGAAATATTGCCACATCTCATAGCCTGGCCCTGAATCTCCAATTTTCAATAGTCATCACCAGGTGGGAAATGGGGGTACAAATTCTTCAGTTCTTTTGCATGGGGTGGGGTGGGGCTGAATTCAAGGCAATTGTTTTGTGTAAATCTCTAGCTCAGCTAAGAGAATAGCAGCTTTCTACAATTTCCAAGAATTAATTTGTTGGATCCTGCAACTTGCAAATATTTTTCAGAGGGTCTATGATTTACTTAATGGGTATCCTCATTCCTTCCTCATCATTAGGGCCCAGCCCTGCTCTGCATCCAGCTTCTAGAAAGAGTCAACTAATCTATCCATGTTATTATGCTGAGGCTTTAATGCCCTGTTCGTCTGCAGAATTCTGTGAAATGTAGTTTAGGGCAGGGCCTTTTGAATACTTTGCTATGGAGGTCCTTGCATTCCCAAACTACATTTCCCAGAATTCTGCAGGTGGCAGAGGAAAGGGACTACCTGCTTTAAAGCCCCTGAGAGAACGTGTTAAATTTGAATGTCCCTTATCCTGTCTCTCTCAGTAAGGACTTCATCCCACGCGATAAGCAAAGCATTTGAGATTGCTGTTTTCCCCTTAAGCTTCACAATGCCCTGTTTGGAAATTAAACAGATGGGTTTTTTTTTACCCCCATCACATGTTTTCCCTTGTTCCATTTTCTTTTCAGATTATCCACTTGTCTTACCATCACATGGGAGACTTATTTATCCTCCCACTGTCTCCTCTTCCATTTTATTTTGATATTTTTCTCTTGCAGAAGTACTTTTAACACGAGATTCCATTAATGGAATTTCTTCTCTTTGTGAGCATGTCCATTTGAAACCAACAGGCAGTAGTTTTCTGATAAAGTATTCCTGGGGTTTTTTATTGCCCAGGAGTCAAAATACAGTCTATCCTCAATTTTCTTATGGAAAGATATGTTCTCTCTGTCTTAAAGATAAACTATGTGTATCTGTGGGTAATACTTGATCCCCCCCCCCCCGAGGGGGAAACCTCAGGAATAATTCTGAACTGGCACCCTTGCCTTTTAAACCAGATATAGTTACCTTCGTTGTCCTTCCTCTCCATTTTTAGCAATTTTAAACCCACACAGGCCTCCAGCAGCATTTGCATTCCTATGTGGCTGGTACCCAACCGTTCAGCGATAACTGCTGAACTCAGGAGCTATTTTGACTCAAAAAGCAAATCAAATACTCCCAACTCACAGGCAGTAAAGATAATCTGGAAACAAAAGAACAATATGCAAAAGCATCAGTAAAATGTACAGCTTTATACATTCTAAAAATCTTTACAACATCAAAAACAGCAACAAGTGGCAGACAGAGCAAAGAAAAAAGATCGAATGCAAAGATAACTCAGATCCATCACATGAGGGGAAGCGTGAGCATGCATGGTCCATGCAGTTCCCTCCCATAGATGCCGGAACCATGTGCCGTCTCCACCCTCATTCTCCCACGGAGCCATCACGTCATCATTTGATGGAAGCCGGTGGCTCAGTGGGCGACCTAAGCTAAAATCGGCACGTGCCACCGATTTTAGTCCAGTGTGATAAGGTCCTATGATGAATGTATTGCCACCTCTTACGTTTCCACATGTGAGTCTGATGGGGAGGTAGAACTCCAAATGGGGAGATTCTCTCCTTTAAAGGTAGGATTCTCTCCCTTAAAGGGACGGTCACCCTGGCTTCCCCCTCTCAATGTGATGAGGTGGATAGTTAGTACCTCTGTCTTATCTAGATTCAGTTTCAATTTGTTTTTCTCATCCTGCCCATTACCTCCCCAAGACATTAATTCAGAGGAGGCACGCTATCCTTAGCTGAGGCCCTTTCTAAATTCTCAACTAGTGCTTTCTAATAGACTGTATCCATGTAATAGTTCACTATTATCCAAGCTTCATGTTTCAAGCACTGAAACCCCCCACAAAGCAGTGGAACTGCAAAGGGATAGAGTTGATCCTCTAGAGGTTTTGCATTTACCATGAACCCTAGCCACCATAGCCATCATCAAGATCTTGAGGCCTGAGGTCCCAGATGTTTTGAACACCATCTTTTAAGAAGAGTTGCCTGGACCACAGGTGTTTTCTAATAGAGAATTCTAAATATTTAATCTTGACTCAAATCCCAAAAGGGACTGTAAGGCTAAACTAATGTAAAGCTGTGACAAAGGAAAATCTATTCTGGAAAAGCTCTTTGAAATTTCAGTTTGAATTAAATCCAATATCAGTTAGAACACCTATGTGAGTTGCAAGAAATAGTTTGGAAGTAGTGCTTGCTCAGTATTTGCTATTTTATATTATCACAATAGCCTTTTAGGGGAGCCAGAATGTAGTTTGGATATTGGACTAGGGCTCTGTGAAACACAGCAATGGAAACCTAATTGAGCAAGTCACACCTCCTTAACCACAGAGAAAGACAATGGTAAACTCCTTCTGAGCAAATCTTGCCATGAAAGGCTTAGGACCTCTTCACACAGACCAAAGGAGCCGTGCTGCTTCTCCAGCAAAGGGAAGGCATGCAGGGCGGCTTGTGGCACTCCGTGCACCCTCCCTTCTCTCCTCATCACATGGAGGGCAGGAGAGGGTGCTTTGTCACTCTCTCCCTCCCCTCCATCAGATGGCAGAAAAGACACCAACGCGCATTGCCCCACACCCTTTCTACCATCCCATGGGCTTTTAAGCCCCAAAATACAGATAGCTCCATCAGAGCTACCCAAAACATGCTTACCTTTCCATAGTTGAGAGGAAATGCTTTCTGGTGCTTCCCCCCAACTCTGGGAGGAAAAGTGGACAGGGCCTGCCATGCGTTGTCTAATGGCACCCGGGAGGCCGTGTAATAGGACCTCCTTTGCCTCACTAAAAGGCAGCAAAATTGGGCTTAAAAGCACAGTGTGAAGAGGTCCTTATTCAGAGAGAGTTTGCCTTAGGAGCTGCCATAAGTCTGAAATGAGTTGAAGGCACGTCACCACAACCAATAGAGCATTTTAATTACTGTGATATGTTTTTTGCGAAAACTATATATTTTTGCAAAAATTATATCTGGAAACTCCCAAATGTAAACAGTTTCTTTTCCCTGGAAGCACCTGCTTTATAAAGTTGGAACGACTTTGCTGGAAATAATGTTGACGGACGAGTGCATACTACAGTGATACAAATAAGGCATCATGCTGTGAGCTGTGCATCTCTTACTTAGACTGTATCCATGTAATAGTTCACTATTATCCAAGCTTCATGTTTCAAGCACTGAAACCCCCCACAAAGCAGTGGAACTGCAAAGGGATAGAGTTAAATCTATAACAGAAAGTGCAGCCAAGGGATTATGTATCAGTGAAGCAATGCAGTCATCGTGTTGTTAAATAAGTAAAATAAATAAACTTTATAACCTGCCCAGTCTCCCCAAGAGGACTTAGGGTGGTTTCCAACAAAGAAATTGGCAAACGTTCAATGCCAGAAAGAAAGAAATAAACAATTTAAAACAACATAAAAACGTATAGCAACAGAACAAATACGCAAGTATAAAACATGGTAAGTTGCCACTTTTCCTAGTTGTACAATACTGTGGGATAGCAACAACATGCAGTAAAGTCCAGAGAGAGAGAGAGAGAGAGAGAGAGAGGCAGAGGCTGAGGCTGAGTAGAGAAAGGGAAGAACAGGAGGAGGAGTTGAGATGATGCTGGGAGATTTACCTAAATGTCAGTAATGGAGATGAACAACTACTACGTGTTGTAATCTTGTTGGCGATTCAAAATAAGTAATTATTATTGATTAAATATTATGAATCAGGCCAGAAAAGAGCAAACAACAGTTTTCAGATACACCCAATATGAAGGAGCAAGAAGAATTTAACTAGAATGTATACAGTGTGCCCTTGGTATCCACTAGGGTTAAGTTCCTGGATATCAAAATCTGTAGATGCTCAAGTTCCATCATATGCAGTGGTGTAGTATAATAGTGTCCCTTATATATAAAAGCACAAGATTCAAGGCTTGCTTTTGGTATTTTTTACAAGTATTTACAAGCAACATATGGTCCAGTCTCTGAATGCAGATTCTGTATGGAGGACTGGTTGCTTTATAATGTTTATAAAATATAGCTTAACATAACTGTTTCATTGTGGTTTAAGCAAAAAAAATATTTAAAACAGTTTATAAAGAGAGAGAATAAGTTATTGAAACAAAGACAGACAATTTGATGTGGTGTATTCATTAGAAAAGTGAAGCTTTGAAAGTGATTGAAGGTTTATTATTTGATTTGTAGATCTCACCTTCGAAATTAAAACTCCGTGCTGACAGTGAAATAAGGTTTTGATCATTTCATTCTCTTCTACAGAATCCATCCTTCTTCCAGCTGCAGACTTGCCCTCCTTAGCTGAATCTTAAACCTGCTTCTCAAGGCAAAGGGTTTCTTTTCAAGACCCTAGCAACTCTGATCATCTTACTGCTGTGCCATGTGTGCTATATATGCAGGTTTACAATTTTGCAAGAGACATTATCTATAGACAAACATGCTTTCACTAATTACTTCTGTCAACAATCCATGGCAGGACTGAAGACTGACAGGTTCAAATCTGGGGAGAGCATGGATGAACTTTCTCTATCAGCTCCAGCTCCTCATGCGGGGACATGAGAGAAGCCTCCCACAAGGATGATAAAACATCAAAACATCTGGGCATCCCAATTCTCTCACACCAGAAGCAACTTTTTTGCTCCTGACACGACCAAAAAAATATCCACTGTTATGATTCCTTCTGCTGCATTTCCAGATGGCCTCAATGAAAATGTTTTGAGTACAGTGTGGTTTTTTTTCACCAAGGTTTCCTGTTGATTTGAATTTTCTCAATTACATTTTTAGTTACTTGGCTGAATTATTCTTTTCCCTGTTTGTTTTAGAGATTAAAAAGCAAACTGATAATATTCTTTCCGGCTCCTCTAGATTTTTTCTGAATAATCCTAATAGGTACATCCCTGGATTTTTAAAAACTTTGTCATGGATCATTTTATTTGTTTCCTTAATATTTTTTTCCCAATAAGCCAGCACCAATTCACAAGACTACCGCACATGGAAGAAGGTCCCTTTATTTATTTTATACCTCCAGCAGAATCCTGATTGTGAATGATGTATTTTGGCTTGGAGAGCTGTGGTTGCATAGCACCTGGAGAAGATTTTATATAAATTGTCTCTAACTGAAACCACAACTGAAAATTTGAAACCTTTGTTCCACAGATCTTCCCATTTATCAAGATCTATATTTCTCCCTTGATCTTTTGTCCATAAAATGATGGAGGCTTTTATTTGGTTGTCTTCCAGGTTATAGCATTAGATATATTTATACAATCTGGATATTATACCTCCCCCCCCCCCCCGCCACCATTTTTCTAATATAGTTTCAAGTTCAGACTTTTTTTGAGGCAATCCACCCCCCCTGCGCTTCTTCGTTTTTATACCTTTTGTATAATTGGTTAGATCAGAATCAGTCTTTAATGCCCAGTTCTTCTTTCCCCCTCAATGCTCATTGGCTGTTGAGTCTGATAAGAAATTCACCATATGTCGTTATTTCATGCTTGGAGATGGGTCTCAAAATGGCTTCTCCTGATCTCAGACACAGGGGTGTTTTCAGTTCCATGCCTAATTTGTATATGATCCAGACATCTATAAGGCTTCCTCTGATTATATGTTTGTTAAAATCCTTATTCAGTATCTGACCTTCATGCCACCCAAATCATAGTATGTGTCCTTCTAGGTAAATGTAAACGTTTTCCCTTGACATTAAGTTCAGTCATGTCTGACTCTGGGGACTGGTGCTCATCTCCATTTCTCATCTCCATTTCTAAGACAAAGAGCCAGCATTGTCCATAGACACCTACAAGGTCATCTGGCCAGCATGACTACCTGGAGTGCCATTACCTTTCTGCTGGAGCAGTACCTATTGATCTACTCACATTTTCATGTTTTCAAATTGCTAGTTTGGCAGAATCTAGGTCCTTCTAGATTAAGTAAATTTACATTCTTTATAAATTTCATAGTAGGTTTTAAAATCTGGTAAATTTAGTCCCCCCTCTCTCTTTGGCATCAATTAAGTTCTTGTACGTAATTCTAGCTTGTTCCCCTGTCTAAATGAATTTCATGATGTTTCTTTTCTGTAGATTAAAGATTTTGGTCCCTTTAATAATGGGTATATTCTAAAATTAAAAAAAAAATAATTTTGGGGAGTAATCTTGATTATTGCTATCCTCCCCAGGCATGTTAATGGTAGCTTCTGCGAGTTAGCCAGGTTTCTTCTGATTTCAGACCAAATTTTTCGTGGTTATCAAGAAATGAGTTAATGCTTTGGCTCATAATCATGATTCCTAGATACGTTATCCTCGGGACTATCTTGCATACCAGTGCCTCTTCTAATTTCCTAATCAATTTGGTGTCTATATTTTTTGTAATAACTTTGAATTTATCTTTGCTTGTTTTAATTCCCAATACCTCACTGTACAATTTGATTACTTCTAATAATTTTGGAATACTTTCTGTTGAGTTAGCTAGAATATAAACCATGTCATCCACATATGTTCTAGTTTTGATTTCTTGGCCCCTTACTTTTAACCTTTCAATTTGCTTGTTCTGATTCTTATGCTTAGAATTTCAAATCCCAAAATAAACAGCAATGGGAAAAGTGGGCAACCTTGTCTGGTCCCTTTCTGTATATCTATAGCCTTGGTCAATTGTCCGTTTATTTTTAGCTTAGCATTTTTCTTAGAGTATATTGCCCCCACTGCTTTTTTAAAATGGTGGTGCACCTCAAACGATTCCAAAACTTTCTTCAAGTAGCCCCAGCTAACATGATCAAATGCATTTTCTGCATCCAGGAAAAATAATACCAGATCTCTATTGGGGTCACTCTCTGCTAGCTCCAGAATTGTCCTGACATTCCGATTCAAATGTATGTCTGGGAGGAACACCGCATGGTCCTTATGTATAATCTTTGCTAGCACTTGTTTAGATCTATTAGCCATAATTGTGGTAAAATAATTGATAGTCACATTTCAATCATTAAATAAGTCTGTAATTTTTAATTTGGTCCAAATCATCTGATTTTGGGATTAGTACTATTGTGGATTCTTTCCAAGATTCTGGTAACCTCAGTGAAAGTGAAGGACTTAGTAGTAACTTGAAAAACGAAAGAAGGTGAATTGAGCTTTATTATCCCAAATTCCTTTAGACATTGGAAAAGAAAGGACAAGGGCATCATTATTTTCGTCCCAAAAGGGCACCATATACGCTTCCAATTTTTGCTTGAATCTCCTTGAAGCCAGCTGCAGTGAGGAGTGCTTTGTGCTCTGGTGAAGTCCGCGTTTTCCCATCAGTATGGAGGAGCAGCTTTATGGAGGCAAAATGAGCTCCTAAGGATTTGACTCTTTCCTCGCCAAGAACAGGTTCAACTACTAAAATTCCACCACCTTGTTCAAAATAAATGTTAAGAACAAAATGTATGAGTATTGATTTCAATGACATTTTGAACAGTACAGCTCAACTTCACCAAGCAGACTATTAGTAAAACGGTAGAAATGTAGACCACTATGCCACATTTCAGAGCCAAATTAGGCCTCCTAACAAATGGAAAATGCCAGGACTAAAGACAGCATGTCTACTTTCCACCTCTTCACACAGGGCATTTTTGTCCCATTTTGCCGCTTTTATGAGCGGCAGGGACAGGGCCTGCCATATGCTATCACATGGCGTATCACTGGCCCCGCCACATTCCTCCAGAAGTGAAGGAAAAGCACTGAAAAGGCGCCTTCTCCTCCCCTATGGGGAGGAAAGTGTAGTTTGGATAGCTCCGATGCTGCTCCACATGCTGCTCCACGCATCTTCTCTTTTGCCAGCAATTGCCAGTGCAACGGCACAGCCAAAAGGGCTGTGTGAAGAGGTCCTTAGACTCACCACATCAGACTATTTTCTCCTCCTACCAGCTTCCTTCTGTTGTACTAGTGAATTGACACATTTAGGTTTATTATACTAATAGTGGCACAATGCCAACCTATAGATGTTACACTGCTTAAATTTTAGCCATTTTATGAAAAATTTATCAGGATAATTCACGGGGATAGAAGAGTACCTAAGCAAATTGCAACTACCATATTTCATCATACAATTGTCACATATTCTGGTCCTTCTTATCAAAGGGGGAAGTGTGTGACTACTATGCAATGAAAAAGATTGCCTTTGATTTTCTGGTTTAAAAAATAACTGCTTCACTGCCAGGACAAGAGGAGGAGAGGAGAAGGAGGAGTGGTCCAGTCTTAAACAAACAGCTAAGTCCCACAAGAGAGCACTGGATTCCATCCGTTAGAGCTGTTATCTGGAAGAAAGCCCAGGGGCCCAATGGATATCTTGAAAGAGGGGTGGACCGGGCAAGAAAACATCAAAGAAAAGGACATTATTAGGTATGTGGAGGACTTGCAACGTCACCTTAATACCGTCAGAGATGTCGCAACAGTAAATCTGAAGTTGGCTCAACAATGACAGAAACAACAGAGTGATTTGAGAGCAAGGCATTGGATTTTTCAATTTGGAGACCAGGTCTTGGTGTTGCAGCCTAGACCTAAGAAAAATCTGCAAGTGGCTTGGGAAGGCCCTTACACTGTGTTAGCTAAAATGTCAGATGTAAATTATCTTGTCACCATGGATAGCTATGGGGAGAGGCATAGGAAACTATATGTAAATATGTTGAAGCCGTACCATCCTAGAAGTAATCTTGTATTAAAAGTCCCAGATTTTTGTCAATCTTTTATTTATTTATTTTGACCGATGCTTCCAAAGTTGGGCTCGGTGCTGTATGGACCAGATGGTTCCTTACAACCAATCGTATACCTGAGCCGAAAGTTACTGGACAGGGAACAACATCTGTAAATAATAGACAAACTAAAACTTTATTTATGGGGGTGTAAATTCACTTTATATACAGATAATTCTCCTTTGAAGTGGCTAAACCAAGTAAGGGGTACGAATAGTAAATTAATTTGGTGGAGTTTAATGCTCCAAGATTATTTTATATTGTGTATATTATATGTCCAGGGTGATAGAATAAAATCCCATGTCCTAAGTGGACCAAAGAAAGATTTAATCCAGGTAATCTGTGTAACTGGGTTGTTGTAAGTTTTTCGGGCCGTACTGCCATTTTCTAGAACATGACCATACAGCCCGAAAAACCTACAACAACCCAGTGATTCCAGCCATGAAAGCCTTCAATAATATTAACATATTGTTAACTGCTGCTCTGGACCAGAGTGAAGAGGGGGAGGGGGGCAGAAGATAGTTCCACCTTGTCTCCTGTGCTATGCTAATAATATAATATAATATAATATAATATAATGTATATACATATAATATTTATAATATTATAATGTAATGCAATATAATACTAATAATAATATGATATTATAATTATATATTTATATTACATGTAATATTACTAATAATATTAATATAATGATATAGTACAATATAGTAATATTTAATACGGATATTGTACTATGCTAATAACATAATATATTGTATGTATATATATATATCTTGTAAGCCGCTCAGAGTCCCCTTCGGGGTGAGAAAAGCAGCATATAAATATTGTAAATATTTTAAAAAATTATTTATTGATATGTGTTTTGAAAATTGTTCTATGATAGTGTTGATGAAACCAAGGGGAAATGGGTAAGTTGTAATATGTATAGATGTAAATGTATGTTACCTGTGTACATGTTTAAACTGAAATGCTTTTATATGTTTGTAAAGGTAACTGTCATGAATTGCCTACCTTTAGACCAGAATAAGCTCAGGAATTAGGCCCAGTTTGTTTTTGTTTTGTTTTGTTTTTTGTATGGTGCCTGGAGGCAGCCATCTTAGGTTAGTCATTTCCAGGTGGAGGCGGAGCTTAGAAGCAGCCTGGGGGAAAATGTGGAGAACCCTTGTTGGGGAGAAAGTGGGTGGAGTTTGGTTGAAGGGTAGGAAAAAAGAGCTTAGAGGAGAGGGTCTTGAATTCTGACAGTCAATCAGGTTCTGGGTGTTGAAGAAGTTAGTCAGGCCAACATGGGTACATGGATCTGTTACAGCACCCAAACATATGCTACTTCTGTACTTTTGAGAAAATCCAGGAAACTCAGAGCTCCTGGAAACAAATCCGAAGAGAATAAGTCTTGCCTTGGCCATTTGTCCATAACAGCTAAAAAACTGCAGTTCTGCTCAGTTTTACTTT